>NW_004524715.1:3134750-3184466 GCF_000260255.1 Octodon degus
CCCTCAATTTTAACTTTTTTCTTGCTATCATCCTAGAAGTTCCTCCTCCTAAGAGTTAGATTTTCTGAAATAAATATTTATACTGCCATTCATTATTCTAAGTTCATTAAATTGTCACTTTTAAAATCTCAACTTTTTTTTCTGAAAAAAGACATGACTAAAATTACCAACTATTCTCTTATGCTGAATACAGTGGATATAACATAGACATCCATTTATTTAACATATTTGATGTATTTAATATTGTTAACCAGTAGCACTTTTTAAAGAAAATTGTATGGAATGGAGCTCAAACAGTAAAACCTTTGTCCTATCTCTCATGGACTTAAAAAATAATTATCCTAGTTACTGCCAAATCTGTTTCACAAATACAGTTAATACACTTATAAAGGAAAATATTTAAGCACTTCACAAATGTGAATTATTAAATCTTCATATATCTCTTGAAGTAAATACTATTACTAGTCATTTTATCATTGAAGAAATTGGGGATGGAGGTGTGTGTGTGTGTGTGTGTGTGTGTGTGTGTGTGTGTTAGACCTACTTACGATAAGCATACACTCTGCCTCTGAGATACACCCGTAGAGAGAGTGGGTAACCCTAATCCCTAACCCTGGCAGTTACACACACACACACACACACACACACACACACACACACACCTTTGGCAGCAGGAATTGAGCTCAGGACCGTGCGATCTCCAGGCAGGCGCTGTGTTGCTGAGCTAAATCCCTGCCTTCTTGGCAGCTTTAGGCTACTCTGCTTATGTAGACCTGCTAAGCAGCTTTCATCTCAGGATTTCCCTTTACAGTGTTGAGTCTGCTCTGTACATAAATCTTGTGTCATTTTTTTCTGGGTTTTTCATCTCCTTTAACTAAGTGCTACTAAAGGGTTCATGGTCCTGTGGACTGAATGTTTGTGTCTCTCTTTCCAAATTCCTAGGTTGAAATTCGAACCTCTAAAGCCATGGTATTAGATGGTTGGATCTTTGTGACATGATTGGGTCAGACAGTGGAGTCCTCAGGAAGAGTACTGGCACCTTTCCTTTCAAAAGTCTGCAGGAATGAAAGGAGAATAAGGGAAAATCATCAGGAATACATATACACAGGACAACTAAGATGATTGTAGTACTAATTTTTTTTCTTTTTTTTTTTTTTTTTTTTTTTTTTTTTGGTGGTACCAGGGATCAAACTCAGGACCTTCCACTTGCCAGACTAGCACTTATTCCACTGAGCTATCTCCCTGGCCCCCATGTAGTACTAATTTCAATCAGCGTTTTGAAGATGGCAATTAATGCTAAAAATTTTTACTTTGACCAGTTTTACGTGCTTCTATCTGGTAATGGGAGCAACTACGTTGATGACAACAATGTTTATTTACTTATTTTTTCTGTATTTTAGGGAAGGGTCTATAAGGGTGTTCAGGGTCTCACTACTAGATCAGATTCTCCTGTTTACAGCCTCCCAAGTACTGGGATTACAGGCGTGTGCCACCACACCCAGTCTCAACTGCAGTCTCAGCAAGCCCCAGGGGCAGGGCCAACAAGGCAGGCCTGGGGATCGAACTCCCAGCCCCTGTGCCTGCTTGCAGGTGCTTTTAACCACTGAGCTATTTGGCCAGCCCTTGATGACAACAATGTGCTATATAACAACCACTGTTGAATGCGTATCATCTTGTTGTTTTTTCTAAATTGTGTATCATTTCTAATGTCTTGTTCTATTACTTTTCTGTTCTCTTTAAAATAAATTAATAATGAGAAAGAGTCTGCAGAGAGTTCCCTTGCCCCTTTCACTGCACGAGGACACAGCAAGGAGGTGCCACCTGCGCACCAGGAAATGGTCCTTCGCCACACACTAAACCTTGCAGTACCTCGATCTAGCACTTTCCCTCTCCAGAACTACAAGAAATAAATTCTGTTGCTTATAAACCACCCAGTTCATGGTGTCTAACTATAAGTAGCCCAAATGATTTCAGAAACACTGGAAAGAAAAGTTCATAGCTACTTGCATATCTAAAATTTTCTTTATTCTGCCTCTATCAATTTGGCTAGAAATAGAATTCTAGACTGAAAAGCAATTCCCTTAGATAAGAGAAAGTCTTGCTTTATTGCATGCTAATATTCACTATTTCTGATTTTAAAAAAAAACAAATTGATACTTTATTTCTCATTCCACAGCAAGTCCTGTGCTTATTTTCTCTGGAATCTTTTAAACACTTTGGCATTTTGCAATTTGTGTGAAAGGTCTAGTCATAGGCAGAATTCTAAAATATTTCCCAAGGTTTTCAACTGCCCTGTCCACATGTCCAATATAACCTCAGGTCTACGAATGTAGCTGGTTTAACACTTATGACCAGGATATATGTGTAGTATAGGTGATCTTAAAATACAGTGACTGGGAGACTGCCATTTAGCTCAGTTGTGTATGTGCCTGCTCATGCAAATGCAGTCAGGCACAGGATACCTCAGTTGGAACCCCACCTCCACATGCCTTTCCAGACCTGCCCTTAAGGCAGGCTGAACCAGCCAAAAGAAAAAGAAATCCTTCTTAAAATACAGTGACTACTGGTGAGCTTGAACTAACTGTATGAGCTCTCTAAACACTGAATTTGTTTCCCTCCCCCTTTGTATGGCTGCAGAAGAAGGAGTCAGAGTCCAGAAGCACAAAACCAACTTAAGGTGCCACTGGTGGCCTGAACACCAACTTCAAGTGTGGAGAAGTGTGGATGGCTTACAGGTACAGAGCACATACCTCACTGACAGCAAGGAAAAGAGGTCCCAGTCCCACCGTCACTAGGAGGTAAACTTTGCCGAGAAGAGCAAGCCTCAAAGCTGACTTCTTCCAGACCTTCCAGGCCAGAACTCTGGCGGGCTGATACCTGGGTTCCATACCTGGGATAGCCTCAGTGGGGAAGTCAGTTAGGAATCATGTTGTTGGGCTGGGGAGACAGCTCAGTGGCATAAGTGCCTACTTAGCAAGTGAAAGGTCTTGCGTTGGATCCCTGGAACCAGGAAAAAAGAAAAGGGGGAACCATGTTACTTCAGGGCTTCTTTTTTTTTTTTTTTTTTCCCCATCCAGGGCTTCTTTTTTTTATATAGCAGTTTTTCTCACATGTTTAGTGATCCTTTTAAAGATGAAAGTTACATGGAAATAGAGTCTTTGTTTATTCTACTGCGATTTGACTTTCAATAATAATTCTTGAATTAAGTGAACAAATGAATGAAGCAATATATGTATATATTATACATATATATATATATATATAATATAGAACATTGGGTTCACAGGCAGAGCTTTGATGGAAGAGCCCTTCCTCATGGCAAACAATCTAGAAGGATACTAGTGCTTTTCTTTTTTAAAAAATAGACTTTATTTTCTTTAAACAACATTGTTCAGAAGGTACATAGGTTTCGCATATGCCTTTGGCCACATATTGCTAATTCATTGTCAACTTACACCGCCAGACAGGTACACTGCTAAAGTTGATGAGCCTGAGGGGACACATCGCTATTACCTTGATTTCATAGTTAACAATAAAGCTCCCTCTTGGTGTGGGACATTCCATGGGTATGGACAAATGCACACGAACACGGATCCACTTATTATGATATTGTATCATTCACTGCTCTCAGAGTCCGCTGTGCTTTGTTGTTCTGTCCCTCTATCTCATTCCCTCCAAGCTCTGATGTTTTCACTGTTGCCATGGTTTATCTTTTCTAAAATGTCCTACGGATGGAATCATGCAGTACATAGTCTTTTCAGACTGGCTTTTTTCACATACTAACGTGATTTTTTTTTTTTTTTTTGATACTGTGTCTTGAACTCAGAACCTTGGGCTTGCCAGACGCATGCTGTGCCCCGAGCTGCATCCCTAGCTCTAATAATACACTCTTAATTTTCTTCCACATCTTAGGTCTTTAATAGCACATTTGTTTTCAGCTTTGAATAATATGCCATTATTTGGGCTTACTACAGTTTATATGTGTATTTATTTAATGATGGATAGCTTGGTTGCTTCCACATTTTGCTAATTATAAATAAAGCTGCTATAAATGTATGAGTGCCAGTTTTTGTGTGAATATAAACTTTCACTTCCCTTGGATAAATACCATGCCATGTGATTGCTAGAGCTTATATTAAGAGTACATTTAGTTTTCTACAATATTGTTGTACTAACCCCCAACATGACTGGGCCATTTTTCATTCACACCAGTGCTGAATGAGTGTTCTCTTGCTCAGCATTTGGTAGTTGTCAGTGTTCTTAATCTTGGCATTGTGATAGGTGTCGAGTAATAGCTCTTGCTTTAATTCGTATTTCCCTGATGATGCGTAATGGAGAGCATCTTTGCATATGTTTATCTGCTATCTATGTATCTTCTTCAGTGACATCTGTTAAGTTCTTGAACTGTTTTTCAGTTGGATTGTTAAGATTGTTATTATTCATACTATTAAGATTTCAGACTTCCTTTGTATATTTTAGGGAATCGGCCTTCATCTGATATGATTTTAGTAAATATTTTCTCCCAATTTACAGCTTATCTTTCCATTCTCTTGACAAGCAGGAATTTTTGTTGTCATGAGTTACATTCTTTCCTTCATTCATTGTACTTTTGAGGTTTTATCTAAAATTCATCAACAAACTCAAAGTCATCTAAATTTTCTGCTAGTTTTACAGTTTTTCATTTTCTTTTTCTTTTCTTTTGTATTAGGTCTGGAATCCTTTTAGATTTTAAATCTAGAATGTCTCCCCAAAGTCTGATGAGTCTAAAGGCAAGGATTTGGGGAAGTGAATGGATCATGGGGGCACCGTACTCATTGGGGAATTGATCCATTGATGAATTCATCAATAGCTGGGAGATATGGTTAGGAAGTGAGCCTGGTTAGAAGCCAAGTGTTACTGAGAGCCCGGCTTGGGAGGATCTATCTCCTTTGAGTCTCTCTCTCTCCCCGCCCCCGCCTCCATCTCCTTCCCCCTCTCCCTCTTGCTTTCTCTGTCTCCAGGCTGCTATGAAGCGAGCCGCTCCTTCAGCCTGGAAGACAACCTTCTTTTTTTTTTTTTATTTGGAGAGAGAGAGAGAGAGAGAGAGAGAGAGAGAGAGAGGTGTGTGTGGCCAGCTCAGCCCACCAGGGGGCGGGACTGGCTGGCATGTGGTGCTGGGGGATTGAACCGCGGTCCCTGATGCTTTGCCAAGCTTGTTCTAAGTAGGTGCTTTAGACCACTGAGCCATCTCTCCAGCCCCCATGGACTGTCTTCTAAAGCCTTTGAGCCAACATGAATCTTTCCTCTTTTAGCTTGTGGGTATTGAGTATTTTGTCCCAATACTCAGAAACAAGAAAGCTGACTAGGAGAAACCCTTTTTGTGTTAATTTTTGTGAAGGGACTAAAATCTGGGTCTTAATTTTTTTTTTTTTTTTTTTTTTTTTTTTTTTTTTTTTGTATTTTAGGGAGGATTTTACAGGATGTTCAGGGTCTCACTACTAGATCAAACGCGTAGTGATTCGCCTGTTTATAGCCTCCCAAGAACTGGGATTACAGGCATGCCCACCATGCCCAGTCTCAATTGCTATCTCCACACCCCCCGGGGGGCAAGGCCAACATGGCAGGCCTGGGGATCGAATCCCTGGGGTCCTGCCCCTGCTTCCAGGTACTTTAATACACTCAGGTATTTGGCTGACCCTTATATCTTGATTCTTGTAGCTTATTTAAATTTTGTTTTGTTTTGTTTTGGTTTTTTGGTAGAACCGGGGAGTGAACTAAGGCCCTTGCGCTTGCCAGGGAAGCGCTTATTCCACTGAGCCTTCTCTCTGGCCCCTTTAAATTTATTTTTGTGTTGATGTCTACTTGTTCCGGCACCATTTGTTAAAAATACTATCTTTCCTCCATTGTACTATTCTTACTCTTTTGTCAAAAATGAGTTATTGAATATTTTTGTGAGTCTACTTTTTTATCTCTATTATGCTAGATTGATCTATTTTTAGTTGCTTTTACCAAAACCATTTTACCCTGGATCATATAGCTATATAATAAGTCTTGAAATCAAGTAGTGTTACTTCTTAATTTGACTTTTCTCCTTTGATAATTGTGCTAGCTATTCTGGGCCTCTCAGCTGTCCATATATCTTTAAAATCCTTTTGATCATGTCTACAAAATACCTTGCTGGGGCTTTGGCTGGAATTGCCTTGATTCTGTAGATCAAGTCTGAAGTAGCCAGCTTGACAACATTGTAGTTTCATTATGCACATAGTGTAGCTCCCCATTTCTTAGCCCTTAGTTAAGCAGGCTTCTTTTTTAGAGATGAGTCCTCCTGCATTTTGGCTGGGACAAGTATCATCCACTAATGCTCACAGGGATGCTGAAAGGGAGTCAAAAAGAGGCAAGGTTCTGGCTCTGCCTTCTCATGTCTCCTTGTTTCAACCTTCTGGTCTTCACTGCACCCACCTCCACTGTATAACTTCAGAGCCTCATGTAGGTTGTTCTAGGCTCGCAAGCACCCTTCTTGGCATTGGCTTCTTTCTTCATATGATCAAAACAATTTGTGTTTCCTGACTCTGTTTCAAAGAATATTTTAAAGCTACTCCCTGAAATTTCAACTATGGAATATCCTAAACTTCATTGTTGAGCATTTATATTTTTGTTTCACAATTTTTACTTAAATAGAATCAAGGCAAGGTGAGAAAGGAAAGAGATAAACATGTACACCTAGTTCACAATTTTTAATTAGAACCATTGTCCCTATTTCACACTATTCTCATCTTTATTTCTGTGGTACAATGTATCTCTTTCCAAAGATTGAAGAGAAAAAAATAAATTTTATTACATTAAGACATGCCTAAATGATGCTATTTTTATTTTAAAAGTGAAATTTGAATGAATCTAATTGATGCAGGCAGACTAAAAGATATTTGAGTAAAGAACTTTTCCATAAAATAACTTTGAAGTATGCTTGACTCACATAGCCTAGGAAAAGGAAAATAGCAAATGAATGATAGGGTTCTCTATTCCTTCATTTTTAGTGCACAAAACCAGGAAAGTTAGATTGAGCAGGAAGCATTGATGTCACAGAAAAACTCAAGTCATTCATCTAGGGCACTAGGACATGACTGCAGAACGAAAATAGAGGTGTCTTTGTATCCAGTTTTCAAGTACATCACAGAAAGTATACCCAAATTGTACTAAAGTTGGGCTCAACTGAAATTGTACTTAAAGTTGGGCTCAAACTATAGCCTGCGATCCAAATCTGTAGTTTCAAGATTTTTGATGAATAAGTTTTGCTGGTAGACAGCCATGCCTGTTTGTTCATGAATCATATGCGGCTATTCACCTTGCAACAGTGAGGATGAGTAGTTGCAACCCAGCCTGGGATGCTTCTGAACCATCACATATGAACTGTGCAGCTCTTTGCAGAGAAAAATTGTCTACTCATGGTCCAAAGCAAAGAGAGTAATCTCATCTTGCTTGTCAGTAACTGGCTTAGGGAAGGATATAGGCCCAGTGACTGTCTGTTATTGTGAAGACTTGTTGTATGTGAAGGGAGACAGTTGTGGCCCTTTGGGGAGAGGTTTCCTCTCTTTTAAAGGAACACTATTTTTTTTTTCTCCTGATGGATATTGTGTCTGGAAGGAAAGATGATAGAGAAGTGTGCAAAGGGTCTGTTTCCTAGATGTTATGTTTGAGTCATTAAATTATCCAATTTAGGAATTATCCTTCCTCAAGGCTTTTGGTCATAGGAGAAAATATATGTTCTTGCTACTTAAAGCATTTTGAGCTGAGTTTCTCTGGCATGGAGATGAAGGTCTCCTAATCACAATGCTACTCTTCCTGCAGCACTAAATCTTGCACAGGAGGTAAGAAAACACAACTGTTTTCATGTTCTCTCCTACTCTGTCTGGGAGCCTGTGGTATTGGCGTTGTATCTCACGTTTTAAGAAAGGAAGGACAATTCTGTGAATTAAATGCTCATGGTAGTAGTGCAAAATCATGTCTTTCATAGTTTCTGTTTGGATCTTTTTATTGGCAGAAGCTTCTAGAATATTTGTGTCATAGAGGGAAACTCTTGCTTTAGAGGTAAGAAAATTTATGTCTAGGTTTGTTAAGGTTTGAATTTCTTTTTCATTTGAGGATTTGTCAATAATGACAGGAGAGTATTCAAACACAACTTGTACAAATATATCCAGTTTCCTAGTTTCTTCAAAGTTTTAACAGTTATGGATTTCAATTTATTATATATATATATATATATATATATACATATTTTAAGTATTTTATTTTTCTCATGGTGGCATAAAATCATGATAGTTTCTAGAAGCATAAAGTAATTTCATTTTGTCTTACTAATAAATACTCATTGAGTGAAGCAGTTTATAGGATATCCCAAAGTAGTGCCTGCAATTGAATTTAGTAAATGCAGTAACTTTAACTCCTTTGACTTCACTACCTCATCTACATAAATCAAGGTTCCTCTGAGAACTAATTGAAGCTATTTTCCCATTTGAAATTGAAACAAGTATTTCTGCTCTGCAACTCCATTTCATAATAAAATTCTTGCTGGCAAATTCTGCTCTAGTATGTAATTGTGACAGTCCTGAAGGCATTTTTAATTTTGTTAGGAGCCAAGTGTTTGTGCTACTAGATGCAAAAATAACAAAATGAAAGTGAAATTCCCAATACACAGAGAAAGACTTGGATCTTATTATTTGTACCATTGCACTTTTTGTCTGTTTAATGTTTTATAAAGTTTCTTTTTGCTTCCAGAAAAACCAAAGTGACATATTTAAAGAGATTTTGAATCATGAAGTCAATGTAAGTTAATGAGTATTTTTGGAAATATGTTATATTATTACATAAACACTTTTCTTTCTTAAAAAATCATTTCACTTAGATACTGATGTTATTTATTTGTTTCTCAGTCTGATTTTAGCAGTGAAAGAGTGGCAGTTTCAATATTTAATTCTTAATCTCTCCCTGAGATTAAATACATGAATTTTACCTAATACTAACCTCATTAAATTGTTAACATTGTCTTGCAGAGAATTTTGACTTTTCCAGGAAGTTGGCTAATGCAACATATTTTGTAGGAAATAGAGATATTTGACAAAGTGTAATCTCTCTGATCAGAGAGCCACTGTATTCCTAAGATGTTCAAGTTATACAAAATAATCATTTATAAAAACTTTTTAGTTAATAACGAGTACTATCAGCAATAATTTAGGTGTAAACATCTATACAATGTTGAAGAATGAAAGTCAGTCTCAGGACTGACTTCAATTAATAGTTTCCACACAGTGCTCTTGTTCATCCAAATCTAAGAACATTAAAATTTGTTAAAAAAAAATAAGGGCAGTGAAATATGACATCTGCTGACCCAGGATATCACAATAAGCTAAGCACTTTCTGCTCCACAGAACTCAACATCAAACAAATTGGATTTTCCCCCCATTAAGAGTAGCCTGAACTCTCTATTGTAGGAAAGGGGACAGCAGTAGTCCAAAAACATAAGAATCAAGCAAAAACATTTTATATACCTACAATTATGTGAGCATGTGTGCATACTGAAATATACACACATACATGTTGTAGTGTTATCTTTTTCAGAGTACCATATACTTTTTTTTTAATGTAGTTAGTATGGGGTCTACCGGGTCTACAGGGTCTCACTATGTAGATCAAACTCGTAGTGATCCTTCTGCTTTTAGCCTCCTAAATGCAGGGATTACAGGTGTGCACCACCATGCCCAGTCTCAGGGCTGTCTCCGCATGTCCCAGGGGGCAGAGACAGCAGGCACAATGATGTATGTTTCTGTTGTTGTTTTCTAAGATAAGGTCTCACTATGTAGTCCAGGCTGGCCTTGAACTCATGTTGATCCATCTGTCTCAGCATCACTATGCCTGGCTCCCATAACTTTTACAGACCAAATTTTCAAAGGGTATGTATTACTAATGTAAACAGACACTAAAAAACATGTTCTGATGATGGAATAAAAGAAAACCCTCTCTCATCTGTCTTAGCATCCAGGCCTTTACATCCAAGAGCTGTCTGAACTTATTCATTGACTCTCAGTAATTTAGATTACTTAGTTATTTTCTAAGCAGTTGAAACTGACTTTCCCACATTTGCTTTCATGTTTCACAGTCCTCAAGTCCTTTCTAATCTATCCTTCATAGTCTATATGCAGTGATTTTTAACACACACATTTATTTTTTGCCTCTCTTCATTGGAAAACCATATGATTTTTCCATTGCTTTTATGCCCAAGACCAAAGTCTGCAGTGGGATCAAGAAGGCCTCATTGTTTGGTTAGTTCCTCTTGTCAGCCTGGTCTTGAGTCACTTTGTTTGACTTTAGTTTTTCAATTACAGTGGCATTCTTTAAGTTCCTCAAAAATCATAGTACTATTTCCTATATTTGAGACACATATTTCATTGCATTTGTAGAGATTCCACCTCTGCCTGTATCTGTCTATAGACTTTCTCTACCTAGATTTACAGTGAAACTAACTTCTATTCATCTTTTAGGAGATCTCTGACCACTGTGTTTAATTTCACTGGAGTTTAAACCATAATTAATACTATAAAGTGAAGGGCCAGTGAGATAGCTAAGCAGACTAAGCACTTCCTTAGGCAAGCAACTAGGATTTGATCCCAGGTACCATATGCTGTGCAGGCCCCCCCCACTGGGTGTGCTGAGGCAGCCACTGAGTCTGGGTGTGGTGGTGCACCCCTATAATTCCAGCACTGGGGAGGCTGAAAATAGGAGGATCACTACAAATCAGAGCTGTGTGGTGAGACCCTGTACCAAATACAATAAATAAATAAATAAACAAGGTGAAAGCAGTGTACACAGTTTCAAGCATAGTAGTGCACATGGACATGCTTGCTCATCCTTTCATCTTTCCTAGAAAAAAGAAGCTTTATTTTTTTACTTAGTCTTTAATAATTTTTACACACACACACACACACACACACACACACACACACACACACACACCACTCTGTCAGGTTTCCTAATCTGTTATCCAGCAAAAAAGAATGTCTTTGATGAGATAGGTGTAGAAACATATTTTGGTTCTTCAAACATCTTTTCTTTTCTTAAAATTTTATACGGATACACAAGTGTAAAAATCTAAGAACACAGTTCAGCGGAGGTTTACATAAAATGTGAGTACTTCTTTAATCAGTACTTTCTGTCCCATTCAATTTTGCCATGTATGACTATTTAAGTTTAAATTAATTAAAATTAAATACAATGAAATATTCAGTTCCTTTTAATTTCAAGGCAATATGGCGTAACTAGGACCATATTTACCCTTTCAAGAAACAGCTAAAAACTGAGAAAAGTGTTTGAAGTCAATGGTTTTCATGATATTGGGTCACAGGTAGCAAAGAAAAGTGAAGCCTAATACATGAAAACCAACATGGTGAGCCTGCCAATTGCCCTATCTTACTGCTTTGAGGTCCCTGGGGAGTGACATAGCACTATGGTCACATTGAATTGAGTAGATAAACATAGATTTCTATAGTTCCAGGATAAGTGGTGATTATGGTACAAAGTAATAGAGAAGAGGAAGCTGTCCAGAGGAAGAGCACTGGGAATTTGCTAAGGTTTGCTTTCAGTTTTAGTTGAGTAATTGCCAGTGTAGGTGTGAGGGAATTACCTAAAGAACCCTTGAAAATAATATTTTGTAGCCTCCTCTGTGTTCCTATGACAAAATAATAGGGTGGGTAATTTATTAAGAAAAAAAAGAGATTTAGTTGTGATAGTTCTTGGAGGCTGGGAAGTCTAGGATCAAGGAGGAGACTGCATCTGGTGTCCACCGCATTCCACCATGGAAAGCAAAAGGGCAGCTGAGGATGAGAGAAGAAGAAGGATACAAACACACTTTTGTAACAATGCACTCTCTTGGTAATGTATTTAATTGTATTATAGCATTTATCCATTTGCCATGAACTGGCATAGCTTTTGATGTTCCCAGGGTAAAATGGTGAGAAATAAAGATAAGGGATGAAAGCTGAGGTCAGGTGGAGCTCTCCTTCCAGATGGGAGTAAAGTAGCTGCTCAGGACTACAGAAGGCTTATTTATACATGCAAGAGATTGATGCTCATTTCAACCTCTCTGCCTGGCCACCTGTTTGCAATTAGAACAGCTTATTCACAGGGCTAGAAGAGCTCTCTGTGTTCTTAGGAAAACGCTCCCTATATCCTTCAATTCAGGGCTCTAGCCTCATGATCCAATCTCCTCATAAGGGTCCCATCTTTCAAGATTGTTATTTTGCACATAAAATTTCCAACATATAAACTTTGAGAGACACATTTAAGCTATAAGCAGTACGCAGAACTCTTCCAAGAATAGTGATTGTTTCTGAGCTGGGAAGATAGCTCAGCAGCATAAGTGCCTGCCTGGCAAGCATAAGGCCCTGGTACTGCAAAAGGAAAAGAAAATTGCATAATAGTGATTGTTTCTAAGTGCCAGGTGGGAAATATATTTTACAAGGAGTGGGTTACAGTATTAAGAAGAGTATTGTCTCAGTAGTGGGGAAACACTAGCCTTAGTCTAACAGAGGTGGTCACCAATAGCCCTACAAAAGCAAAATATGAAGGCAGTACCTCCAACATAAGAAAAGAGATAACAGATGACACTCAAACCTAAGAATAAGGAACAATGGTAACTTGATGGCTTAATTTGACTCCATATTTTCACTTACTTGAATTGCAACAAAAGTCAAGCATTTAAAACCAAAACTAACACTAAGAAGAATATATGCAGTGTATTATTTGTTGAAACTGTACTTTCGATTTGATTTGAAACTGTCTCATTGCTATATGTTTATCAATAAAACTTTGAAAAGAAAAAAAAAACAAAACTAACAATGATGCTCATATATATTGTTATATATATATGAATTAATAATGCAATGCCTTGGAGGGCACCAATAGGGCCACTATTATAGTCTTATATGGTCCACACAGTGCACTGTTACTTGAGGGGCAGAACAGTGAACAGTGAACCAAAGACATATATTATGAACTCCAAAGTATTATGAATGCCACCAAACTAATATAAGAATTATACCTAGCTAAAAATAAAAGGAGATCACTAAAAATAAGAAAAATTAAATAAACATATCTGACAACTAGAAAATAAGAATAAAGATGACCGATTTAAACCTCAACATTTCATAAAATGTTGATGGTCTAAATAATTTAAAGGTAGAATTTATAGGATTTAATAGGAAAGCTGTCTGAGCTACATAGTAAGTTAAGGCCAGCCTGGAATACATAAAAAGACCTTGTCTTGAAAAGCAAAAACTAAGAAATTATATGACACAAGAAACTCACTTTTAAGAATAAGGATACAAACAAGTTAAAGTATATGAAACAATGCTATTAACACTGGAAAAGACAGTTGCAAGTGGTGGTTTGATATTAGGGCAATTAAGTTTCAAAAAAGTTAATTAAAATGAAAAGAAGTTCCTTAAAGAGTAAGTGGTTAATTCATCAAGAGGCATAAAAAGGCATCCTAAGTGTTTGTGTATTGAATAAATGAGTTGAAAATAAATGAAGTGCAACCACTAGAACTTCAGAGAAAAATGTACAAAACCAGAAGTGCATTTAGAGATTCAACACTCTTAATTATAGCTAGAACACATACAGGAAGAAAGGGAGGGAGAGAAAAAGAGACACCCCAAACTACCTCCTCGAACTACTTGGTGGTTCTCAAGGACTCTACTCAATGGCATGACAATGCACATTGCTTTTTGGAAATGTCTGCAAGGCATCTGCAAGTAAGACAAGATCCTAACCTGGAAAATAAATCTCCAGTCATACACATCTCAAGCCATAGAAATATATTCTCGGAGAGAATGGATTTAATTTAGAAGTAAGTAATAGAATGATGTCTGAAAAATCTCTAAAATAGGGCTGGCCAAATAGGGCAGCAGATTAAAGTGCCCCCGAGGCACGTTGAGACAGCAATTGAGACTGGACATGGTGGCGTGCACTTGTAATCTCAGCTGTTGGGAGGCTGTAAACAGGTGGATCACTAGCAGTCTGATCTAGTAGTGAGACCCAGAACACCATGTAGACCTTTCCTTAAAATAAGAAAAAAATCAAATAATATAAATTGCTATATTAACTGATAAAGGCCAAAACACAATAATAACAAATGCATATTCATTTCAGTAGATATATAGTGTTTGACTGATTTTGTAGCTGCTGCTTATTTTTTTTATAACATTTTGTAAAATAAGAATTAGATAGGTATTTCTTCAACCTGATAAAGGCCCTTACAAAAGCCTAGAGCTCACATCAAAATTAATGGTTAAAAAGTGGAATTATCTCTCCCTAAGATCAGCACAACTGAAGTGGGCTATGCTCATCACTTCTATTCACCATGTAGTAGAACTTTTATTTAATGTGATCAGACAATGAAAAGAAAGTGAAAGTATTTTTTTAATCTTAGAAATGAAAAAGTAATGCTATCTAATTGTATATATTAACACAAATTATGTAGAGAATGCTTTGTAATCTAAAAATTCCTTCTGTAACTAATAAATTAGTGTTTTACTCAGCTTCCCTCTACTACTAGAACATAGGATTTGACACAATTTAAAGGAGCGTTTTTAATCTGGCTGATGGTTTTAGGAGGGTCAGTCCATGGTCACTGGATTACAGACAGCAAAGTCATGGTGAAATGACATGGTATTGTCTATTCAAAGCTGATTTTTTGATGGATTCTTAGAAGCAGAGAAGGGGAACCACTCCAGAGAGGAAGGAGCCAGGGACCATATATAATACCCTCAGTCACACCTCTATGACCCATGCAAAAACAAACACAGGTGTGCTTTCCTAGCCCATTGTGTGTTACTTAAACTCATCAAATTTACATATCATTATTAACGTTCACAGTTTATCAAATTCGCAAGAGAAAAGATCAATATTTTTTAAATCTATATTTATATATACTGACAACGGATAATCAGAACTTCAACATTTAAAACATACCACCATGTTTCCTATCAAAAATGAGAAAAGCTTATGGTTATATCTATTAAAGGATATTCAATACATGAACAATAAAAAATTACAAAAACATGCAGAAGGAACATAATATAAAGCTTAAAAACATGGACAGATATACCATATATATGGATGGAAATTATTAATAATATAATAATCTCCATATTATTAAGATGCTCTCTAATTATCCTCAAATCATTCTGTAGATTCAAAGCAATATTGAGGTTCTTGCCACATCCTCATTTCTCTCTCTCTGTGTGTGTCTTTTTTAATATTAATGTGTCATTTCTAAGAGAGTACAATAAATGGTCAAAATAACATTAAAGGAAAATAATATTTGTAGATAAATTACTTTCCTGTGTTGGCTAAAACAAACTTTAAAAATCTAGATGATTTTAAATAATATAAATTTATGTTGTATTAATTTTAAAGGCCTAGAATTAGGAGACAATGGAGCTGTACTTCTTTGGAGATTGTAAGAGAAAGCTCATTCCTTGTTTATTTCTATATTTTATCTTCTGTGTATTGTCAGCTTTCCTGCACTTGTGGCCTGTGGCCGTATCACTCCAATTTCTGTTCCTGTGGTCAAATCACCTCTTTCTTTATTTTCTCTATATGACTATTTGAAGGGCACTCATAAGATTTAGGTTCCACTCAAATAACCAAACAGTATCTCCCTCAATAGCCTTAATTAATTGCATCTACAGGGATTCTTTTTTCCAAATAAGGTGATACTCATAAGTTCCAAAAATTAGGGCATGAACATTCTTGTAAGGCCACCCTTCTGCCCACTGCAAAGGACTGATATTATCCAGGTTCAAGATTTATTGTAAAACTGCTGTATTTAAGACAGAAGAGTAATGAAGGTTAATGATTTTAATAAAGGTTAGTAGATCATAATGAGGTATCCAGAAATAACGCCACACATATAGGATTGATTGACATTCAATTTGAAAAGCAAGGTGGTAGAGAAAGGAAAATCTAACAAATGATACTGGAACTATTAGAAGACCACATGAAAAACAAAACAATAGGAAACATATTTTATAAACTGCACATACTTGCAGTTTTATAATGTATACAAAAACAGACTAAAAAATGAACCATCAACCTAAATGTGAAACCTAAAAAATTAAAGCTACTAGAAAAAGAACATAAGACAAAACTTTGTTACTCTTGGTTGAATAAATGAACTCTAGATATACTACTAAAAGCATGAACATACAAAAAAATTGTAAAACTGATCTGCATCAAATTAAATAGCATTTGTTTAGATAAATGCTTGCTATGTAGTACAGGCTGACCTTGAACTCACTTACTGTCTTTGCTACTTTTCTCTCATTGCTGGGTCAAAATATCCAGCACTCCAAAGCAAGGAAGGAAAGGCTTATTTAGCTCACAGTTTGTGGCAGCTTAGTCCCTATTCAGCTGGCTGTAAAGCAGAGTAGCACATGGCAGAAGGCAGCAGTTCATGGCACTGGAAAACAGCAAACCAGCAAGAGCCAAAAGGGAGAAGCTGTGGCTGCAGCAGCTGGCAAACCTCTCTCCCTTCCTTATATTGTATTCAGGCAATCCAACCCAGGGTGGGTGTAGTACTCACACCCAGACTCCCAGCATTAGGTCATGAATTAATCACAAATTCTAGAAGCCTACACCAATGACTGCGTAAGGCTTTGGGAGGACAACTTATGTAGCCCAGGCTGGCCTCAAACTCATGGAGATCCTCCTGCCTCAGCCTCCCGAGTTGTACGATTACAGGAATGTGTCATCACACCCACTTTAAACATTATTCTTTTGATATCTATAACATTAAGAGATTAAAAAGTTGAGCCTCAGAGTTCGAGAATATTTTTGAACATATCTAATTAAAGGAATTGCAACCAGAATACATGTTGAATTATTCAAGTCCATAATATAAAAGTGTATTAGTCACTTTCCCATTGCTGGGACATAATACTTGACACCCACAACTTAAAGGATGAAAGGTTTACTTAGGCTTTTTGTTTTAGATTTAGTCCATAGTTGCTGCCTACAAGGGAGAAATGGCATGGCAGGAGATGATGGCAGAGAATGGCTACCCAACCCACAGCAGGCCAAGGCACTGAAGGGTGGAACTAGGCACATCCCTAGTAATCTGCTTTTCCTGACCAAGCCCCATGTCCACACACATGATATTTGGGAGGATATTTTTATAGAGAGGGCATAACATTTCACCCCAGTCCCTAAAAGGCTCATATCCATCACATTATGCAAAATACATTTTAAAGCAAAAATCCTAAGTGTCCCCTGAGACACAAGTCAAACACTTGGCCACCAACCCTTATAAAATCAGAACGCTAAATATTTTTCACATACAATGGCCCAGGGTATTTTCCTCTCCAAAGGAAGAAATGGGGGTAGAAAGGAATGAGACCAAAGGAAGACTAAAACCCAGGAGAGCAATCGTTAGATCTCATAGCTCTATTTGCAGCACCTGGACAGGTGGCGGTGCACTGTGCACTGCACAGCTCTTGGCAGTGCTACCCCTACAGGCCAGGTTGCAGCCTCTATGGCATCTCTGGAACTGACTCTGCTCACTGCCTGTGGTTTTCCTCAGCATTCATTCTATGTTCCTAGCATCTACAACTCCCGGAGTTATCTATTGACCTTTGACTTTGCTCTCACAACTGTATACATAACCCTCTTGTTTGCACATTGCCTGGCCTCTCAATAGTCCTCCAAAATCTAGGTGGAAGCTTCCACGACCCCGCAGCTCTTGCCTTCTTCATGCTTAAAAAGCCAGCACTATGTGGGTAACACTGCGGTCTGGCTACTGAAGCAGAAGAAGCCTGGCCCCACTAGACCACAGCCATAGTGACCACTAAGAGCCTTGATGGTTGAACACAGGGAAACACTTCTATGGAAGTCCCTGGAAGGGCACAGTTCTCTAGGGGTCTCTTCTCAAAAAAAGTTTAGACTTTCATAACTTAAGCCTGTGAACAGTGGGATTTTGACAATTCCTGAGATACCTTCAAGTCTTCTTTCCTATGGTCCTGATGCAAAGTCCTTGACTTCTTTTTTGAGGTTAATAATTTAGCAATCAAGCTGTTCCACTCTTATTAACCCTAACTCTTGAGTGCTTTTTCTCTGGCTGAGCTGCAAAATTTTCTCCAGCTTCTCACTGTAGATCTTGGTGAAAGAATCACCAATACTCATGCCACAGTCTGAATACTTGCCTGCCTTGGCATTTTCTCCACAAAATTAATTAAATCATCATCTTTAAATTTAGCTTGATACAAAGTTGAAGGATAGGGAAAATATAAAAATTCTTGACCATGATGAAACATGCAAAATATATATATATATATATATATATAATCTAAAGGCAAATTCAACTTTTAAATAGTGCTCTAAGTTATATAAATTAACTAACTTCTAGAATTAAGCATAGACATGCTTTTCACTATACATTTTATGACTTATAACAGTACCAAACCCATTTCAGAATGGTTTCATAAACATTCTACAGTGGGGTTTTAAGAAAACTAAGCAAGTGTCAATTGCCATGTTGTACTGCTGTATCTGCCTCAAGACAGTAAAATTTATGCCACCAGGAGTGTTGAAGTTGAGGCTAGTCAGCAATTTCCACTGGGCTATTCTCCATGTTTATAAAACCAAATTGACCTCATAAAAGTCAGTGTCCTCTTGGCTCTTGACAATGACCTTTAAGAAAAAGTTATGTCTTGTATAGGTCATATGTACCATAAAACTTACAGTTTTCATTTTTCCCTAAAAAATCACAGAGCTAGAATTTTATAAAAAGTCTTATTTTACTAGACACACTTGAAGAAATTATTCCTTCATAACAGTTTTCTTTAGAAATTTGAAATATGTGGTGTAGTTGTGTTGTCTTCTAACTCTTCTCCCATCTTTAATGACTAGCTATTTAAATGGGCATGAATTAACACACAGCTGCCGCTGTGTGTGCGACCTGCCAATAAACTTGACAACCAAATGCTGCTGGTATCAGATGTCCTATGCTACAAAGCGCAGGCAAGTACCACTTTACATTAGACATGCTATTATTTATAGTTCACATTAGTGGCGCAGGCATGAATCAATGCAGAAGGAAGCAAGAGCAGGGAGGATCTCCTGAACAATAGGTGTCACTCTTCCTCCTAAATCTGGACAGCATTTGCTTTGGAAAAGCTGAAAAGTTTGGTTTTGCCATTCCCTGTTTGTAGATATTGTCTTTCTAAGTCAAGTCTCTTATTAGCATAAATAGAAAATAATGTTTCCCTTGTCACTTATAGACCATCATCATCCAGTTTACAAATTGCTGATTGAAAAGATCACGGCCATTAACATTTGTTGAGCAGCCCCTGGGTACACTGGGCCATAACAGGAAGAAGAGAAGGAGAAATAAATGGTAAAGTGAAGGGCAAGTATCAGACAAAGGTTTAAAATTGCTTTCCAAGACTCTTAGACATAATATGTGTGTTAGGATAGCAATTTGATTAAGCGACTGTTTGTTAACTAAGGCACTGATGTAGTTTTAAAAGATTATTTTAAAATGCACAGATATATGATGACCCCTTGAAGAACCCAGGTTCTCTCTCAGGTATACCAACAGAATATGAACAAGTAAAAAGTAACCAATGACATCATTTAGTAAAATAGATTCAAGTGACTGATGAAGACCATAGCTGTGTAGTGTATGTGACTTATTAGAAGAAATAGATTTGGAGGATAGGGGTAGAGATGTAGCTTAGGGGTAGAGACCCTGACTGCTAAATCTTAAAAAAAGGGAGGTGGGGAGAAGGAAAAGATTTCGAAATATGTCCTTAAAAATGAACAATATTTGACAAAGGAAGGAGAGACAGAGGCAGTAAGGCTGTGTGGTCAGTGATGGGCTTCCATAATTTTGTTCATGAGACTAAGCCAAAATGAATGTGGAATTTGCTGCTGAATAATGGGGAAGCAACCACCAGAAGTTGGTTTGGGATGTGACTATGGAAAACCTTAAGTAATACAAACTATGTTTCTCTTTAACGTGCTCTTCAAGACAAAATTGCAATGATGCAAAATGGTACATTTTATTTTTATGTGCTTGGAGAGTTTGCTTTTCTATGCTTTAAAATGACTTCTCACTCTCACTGATTTTCATTCCAACTGCCTTACATATCTTTTGTTACTATGCTGTGAAAGGCATTGGGTAAGCTTTGTGAAAGAACTTGCCTTGAGTACACAGAGAAGTAGAGCACAAACAACTCATCTAGGGTGGCATTCGCTTATCTGTGTGAGAGAGGTTTCAGGTGAGATGAGGTTCAGATAAGGAAGAATTTACATCTGGATGAAGACATAGTACAAATGTTAAGCTTTTTTTTTTTTAAATAATACTGCCTGAAAGAGTACCACTGCTTGGGTTTGAGGGCCCTTCCAAAGGTTGCTTGCACAACAAGAAAGAGATGTCAAAACCTAAGAGGTGGTACAGTCTCCTACTTGACTGCCAAAACCTGGTAGACATGTCAGGTCAGGACTCTCCTCAGGATACCTTTCTCTTCTATTCACTGCTGTGTCTCTGATTTCCTGCCTTAAGAGAGCGCTGGGAATCCTTAAACTGCACTGTGCACAGAAGATTGTAACCATTTCAGCAAATGTATGAGGTTTCGGTCTCAAGTGTCTAAAGGATTTGCCTTCCCAATGAAAATAAAATAAAATATTGATCTTGTATACAGCTAACAAAAAATTGACAAAATATCTCCTTCTTTATTCAAGCTAATTTAAGTACAAGTTGGTTTTGACTATTAATTTTTTATAGGGAAGGCTCAGTACCTAACATACCCTAAGGAAGCAAAGAATCTGTGCGGTATGGTTTCATTAAACAATTCTTCAAAGTAATAATTCTCCCTGCATAATAGCTTTATCTGTGGGTTGGAAAATAATTATTCTCTGTTTACAAAAAGAACCAAACAATTGCTCATCCATATGTGTTATATAATTTACATTAAATACTATATGCATATGGCTATATGTGATATATAGAGACAGAGGCACACAGAGAGAAAGAGACAGAAAGATCAAAACTCATGTCATTTCCAAAACACACTCACAAATACATAAAATGGCATTTTGAAATATGCCTTCTTCAAAATTGAGTGGTTAAAATCTAAAAATTGATCTGAGAAAGTGACTATATAAATAGAAGAAATATAAAATTTCTTTTAGTCAAACTAGTAACAATTTTTTGAAGTACACCTGAGAAACATTTGCAAACTATATCAGAATGTATTTACACAATTAATATACACATATTGCTTACATAATAATAAAGGTTAAAAATTCTAAAGCATCAATGAGAAAATATCTTAAATAGATTCACACACAAGCTCACCCACACTGACATACATACGCATGAGGCATTAATAAACACACCCAAGAGTACAACCATATCTCATGGATGAAGTAATGAGGCTCGACATTCAGACAATGTCTATTCAAATACAGGTTTAATTAATAGATATTCTTTTTAAAATATGGGCTAAATAGTTTCTTTTCGCACTTCATATATTTTTCTGTGTTTTAGGGAAGGGTCTACAGGGTGTTTAGGGTCTCACTACTAGATCGAACTCATAGTGATCCACCTGTTTACAGCCTCCCAAGAGATGGGATTACAGGCATGTGCCACCACGCCCAGTCTCAATTGCTATCTTGGTGTGCCCCGGGGATGGGACCAGCACCACAGGCCTGGGGGTTGAACCCCCGGCCCTGAGCCTGCTTGCAGGCACTTTAATCTGCTGAGCTATTTGGTTGGCCCCATAGCATTTCAAATCATAGAACAAATACTTAACTTCTCTGTGCCTCATTTTTGCAGCCTGTAATACAATGTTATTAACAGGACTACCGCATAACATCTACTTCATAGGATTATTGTGAAGATAAAGTGATATGGTTTATTTTAAATGTTCTAAAAATGTTTGGCATAAAATAACCCCTGAATAATTTTAGGTAAATTAAAATAACACTGGGAGTTAGTTCATCTTTATTTCCCATGCAAAAATTTCTAGGCACCACAATACTTCTAATTAAGCTTGAAGAATTAGTATTTTACATACATGTCTAGTTGAGTGCAAATTGATAAGGTTTTCAAAAGGATAAAATATAACTTTAAAAATATATATTCTTCAATCTGACATTTCCTCTTTAAGGTATTTGTTCTGTGAAATTAAATAACATTTATCAATGTATCACGTTCAGTAGAAAACAATTATGTAAATTAAATATCTGATGTGAAATGGTTAAATATGTTATACACATTTATTCCTTTAAAGCAGATGTTTATTGTACACATATGTGATATACATAAAGGATATATAATACTACTGATGCATATGTGTATATGATTTTTACATGGAAAATAAGGTATAAAAGTAGGATCAAATTTCAAGCAGATAATACTAAATATGAAGGCTGTGCACACAGGTTATTAGTGAACAGTGAAACAGCAGATGATCTGAATTTTTCATTTTTTCTAGGCTGTAGTCATCAAAGCACACAGTAATTATTCTTATTGCAAAATCAATAAGAAAAATGTGTCGTTGTTCTCTTTTTTTAATGTATTTGTTACAGGGTCTCACTACAGAGTTTGGACTCATAGTAATCATCCTGTCTCAGCCTCCGCAGCGCTGGAATTACAGGCGTGCGTCACCAGGCTTGGTCTCGGTGGAGGCTCAGGGCACCTGGGGGGCGGGGTGGGCAGCTTGTAGTGCCCGCGATTGAACCTTGGGCCGTACACTTGCCTAAGCAGGTGCTTAGTCTGCTAAGATATCTCACAGGCCTTTGTCCTTGTTCTCTTTAAAAAGATAAAGAGGAAGTAGAAAATGGTGAAATACTACAATAGAAATTTAGGAGAACTTGGTTTTGGGTACCCGTACAGATCAGATTCCAGTATGGAGGATGGGGATTTATCTTTAGCACTGCGCTTCATGGAAGTGGAGGGTGCACAAAAGCTTTCTAATATATGTTTGCTTAACTACATTCAACAGTCCTTATAAGCAAGGAAAAGGAGGTGAATGCAATGGAACAAATCAAAAGCCATTTTTTTAATTCTTCCACTGACATAATTTAAACCAGAACAAATCGTTCAATATAACGTAGATAGATGGATGATTTAGGTGTTAGCAGAAAAGGTTTCATGCGGTTTCTGACAAATGTTTCTGGAGCGTCCAGCTCCAAGCATTGCTGTGCTACACCTTGGAGATGCTGCGAGAAGAGCAGACTTTCATCCTGCCCTGAGAAACCACGCAGGCAGGTGGAAGGGCGGTCACTTGGCGAGCGCCCAATGCTAAGCGGCGCAGGAGTAGTAATTAGTAAAGGAGCTGTGGTGTGGATGTTTACTTTCTGACTCCTGAGTGCAGGGTGCTTCCATGAATCTCGAGAATACTGCCAGGAGCCTTGCAGTCCACATCCTTGCCCTGGTGGAGTTTGTCTTAGTTAATTTTCTCATTGCTGAGACCAAACACCCAACACCCAATGTTCAGGAAAGAAAGGTGTATTTAGCTCACAGTTTGTGCAGGTTTCAGCCCATCATCAGCCAGCTCCAGAGCAAGTGGCTTCTGAGAGAACAGCTCAGGACAGGCAAAAGCTTCCTGAGGGGGAGAGGTCTTTGAAGCTGAGACCTTGGAAATGAGCAGAACTGTTCAGTAAGCAGGAATTTATATTTTGGAATAGGGAACAGAGTATTGGTAAAAGCTGGGGACTAGCAAAGGCACAGGTATATTTGAAAAGTGAATGCGCACGTGTGTGTGTGTGTGTGTGTGTGTGTGTGTGTGTGTGTGTTTTACTGGACATTAAACCCATGGCTTGGGCTGACCAAATAGTTCAGTGACTTAAAGTGCCTGCAAGCGGGCTCAGGGGCAGGGGATTCGATCCCTGGGCCTGGCTGCGAGCTCCACCCCTGGGGCGCCCTGAGACAGTGATTGAGACTGGGTGTGGTGGCGCGCGCCTGTAATCCCAGCACTTGGGAGGCTGAAAACAAGAGAATCACTGAGTCCAATCTACATAGTGAGACCCTGGAGACCTTGAAAACTCTGTACCAAATACATAAAAATAAATAAATAAATAAAACCCATGGCTTTATCTCTCTTAACTGCATACCCAGTCCTTTTATAAAATTCTTTTTTTTTTTTTAATTTTGAGACAATGTCTTAATTGCCTAGCTATGTTACATGCAAAGGAAAGTAAGATTGAGATTATAGATAAAGCTGGGTGGGTGACTTGCTCCTCAGGCCTTATGTTACTTAGAATCAATAGAGTCTACCCACAACAAGAAATAAATATTAACCTATCATATATTATTGAAACTATAATAAATTAACAAACATAATTAGTTTATTAAGTAGGTATTTGGTCTTGCCAGAAATATTATTAATCAGAATATTTAGTGAATTATGATTATTGAAGTGCACATCAAGAATTAAGAAATTTATAAGTATTTGTGAAAGACACACTGGAAACCATTGATCTTCCTGACAGAAGTCACAATTAGCTCTCTAAATGGAAAAGGAAGCTTGACTGCAAATGGAAAAGAAGCTCGTCCTTTCCCAGATAATAGACCATATTATCTTTATCTGTTCTGTGATAGTTTACAGCTGTTAAATGAGAGAAAATTTAATGATTGTCTTAGTTACTTTTTACTCGTTGCTGGGTCAAATACCGGACACTCAAATTGAGGGAAGGAAAGGTTTATTTAGCTCACAGTTACTGGAGGGTTCAGTCCATATTCCACTGGCTCCAAGGCAAACAGTTCATGCAGCAGAAAACAATGAAGAGCAGTGAAGATCCGAGCTCCTTCAAAGTGGCGTGGCCGCAAAGATCAAGCTCCTCCGAAGACTGGGACTTCTCCACGGAAGCCGGGCAGGATGGCAGGAAACCAGGCAGGGTGGCTCCTGACTTTCTCAATTCCTGGGCCCTGCCCACCTGCAGGGCTAGGTCCTCATGCTGAAATCTGAGAGCTGTTTCAGCCAAGTTGACACAATGTATCAACTAACACAATGATGTAGCTAGAGTACTTAGTAGAAGTATCCTAAGAGAGTATCAAAAATTACACAAACACATATATGTGCACATGCACACTTATTCATAACTTTTGCAGAGAAATTGGATTGAACATGAAAGAGAAGAACATAACAATAAAACCAATTATTATTTGACAAGATGAGTTTTCTACTTGACTTAGGCACCTTTTGAAAATAAAGAGTATGTATTAGCATCAGTTAAAATAGAAATACGTTTGGTAATTATCTCTAGAAGGTTTTAGCCAAGTGTGGTGGCTCATGCCTGTAATCTCAGCACTCAGGAGGGTGAAGCAGGAGGATTGCCATGAATTTGAGGACATTCTGGGCTATGTAAATTCAAGACCAGGCTGTACTGTATAGTGGGACACTGTCTCAAAGAGAGAGAAGGAGAGAGAGAGAGAGAGAGAGAGAGAGAGGTTTTAATCATTCCCATAATTAATCAATAGATTCTTAGACATAATTATATTTAAAAGTATAATAAAATAAGAGGAAGTAAGACAGAATAATGATATTCTACGTTAAATTCACATAAGGCACATTCAGAATTCAGGTCCTCGTCCAAACTTACTAATGCTACTGCCTCTTACCTCTCTTGAAATACATCTTTGAGGGCATATCTGGGTTTTCTAGTATGTTAACTGCATGACTACTATGTTCTCAAAGTTATCTAAAAGCTACAGAAAATTAAAAAATAACATAGGAGATTCCCAGAGAAAACTCTGAAAACTAGTTTCCCCTTCACTTCCCGCTCAAAGAAGGAAATTGGTTTTATTCTAAGAGGCTTCTCCAAATGAGGGAGAGAGAGACCTGGGAGAGCAGCATGAATCATAACTGCTTCCACCATTGGCCATTAAAATGCAGTGGAAAAGTTAGGTCACTGCATGCACAACATGCTGTGGTCCATGAAAGAGGCAGGGAAACATGTGCCTCCTTAATTACCCCCATGGAGCTGAGCACATGTCTAGCCATGGTCTTTAAAAAAAATTCCGAATAATGGGTCTCTAATTGCTTCAGCAGCCTGTGCTCATTGGAATACTTGCTGCTGGAGTGATTTCCCTTTCTCCCTCTCTCCACGCTGCACACACACACACACACACACACACACACACACACACACACACACTCCTCCTTCTCTCCCCTTTTGCTGGGGTCTGAATTGGACGAAGGTCCAGATTTTACACCCTGAGAGTTTCAAGTGGTGGAATTAAATCACAACTCGCTTTGGTCAATCATCTAGGGAGCTCTTTAGGAATTGGGGAAAATTTTTATTTACAACTCGGCTTTCCACCTGTGCTGACAAGGCATGGAATTTACAGCTGTATTGAAAGCGTTATAACCAGCACCTCAGAAATTCCACATTCTCTCGTGCTGCATTATTATGGAACATTTGTCAGGCAGCCAATTGCTGTGTCAGCCCCTAATTGATTTATATTAGGATCCATAAGGAGGAGGCAGGGTGAGGGGAGAGGTGAGCCTGGGCTCCTTTCTGCCTGCCCATTTGCCTCATTCCTGTAGGTATGTGAGATTTACAAACAGAATGAAATGCAGGCATTACATTTTCTGTTTTACACTGATGTATTTTTTAAGTTACTGATGTTAACAAAGGCAGTACAAAGTTTTATTCTTTTCCTGAAAGTGAACTTATTTTTTCCTTACCATTGTCACTTAATTCTGAAGAACACCTGGCCCTAAAAGTTGAACTTCATCTTTCCCTGAGGGTAGGAGCGGGAGTAATAAAACCAAAAACTCTTCAAAGTTATCTCTTCTGACAGCTTTCATTTTTTTTTTTTTTTACAAAAGGCAGTTAGCTTTAATAGTTCATGTTCATGCTTAGGCTCCACTCCTCCTGGGCTAGAAACAGAAATCTATATCCCTCATTGAGGAACACCTGGTCTTAGGTTAGGTCCGAGCTGAGGGAACCTGAGCAAAATTGGATCATGGTGAGAACACACAAGACACTCATCCACAACAAGTTTTGGTTTTCAGCATGAATGGTTTGTGCAAGAGCTCCTGGACTAGCTGTGGAACTTCCGGAGTACCTTGACTAGTGCGGCTTTGCCGGCATCCTTGAGGGGCACCTCGGACCTGGCCACCTCTTAATGTGTCCTATGTGTCCCACATTTACATGGCAAATCTTGCCCCTGTTGTTGCAATGACTTCCATGCTGCTATTTTAAAACTCCTGTAAGAGGTGCAAGGCAGGGTTCTGGGCTGGTAGGAGATAGTGGGCATGGTGCAAGTGGAAGATTATAGACCTGGAAAAGAAAGGGGATATGTGGCTTTATCTGGGCTGCAGGCTACATGGTAAGCACAGGGGAGAGTAAGTCCGAGGAAGAGCAGATCTGGGCATGGTGCCATAGTATTTCTTGATCTCCACATCTACTGGTACAGTCAACCTTGTTCACAGCAGGCATGTGCAACAGTACTCCTTGGGTACCTTGGGGTTTTGTCAAGGCCAGTTTTAACTACAGGTACCTCAAGGTCTGGATTTTACTCCCTGAGGGTTTCAAGCACACAACTCCCTTTGGTCAATCCTCTGAGGAGCTCTTAAGGAAATGGGGAAAAATTAGCACAGCTTGCTAGAGTGCAGCTTGATCAGACAACGCTTAGACTACAGAGCTTCTTTGTCCTTGTATGCCTTGGTTGCAGCATACTGGTCATGGATCCTCTTTGGCATAATCTATCTTTGTCATTGGACAAAGTCTTGGTGATGGAGCATATTCTCCACAGTGTGCTTTGGTCATAGTGTGTCTTGGTCACTGTATACTTGCTCTCTCATTCTTCTTTCAACATGGGTGGAACAGTACAATCCTTGGTAACTGTTGTCCTCTAACTCCATGAAAATGGATCACGGAGGACTCAGCATGCTTTCGTCACTACATGCACAACACATGGCTAGCATGTACCTGCTCCTGTTCGCCTGAGTCACTGGGTGTTAAGATCATGACTCCTAGAGGACCGGGCTATAATGTGACATGGTTTACAGACTGCAAATTTCTCCTAGAAATTTGTTGTTCTCATGGAAGGTAGAAGAGAATAGGATTTCCAAAACAAAATAAGAGAGACAAGAAGCCACTATTATAGGTAATCAAAATGATGTTGGTGTGCATATATTACAGTTTTGACCTTAAGTATCCCCCAACGGTTTGATATCCAACCTGTGACATTGTAAGATTGAAAAACCGCAGTAGTTTAGATCAACGGGATTAGGTCTTGGGGGTTAGGTCTCTAGTGATCCCTGAAAATGCCACTAAGCCTCCAACTTCTCTTTCTTTTTTGCATCCCAGTCATCATGAAATAAGCAGCTTCACCCAGCATGGACTGCATACCATGATCTGCCTTATCCCAGGTCCAAACAGAATAAACTGTTCATTGAATGAAATCTTTATAATGAGCCAAAATAAATATTTCTTTCAATTTAAAAGTTGGTTTCTGTCACAGCAATGGAAGTCTGACTAACAGAGCACAGTAAAATAATCTATGTCTCAGAATACTAATGCAGGTATTTTGGAAATTGGGGTACAACACAAGAGGATAAGCAAGAACATATATACTTAAATGTGAGCACTTTGTTTTCTCCATAGTGGTATTAGAGTTCATTTTTATTCTTTATCTTTTGCCACCTTTTTGTTGTTCTGCAAAATCTTTTGATTTATTTTAAGGAAAGAAAAGTCCTTTATTCTCCAAAACCCGCCTCCCACAGCTGTAGATCAAGTCAGAGATTTGCCACATGGTGAGAATCAGAATCACTCCATTCTCTCTCTGGTTTCTGAATGCTGTTTCTGGTATTCACAAGGACTGCAGTGATGTAGTGGTGGGAATTGGCAGGCATCTGTCTCTTCCTCTTACTTATCTTGCATCAATGTAAAGGAATATATTTCCTCCTCAGCAGAAGATAACACCTTATTTCTATGCACAAAGTACTCATTGAATTTTTGTTGGATTATCTCTGGCTAACATCATGTTTCCATCTTTGTAAAAAGTCTCTAAATACTATAGAACAGTCTCTAGGGACTGTTTTCTCATTTTTCTTCACCTTCCTGTTGAAGTGCCACCCCAGCCTCCTTGGAGCAGGTCACATTATGTGTTCTGAAGGACCACCAGAAATAGTGTTTCCCCACACTCTTGGATGACTGGCAGTTGAATAAAGAATTTCTTTATATAGTCAGCTTGGGGTCCTCTCTCTTCAGGAGAGGCCTACTGCTGATCGAAAGACAGTGAATGGCTTTGCACCAGGACCATTCAAGAAACACGTGCTCAATCACAGCAAAAACATGGAAGCTGATTGCACTTACGAGATTGCACCCGGGGTTTACAGAGCACTGCACATTTTTCAGCTATATGTCATTTTTCCAGAGCACACCGTAGTCCTAAAACAAAGACTGCACTGACTTATTAACCATGTTTTACAAGTGAGAAAATGATAAATAATTTCTGGAAACACCCAAAATGTAGTTTCAAGGCAGATGAACAGCCCAAATCTTTTTCCTGTAACATGGGATCATAAACATGACTTTTTATTTAAATCCAAAATATCAGAGTGAGGTAAGTGTAATGCTAGATCTTATTGCTTAATGAGAAATATTTGCGAGATTTTTAATGGCAGAAAATGAACAAGTTTTTCTATTTGCCTTGTGTTATTTAGTAATAGTAAGGCTAAACTATAGTAGTAGTTATCTTTATTTAATCCAGGTGCTGGGAACCATACTCATTTGTATTAATCATAAACCTCACAAAAACCCTGGAAAGTAGATTTTATTTCTAATTTATTAATAGTAAAACTGAGGCTTGGTACCATTAAGTAATTTACGTTTTAGAGCAAGGACTGAAGTGCAGATATATCTGATTCCTAAATCTGAAATCTCGCCCCCAAACTGGTACCCCCTTATTAAATTCTGGACATGTTTTATTTGTAGAATAGCTTAATGCTTGTTTCCACCAGCAAATAAAAAGCACCAATGAGGTCTGACATAATTTGTTTATACTGGACAGTTTCTCCTTTATCCTCATCCTCTTAACATACATATTTCAATGTTGACTTCCCTAGACACTTCAAAAAATATGGCTTCTTCAAAAGTAAACTCAATAAAATTACTCCATAGGTTTATTAATACATATTTTCTGCCAATTTTCCTCTTAGTAAGTTGGTGAGACATCTTGATTATGGAAAGTTAGATATACTACTCAACTGCTTTTATCAGAGGGCATGAAAGCAATTGCAAAGTAGTAATTTAATCATACAACACAACATTAAACTGGTATCTTACTCTTTTTCATATTAATTTTTTGAAGGTGACCGATAGGAATTCTGAGTTTATGAGCCATCTTTTTGGGCTTTCTGCATGCTGTTGTTAGAAATTTACATTGTCCAAGTTTTGTATGGACGTCATGTAGGGAAATATGACCTTATAAATGACAAGACGAGATTCCCATCATTGCAGCAGAGAGGAAGCAGCATCCACAGGGACCTCTGTGGAGGCTCCAAGGTCTGTCAGAGGCAGCTATCTCAGGCGTTCGAGTTACCAGTCACTGCAATACAGCCAGAACTGTTCAGTGGAACGAGCATAGAAACGAGAAGGCTGAAACAAGAAGCAAAGCCACACATAAACTCAAGTACTGGATCAGTGTAGGTCTGGAGATGCTATAATTCACACTATGGAATAGCCATGTGGCTCCCAGCTGGAACATGGAGAATCTGTGACCCCCAAATCAGTGGTACAGATCCCAGGCCAAGCTTGAAGAATAAGCCACATGGTACAATGCACAAAACTTTCAGGGGAAGAAGAAGGGGGGCGACTATAGCTAGGCGCTTGCTCTTGACATCTTTACCCCACCACAGGCAGAGCTCCGTGACCCCTGATCTCAAGGTCTGGGCATAGGAAGATGCAGGGGTTAAAGACAAGTTCAGAAGCCCAGGGAAATTAAGACCCAAAGTCATGAGGGGGTTGGAAGATGAGCAAAACAGCCTGAACCCACTAAGGAACCCTCTTCCTTCTCCACTCACCTCATCCCCAGGCTACTCAAAGTTTTGCAAAGTTTTGCAGTGAGCTGAGGAAAGGTGGGCAGGCATTCCAGAGATGGCTTGAGGACAAGAGGGAGTGGTTTAAAAGTCTGAGGCTGCTAGGGACCCTCAGGCTGAAACTCACTGGAATAGGCAATTAATTGGTTCCAACATTCCTACAGTTTCTCATATATCCCACTTATATTTCCTTCTCTTTAATAGCAAAAGAAATTGCAAAAACTTATGCAAACATAATCAGATTAAATAATATTCTTGAGTAATCAATGAGTCAGAGAAGAAGTTTTGAAAATTTCTAGAAACAAATGAAAATGGTAATACAATATTTTAGATCCCATGCCAGCCAATGAATGTAGTTCTAAGAGGGAAGTTTATAGCTTGGAGTGCCTGCCTTAGAAAACTATAGCAAAGCCAAATAACTTAATCATGCATCTCAGGGTCCTAGTAAAAGAAAAGCAATCCAAATCTAAAGTATATAGAAGAAAATTTATATAAGGATTAGAGTGGAAATCAATGAAATTGAGACTCAAAATAATACAAAAGTTCAATGAATCAAAGACTTGGTTCTTTGAAAGGATAAAAGAGATCAATAAATCCTTAGCCAAATTTACCCAAATAAAGTCCCACATAAGTGCAAATAAAAGTGAAAAAGGGGAAACCACAGCAGACACCACTGAATCCCACAGAATTATAAGAAGCTATTTTGAAAATTTATATTTGAATCAGCTGAAGAATCTGTAGGAAATTGATAAATTCCTACATACATACAACTTACCAAAATTGAACCAGGAACATATAAAACATTGTATAGACCAGTAACAGTCAATGAAGTTGATGAAGTAATAAAAATACTACCAACTAATAAAAGTCCAAGAACTGAAGAGTTCATTGCTAAATTTTACCACAATAGGAGAAAAAGTCTCATGCTAATATTTCTTAAACTCCCCCATGCAATTGAAAGAGAAGGGATAGGGCTAAACTAATTCCATGACGCCACCAGTATCCTTATACAAAAACCAGACTGGGAGTCCACAAAAAATAACAAAAAAAGAATATTAAAAGCAATATTTTTGATAAACATAGAGGCAAAAATCCCCAATAAAATACTTGCAAAATGAATGAAACAAATCATCAAAAAATCATAAATCATGACCAAGTAAGCTTCCTTCTAGGAACTTAGGAATGATAGGACATACAACAATTAATCAACATAATGTAACACATGAATAGAATTAAGAATAAAAGTTACAAGTTCATAAAAAATGATCAAGATCCAAAACTACTTGTGTGGGGCTAAGCATGTCCCTCAGTGGTGGAGCTTTTATCGTGCATGCACAAGGCCTGGGGTTCAAGCCCCAGGACCACACACACACACACACACACACACACAATACATTTGCCAATTCCCCAAAATGAAAGTAATTATTGTGTATCACAAAAATATACCAATAAAAATAAAATTATCATAGGTAAATAAAATTTTACATGTTCAAACCTTAAAAATTATGTAACTGAGAATTAGAAATTACAGTTTTCAGTCACAATATAACTTCCACGACCTAATCTCTTAAATAGACTTTGACTTCATTCACCTGAGATGCTCTGGTTCTCAATTAACTGTGGTTATTGCGTGTTTCTAAGAATGGTTTTCAATAGTTTCTCCTCCTAAGTTTATAAGCTCGCACAGTTCTACCATGTCTTAAGTGTAACTTCTTTCACTCTTGTGCCTCCTTTAAGCTACAAATTCGTCTTTAAACACCCTTCATTGTCATTCTCCATGGTGACACAGGCTGTGTTTTTGTTTTCCTCTCATAACAACTGTACAACTCACTGTAAACTGGGTTCCGTCATCACTGCTTTTCTGACAATTGTGGACATTTAAGGAATACATCATTAATACTGAAGTCAGGAAGACGTGTGTAAATCATGGCTCCTCTAGCATTCACTGGCCAGAGAAGACATTTGACTTTTGTGACTCTTGAGTGGGAAAAGTCTTATTAACACCAAACAATTGCAAAGTTTGAATAACTTGGCATGGTAATAACTTAAAGAACTGTGCAGGACACTTCCTGTAAGACTTCTACTCCAGTAACACTTTGAACATAACTGGATCCTGTTGAGAGTGAAATCATTGTTTTTAATATACTCATTGCACTCTTTTTTAATGCAAATTCCACGGTCAATTACTATAAGTACCCCTTGCATATATTTCCAAATCCTTAGCTTCTTTTTTCACTATACTTGTATGATATAATTATAACCCTGAATTAATCCAGCTTTTGGCCTTCGTTATAGCTACACCTGCACATTAGAGCAACACTGTAGAAAAATATGCCACAGATATGTGCCAAACTCACGTGGGCCCGTAGAACAACCCAGGCATCACCCTATGTACTTCATTAGCACAACTTCTACCCTGATGGCGTGAATTCTCCAGTAATCCTCAATTTCAAATATTAGCTCCTAATGCACTGAGAAATTGTAAGATAGCAGAAGAGGATTTCTGCTAGCTCCCACAGCTATGTATATCTACTCTGAAGTAACAGATTTCTATATCTGTGACAGCAGCTTAGAACTGTCATCTGTGTGCTCATTTTTAATTCTGCACACTGGTAAGCTAATCTCTCACCCTACTCACCTTACAGGTCTCTCTCTCTCTCTCTCTCTCTCTCTCTCTCTCTCTCTCTCTCTCTCTCTCTCTGTTTTATTAAATAGAATGCCTTGAAGGACTGTATGTACTTATGGTGTCCTATAATTTTTGTCCCCTTAGGCCATTCTACTCAAAGTTTTGCATCTGTGACTCCATCATTAGCCATTATTTTCACGATCACAAATATCATCCCCTGCTTGCTAAATCTGCAGGCAAATTCCTCAGTTCACATGTTTCTTGGCCTGTTTTCAGACTCACATTGATGGTTATTCTCTTCCCCTTGATATATTTTTTCACTTGTTTTTTCAGGATATTAGCTAAGCTCTGTCCTAACTAGTAATTCATTCTCAATTAGCTTAGATGGATTCTCCTCATCTCCCACACCTCTTATATTTGGACAGCTCCAGGGCTTGGTTTTGGACAATTTTTATGTCTCTATTTCCCTAGTGTAGTGGTTAATACACTGTGTCAACTTGGCCGGGTAATCCGTGACGCACTTCCGGCTGGTGGGGGTCCCGCCCTGAGGCACATTTGGTTCTGCCCCCAGAGTGAGTCAGCACAAAGAGACCATATAAAGGCTCTGAGGAAGTAGTCGATGTTCTACTTCATGGGAGGAACTTCAATCTTCCTTTTTGGCTTGGAATTCATCACGTGGCTTGCAGCACAGATTCCTCAGCCTCCAGCTTGGATCCTTCACCTTCACCTTCCCTCGCAGACTCTTCTGTCTTCCCTCACAGACCCATTAGCTGATGAATAGAGACTTGCACGGAGCACAGCAGTGTGCTTCAGACCTTGGGAATGAATTCTTCAGTCTGAGGTGTGCAGACGCCCTCTGCACACTCCGTCATCTGACTCTGGGGCTGACTGTCGTAAGCCAATCTTGTAATTCCTTATACATATATATCTTGTGTTAATATCTGTTCCTTATATCTGTTTCTCTAAGTAAAACCCTGACCAATACACCTAGGTCAATTAAATTGGTTCAGAGACTTTACATCTTAATTTTAATGACACCTGAGTTTCTAAATTCATCCAACCAATTGTATCCTTCAAGACTAAAAGATATTGGAATGACCATGCTAGAGATTAAAAAAGAATTTCAATGAAAAGTTTTATAAAATAATAAGGTAAAGTTAAATTGACTGATACAACAAGTGGGACTGACTGATAAAATGAATGATGTGATTTAGATCTTAAGCATCAAAACAATTTGCTGAAGAAAGTACTTATTATAGTATGATATCTATTTGGCTTTTTAGTTTGCAATTTATGTCTACTAGTATTTCTTTTTTTTTTTCCATAATTTTATTGAGAAACAAATAGCAATGAGACAGTTTCAAATCAAATTGGTAGGACAGTTTCAATAATTAACACATTGCATACTCTCTTCCTAGTTGTTATTTGCTGTACAAGATGCAGACATGATATCCTATTTACAAACACTAGTAGAACAAATCACTCTATTCATGAAGAGAATGTAAGTATATATCCTAATCATTTTGAATACACAGATACAAAATGGACATTCATCTGTATCTCCTTTTTTGTTTAGTTCTGTCGTTTGAATATTATAGGTGTGTTAACTCAGCAAAATATTCCAAAAGAGTTTAACATTCAACTTTTTTTGCCTTTATGCATTTATTCTTGGCTGAGATGTTCTTAAATTAAGGAGAAAAGGAAGGTAAAATCTTTAGTCGTAATTATACATTTATTCATTTCTCAGTTTAGATTTATAACTTGTTTTTGACTTATGATTTTATAAATTTTGGTATTATGAACATGTATGTTTAGGACTCTTGTATTTTCTTCACCATGAAACATACTTCTTTGTTTCATGGTGTGCTTGACAACTTTACTGATCTTTTTATTTTGTGAATATTTCTGTTCTCTTTCTGTTGTACTCATTTTTTGAAATCCGTTATTAAGTATTGACAAATAATCATTTTTTTCAATAAAAATAAAGAGTCCATGTGTTTGAAAGCATATGTCACATTAAAATCTATAGCACAGTAAAAAAAAATCATCCATGATTTGTATATTCAACTGTCAACTTGGCATTTCCATTTAAATATCACCCAGAATTTGTAAATGTGTCCAAAACTGAGCTAACATTCTGCTATGACCCCTGAGCCTCCCACAGTGCTTCCCATCTGAGACTAATTCCATCTTTCTCAGACAAAAATATATGGTCATCCATGCCTCCATGTTGTACTGTCATATCCAATATCACCTTCTTGACTCCAAATTTAAAAATATAAATAAATTACTACCTCCGTAGCTATAACTTCAGTTTAAACAATCATCAGTTATTGCCTGGGTTATGAACATGAACACAAAATTAGTCTCCTTTCTTCCAATCTTGCCTTCTTTCATCCATTGTCATTGCCATAATATAAACTATTAAGGGCCTCGACGTAGCTTAGAGTAGAATGCGTGCTAAACATGCCCAAGGGCCTGGGCTCAATCCTGAACAATAAATAAATAACAAATAAATAAATGAATCTGCTAATACACATCTTTCCTCTAATCAAAACCTTTCAAGCTAAGACTTTTTTAAGAATTAAAGAAAAAAATTAATATTCAATGTAGACCCTTAAGTACCTAATATATTAAGTAAGAACAAACCCATATGTAGACTCATTGTAGTGAAATTGAAAAGCACGACAGGTAAGTGGAAAAATCTGAGCTATCAGAGTGAAAAGGTGAATGAGCAGCAAAGGGATGGGTACTAGAAAACACAAATGACTCTGGAAGACAAGGAGTTATCATATCATCTTCAAAATGTTAAAGTAGGGCTGGGGAGATAGCATAGTGGTCTAAGTGCCTGCATGGCAAGCATAAGGACCCGAGTTCAATTCCTGGTACTACATGCTGTGCCAGTCCTGGAACCTCAGGTGCACTGTGCCAGCCCTGAAGCTGGGCATGGTGCATGCCTGTAATCCCAGCACTGGGGAGACTGAAACTGGAGGATCACCATGAGTCCAAGTTGCATAGTGAGACCCTGTATCAAGAACAACAAAAATAATTTAAAACATGTTTTTAAAAATGCTAAAGTTGAAACTGGGCTTGGTGGTGCATGCTTATAATCCCAGTGCTGGGGAGGATGAGGCAGGAGGATCATTGAGATGTGTAGCAGGAACCTGTAACAAATAAATAAACAAAAGATTAAAAAAATGCTAAAGCAATTTACTGTACCTAAATCTAATACATGACTTTTTATGCTAATACATAATTGAAGTAGCTGATTAAAGTGCCTGCAAGCAGATGTAGGGGCTGGGAGTTCAATCCTTGGGCCTGCCATGTTGGCCTTGCCCCTGAGGCATGCTGAGATGGCATGGTGGCACATGCCTGTAATTCCAGCTCTTGGGAGGCTGTAAACAGGCAGATCACTACAAGTCTGATCCAGTAGTGAGACCCTCAACACCCTGTAGACCCTTCCCTAAAATACAAAGAAAAAAAATTGAAATGTGAGACTCAAATGAAAATAGTTTTAGGCCCACCAACACCATGAGAATGTCGTTTTCAGCCAGCTAAAAGACAACTCCTAAAGAATATAATTTATCAAAAAGAAAAATAAACCAAAAGTAATGGAGTTACATATTAAAAGTGAGGAAATGGTAAAATATGTTAAGCTAATAACCAATGTGGGAAAACAAATGAAGAAGTTGCAAGTCTGAAATTCAATACATGAAATAAAAAATGTAACGCATTACCTTGTTTGGGAGAAGATGGGGGTGCAATGCTTTTTATTAGAAAATGACAAAAAAGGAAGACAGAGAAACTGAGGGAGAAAACATGTTACATTTTACTGGTAAATTCTCAAAGAACAAAACTACAGCCTACACATTCTAAATTAGCAAGGAAAAAAAATCAATAAGGAAAATTTCAGCAATCTAATTGATGTCAGCAAAGGGGGAAAATAAGGAAAAAGATGAGAAACAGAAAAATAATAATAATTTCAATACATTAGCAATTCTCAAATCATAGTAGCATCAGTTCATAATGATGGTTAATTTTAAGTGTCACTTTGATAGTCAAACATTATTTCTCTGAAGGCTGTTTCCAGAAGAGACTCACATTTAAATCAACGGACTAAGTAAAGATGATTTGCCCTTGCCAAGGTGAGTAGGCACCATCTAGCCCATTACAGGAGCTGATAGAATAGGAAGGTAGGGAAAATTGGATTTGCTATCCCTTCTGGAGCAGGTATAGCCATCTGGACCCGCTCTTGGACATTAACGCTGCGGCTTCGCAGGCCTTTAGCCTATGGCTGAGGGTTTTATCAATTTCTCCTTTCTCAGCTTTCAGAGTCAGACTGAATTTTGCAAGCAGCTTTCCTGGTTCTTCAACATATGCATAGCAGAATGTGGAATTTCTCAGGCTCCGTAACCAGTTGAACTGTTCCCCATAGTAACAGCAGCCCTGTTCTTCTTCTCCTAAGACACTTTTTGTTTCTGACAAAACTAGATTTCCATATTAGAAAAAAAAAATTAGGTATATTCTGATTGGAATAGACATCTTTTTTATCATGGTTGGTTGACAAAAGAAAATAAGCACAAAATTCACTACCTTAGAGTTAAGTATGTTCTGAAACAGAACCCCAGAACTTTCTCATCTTGTAAATCTGAAACTACACCCATTTCCATAACCCCTACCCCTGATATCCACTGTTTTATTTTCTGTTGCTATGAATTTGAATATTCTAAACACTTCATTAAAATGGAATCAAACTTCAAAAGTGGGACAGAAAGCCTGAAAACTGCAGGATTGGAGAATATATACTGATCAAATTTAATTTTTTTATGTATTTGGTACAAGGTATCAGTGTGCAGCTCAGACTCATAGTGATCCTCATGTTTTCAGCCTTCCCGGTGCTGGGATGACAGGTATGTGCCACCACACCCATACTTGGTCTTGGCATAGTGCACCCTGGGAGCAGGGCCTAAGTGATATGCAGGACTGGGATCAAACCCTAGTTCCTGAGCTTGCCAAAGCAGGACTGTAGTCCCTTGAGCTATCTTACAGCCCCTCTGATCAAATTTAAAATGTTAAGTTGGTTAGAGATCAGAAACTCTAAGAAAATTAAATGCTAAGCAACACTGCTTTGTCAGGAGGAGGCCACTGAAGAAAAAAATCATTAGTAAAACAAGGGTAGAACTAAAATAGCATGGATATTAATAAAGAATTGTCAACATATCAGTCTAATAAAATAAAGATTGTCAACATATTACTGAGTTTGGAAGTTACGAGCATTGGTGATTTTGGCAAAGCAGCTTCAACTGAATTTGTATAAATGTTTATTTTCATCTTGGAAAAAAAATTATATTTCTAAGAAGCTTGAATGAGGAAAGTAAGAGAGAGATACTATTTTGTTAGGCTATAATAACCACATTTATAGGTAGAGTACATTAGAGATTAAACACGGAGGGGCAGCAGTCTCCCCTCCAGGGACATCTCTTGAGCTCCCACATGAGCCCTGTACTCTTTCATGTGGAGTCAGATGTTTTTCTTATAGAAACAAAGATCTCTTGACACACTGATTACTTGTTTAGAATATGGCACTTGAACTGATTTTCCTGCTAAGTGTTAAACCACATCATCTGGTGTTTAAAAACAAACAAAAACAAAACACAAAATACCCCTATGCTCATAGAACCCTTCATTTACATTTTAGTCTCTTTGCTATTGCTGTAATGAAATATCTGAGGCTGGGAACTAAAAGCTTACTTAGATCACTGTTTTCAAGGTTCAACAGTATTGAGCTGGATCTGCTCAAGGTCAACTGACAGACGGCATCACAGTGGCAAAGGCAAGTGGGAGGCAGATCACAAGAGGCAAGAGTGTGGGAAGGGGCTGGACTCTCCTAACAACTCACTCTGGAGGTTCTCACTTGGGGCCCACAAGACTTCTTTAATCCCTTCTCAGGATATGTCCAATACCTCAGTTACATGGGACTAGCCCTACCATCTCTTCACAAACTACACTGAGGTCCAAACATCCACTAATAGCAACTTCCTTTCCTTCAAGACAATGTCATATTGACATACAAGTGATATACACTTTTACTACTTGTCGTATGACATCATAGCTAGCTTTGTAACTATCTACCTCTCAGTGATTTTATGAGAGTTTATACACAGAGCTCTGTGGAGAAAAGCTGTTATGCTCAGGATAAAACCAACATCTTGGTCTTGAAAGAGGAGCTATATTCTATCACCGGAGAGATGAGGGGAAGAAATACATTTCAGGACAATTTTCTTGCCTATCTGACTAGGGGTTTCCTGAGGGCAGGGTAGTAGTTATTTTAACAGTGTTATCATAGGCATAGCTTATAAGACATTACCTAGAAGAGCAGTCACTCATTCAGTGTTTTGCTGAAACAAAGATGAGGTCATGTTATGCATAAGGCTATTTAGTTTTCAAATGGCATTGCGCATGAAGCTGATAAAAGCCTACCGTATGGCTAAAAATTTGGGAATGGTGTGGGGCTTAGCGAGCGCTGGAATCTTTAGCTTGTGAAGATTTTACATACTGTAAGAAGGACTTGAAGTTAGCCGTTACAGTTTTTAAACAGGTAGGTGTTCCATTCATATCTATTTTTGAAAAACATTTCTGGTATCAGTGAAGACAATGACTTGAATAGACACAGCATGAGAGCAGCAGTTACGACACTGCTGCCAGGGACAGATAAGGCTCTGAACTTTCGCTGTGGCCACGGGAGAAGTGGGAGAATGCGGACGACCTGGAAAGAATTCAGGTGCAAATCAACAGGAGCTGGAGCCGAGGTGACTGAACAAGGGTGTGCCAGGTCTCGGATTGTCCTCGGAGGCAGCTTGCAGAAATAGATAATCAGCTTAGCGCTGGGCCTGGCTAGTGAGGTGCGTGCAACCCTTCCAGGTAGTTCAGTTAGGGAGCGAGCATCTCAGATGGGAAATGAGTGCCGGTTACAAGGGCCTACTATGCTACCCACCTACCGCACTGTGCTCCCAGAAGCTTGATCTCAAACCTGACAATCAGGACAAGAATCCATTCACTCACTTTCACATCTCCTAGGCAAAAATCACAACTAAGTCTATATAAAAACGCTTTGCCAAAGAGTGTGTGGCCCAATTTAAAATCTCTAGTTGTAGACAGGAGATATATGAGTTGAATACTTTCAGTCCTCCAGAAATATCCAATTACCAGACAGAACATATTTTTTCATGAGATTATTACTATAACAGTTTTAAGAGATTTCAGATTTGACCAAAAATGACACAGAGATTTTAGTGCATATATCTTTGTTGTTTTTTTTTTTTTTTCCCTTGGTGGTGGCGGTATTGTGAAATGAATCCAGGACCTTGGTACTGAGCTGCATACCTAGCCCTGTATTAGCAGTAGTAGTTTATTTTTAAAATTTTGAGACAAGCCTTGCAAAATTGCCAACACTGGGCTTTAATGAAAACAGAAAGGTATAGAAATTTCCAAAGAACCAACAGGATGGAGGAGATGGCAGAGGCAGGCTCTCGCCTAGCTTGTAAGCATGTGGGAGGCCCTAAATTCAATCCCTATACCATAAAAACACACTTGAGTGAAACAAGAAACAAAAGTTCAGGAAGGTTTTAGGTGTTGTGCTCAAACCTGATTTAAGAAAAATGTTCTCTGTTAAACCATGATATGCAACAAAGATATATGGAAAAGAGAAAATAACTGTAGGAAAAAAACCAAGACTTGACTTGTAACAGTTGTTCCTTGGTTTTATTCTTCAAAATGTATTTTCACAAGTTCTTTACTTAAACATTGCAGCTCTAATAAAAAGCTGCATGAGAATATTGGTTAAATTTTTCTTCTGTTTAAGGATATCTAACGTATTGGGAGGATACGGAATTCAGATAAAGAAGTCTGATCTTTGGTACCAAACTCTGTGAGTATTGCAGTAATAATGAAGTTGGTAAGTGGTGTAAAATCAAACACATTTATCAAAAGATATTCAACCACCAGATTTCTTTAAAAAAAATGGTTGTAAATATTGGGGTAATTCCTTAAATATATGGGGAGAAACCCTCCATTAAACAGAATGCCAAGCCAGTGTGCTGGTATAGGCCTATTATTCTAGCATTCTGGGAAGCGGAAGAGGGAGGATTATAAACTAAAGCCCAGTGTTGGCAATTTTGCAAGGCTTATCTCAAATTTTTAAAAATAAAATACTACTGCTAATACAGGGCTAGGTATGCAGCTCAGTACCAAGGTCCTGGATTCATTTCATAATACCACCACCACCAAGAAAAACAACAACAAAAATATATCAACTAAAATCTCTGTGTCATTGTTAGCCAAATCTGAAATCTCTCAAAACTGTTATGGAAATATCTCATGAAAAAGATATGTTAACTGGATATGGTATCTGTCTGGTAACTGGATTATTTCTGAAGGATTGAAATTATTCAACTCATGAAGAAACTGTACCCTGCTTTGAAGTCTAAATTTTTTTTGGGGGGGCGGTCAGGCAGAGGGTCAGAACATTGTGTTACTCAGTGTGTTAATAGAATGCCATCTTTAAAATACAGTAAGTTCTAAATCATCCTATTGCATAAATCCAATCGTAACAGATACCAAGAATGGGAAGGACAGACCGAACGTTTTACAATGACATTTGGTTCTTAATCTTTTTGAAAAATACCAATGTAGCATGTTTATTGTAACACTGCCTATAAGTTAGTTTTATCATATTATCAAAAGGACTAAACCCCCTCAAGTGTGACAGATACCAAAAACTACTTTCCTTTTTTCTATCACTATTTTTAAAGTATTATGAGTTCTATCCTGAGGAATATATTTTGGATTTCTTCCATAGGAAGGCTATGAAAATTAAACAAACTCAGTAATTAATTTTTATAAAATGTTGCCACAATGTTTCTCTAATATGATACATAGTAATTATCTATAGTATATGTAATGGACTTCAGGAAAAAACTATGATTTTCTATGAAAATACGTTATAGATTAAGCAGTGTCATATCAGGAAAAGGAGAAAAATTAAACTGAAACTTTGATGTGTTTTTCATCATCAAAAAACAAAGTAATGGGGCTAGGGAGATAGCTTGGCAGTCTAAGCACCTCCCTGGCAATCACAAGGACCCAAGTTTGATCCTCAGAACTGCAGGCCCTGCCTGCCCCACACTGAGCCAGCCACCAAGACCGGGCATGGTGGTGCACGCCTGTAATCCTAGAGCTGGGGAGGCTGAGACCGGAGGATCACTATGAGTCTGAGCTGTGTAGCAAGACCTATACCAAGTAAGTAAACAAATAAAAGATTAAAACAAACAAGCACAGTGACTGGGTGACTGGAAGTGTAGCTCAGTGTTAGAGTGTGTGTAACATGCACAAGACCTTGGGTTAATCTTCAGCATCACAAATAATAAATGATTTAACATTAACCCACATTTTGCTTTTTCCATTAAATCTAAGTTATTTTAGTATAGCTTCACATGTACTAATTACATTAATTCAGCATAAAGTTTCAACATTATATATTTTCTTTTCTTTTTTTTTCCAGTGGTACTGGGGCTTGAACTCAGGACCCTGCACTTGCCAGGCAAGCACTTATTCTACTGAGCGATCTCCCCAAGCCATATATTTTCTTTTTCTGAAAAAGCCAAAGAAGAATCAAGTTCTTCTTTTCCCAGACAATTAAGATTACACATACTCCGTGGGTAACAACACATAAATACAGCAAAGGATAAGACTACATGGATGAATCGAAGTTTTATATCTCAGGCATTGATTTAAACTTGATGCTAAAATCTTGAATAATTAAATCTTTAGAAGTTCAGAATCATTCAAATGCCCCAAATGATGTCTGCATCTCACATCTGACAATAATGAAGACAAATTTAACAGTAAGGTTTCAAATATCTGGCAGTATGACAGGGCCAAAGCACACAGAACAACTTCTCAGTTTTTATGTCACTAGGAGCCCAAGAAAAGGCCCAACTGGGCTCTGGTGCCTCAATTAAGGGAGAAAAACCTTACTACAATCTGGGTTCATGCTCCTGACCCCCAAGCAAAAGGGATCTAAGCTCACTAAACAGGAAAACTTTGCCCCCAACTAGCCTCTGAGAAGACTGCCTATCCAGCAGCTGCTTCCCACTTGGTTTGAAGAACTGATAAAGCAGAAATTCCCACCTTCAAATTTAGATTTTTTTTAATGCTCAGTGTGGTAAACTGTATTAACTCTTTTCTTGCCAACTTAATTTATCCTACGCAAGAGGGTTTTCTTTAAACTACACATAGGCATAAGGATTTATTAAAGAAATATGTTTAATGTTTAAACCTATTAAGCTTAGTAAGTTTATTCCACTTAATTTTTCTGAACAGTGCTACCTTGCTTTGAAAATTCAATGATGTTTTCCTCTGTGTACACAGGCCTGTCATGTAGCAATAATTTCACTGAATATTGTTTAAAAGAAATGTTTTAAGTTTTTTAGTAATTGACTTGATACTTAAGTTTTTAACAAATGGAGCTAGGATGATCAAATTAGGAAAACATTTTGTTATTTTTTTTAAAGTGTCAGAACAGCTCAGAAGTACTATTTCCATAACAGACAAGAACTCTACTAGCAACTCATTATGACCTGGAACAGGGATTACAATTCACCTCTTCCATAGCTTTCTAGCTGTAGAAATGTACAATAAACCTCTCTCTTGCTGCAATACAAAGGATGATACGTGTCAAATTATTTGGATAAGGTGAAGACACCGGGCCACAAAAGGAGACCTAGATTGAACAGTGATTAAAGCAGTGAGCATTACACCATGGCACACCACAACATAACAATACACTGTCTTTTGCTTGTAGAATTAGAAATAAATTAATGTACCTGAAATCTCCGCAGGTCCTTTTCATCGAAGCGTGCTTTCACACGCAACAGTGGGATTTAAGTCCTGGGAGGCAGGCGGGCAGCACAGAAAGTTTTGCTTGTACTTTAAGTGGGTTAAATATGAACACCAATTTGAGAAGTGATAACATGGTCTAACTCTAAAATATGTTGAAAAACAAAAAAAAATTATATAAATGGGGCTTGGCATTAAAATGACACATTTTATTAAATGTAATGTGCAAAATAAAAATAAGTAACCTCTATTCAAAAAAGGTACAAGACAAGTATTATTTAAAAGGTTTTAGTACTTATTTTCAATAAAAAGAAATCTGGTATTATAAAAATACATAAAATTGTCATGAATTTATGCCATTAATTTACATAAGATTTTTTTTTGCATAAAACAAAGTTATAAAATACTTTAAAAGGTATTTTTATATGAAAGTTACTCCCAGTATAAAATTTTTATAGCTTTTTGTAATTTGGGTTCATCTGTATAAATAAGACATTTTATCCTTTTAAAATTCATAGCTCCATTTAAAAACATAAGATTCTTTCTCTTTTAAATAAAAGTCCACTTGAGGTAGTATGTTAAAAGTTTTCTTTGGTCTCCTTCGGTCTATGTGTCCAAGTCATGAGACTGAAAATTTGGAGTCCTATAGTTTTCTAAAGTCTGTTTATAGGTACGTGTATGCTTTTCTTCCTGAAAATCTGTCCTTTCTCTCTCATCTTCTGAATCAGAGTCCAAGTCGTCCAGGGAAGAAGGAGTTTTTAAGGGAAAGGCTCTCGGCTGACAATCTGACAGTTGTCCAAAGCTTGTAAAGGCGTCTAAGTGAGATCTTCTCAGAGGCTTTCCAAATGTCCCTGAAAGGAAAAACAAAACAGAACAAAACTTTTTATCAACTGGGTCCTCTTGCTAGCATATACATCAACAAAGTCCAATGCATATAAAGAAGCGTTTGACTCCCCCCCGAACATGAGCAAGCCTTTCTGCAGCCCCCCATTATGGTACTCAGGTCTCTGTACTGGTGCTGCTGCACGTGCTGCAGAACCTGCACCCCTGTGATTTATGGCACCTAACTAAACGCACACACTTCATCACTTCCCACACCCTTCAGGAGTACGGACTGTTGGAAAAGGAAGCTCCTGAAGTTCTCCAGTGTAACTCTGTTGCTCCTTTCCACATTCTCTTTACAATTGTGGAATAATTCTCCAGGAACAGAGTTTGTATAATAAAACTCAAGTTAACTATACCTGAGTATAGAAAGTTTATTTCAGAATAATCCTGTCTTTGGTTCTTTCACTACAACAATCATACTCAGTGGATTCAAAGTCTCCCCCCCATCCTACCAAGCACATTTTTTTTTAAGGAAGAATCTAAGTGATTGTATTGTGACAAAACATAAAATTTCTTAAAAGCTTAGCAAAGTAATTTTCATTTTACTTTTTATTAAAAAGAAAAAAAAAAAAAAAAAAAACCAAGCCAGGTCATGGCCGTATACCCATATTGTTCCGTTCAATGAAACAAGGACCTGTGTGCTTCCCTTCCATTGTTCCCATGCACTAGACCAAAAACCCCACGGTCTAATCTCAGTGCCAGCCTGTGCCTAACACTACCCACTTGGCCTTCCAGGCTCCGGCAGCCTCCTATGCCAAAGGTAGGGCTGCCTGTCTGAGTAAGCCGCGGTTGCTAGGTAGGATGTTGTTTTCCAGCCTTCCAGCCGCGGGTTCAGTTAGAAGCCACCAGACATACGAAACCACAACCATGCAGCACACACAACTCCACCCCAAAGGCTGCTAGAGCCCAAAACCACTTTTTCCACATGGCTGACAAGCTCAGATCCTAAGTCATTCCCCAAACTCTTGTCTTCTAGATGCCACACACGGAGTTACCCAGAAGGCTCCTGTGGCTTAGTTATAGATTGACTATATAATCCAGTAAAATCCCTACCTCAGACTTGGCATTTAGAGGCATTTATATTAACCAGTAGAGTATCACAGTGATGCGTTAAGAAAAAAACTTTTTTCACCAGTTTTATATTCAAAGCTGTTGCTGCTGCTCCACACAGAGCTTACGGCATGCATCTGGAAAGAAGGTACCTAATAACTTAATAAACTTACCCATGAAAGGGTTAGTTGAAGTAACTGGTGCTGGTTCCAGACCTGAACTAAAATCGGAAGAGTTCTTATTTAGATACAGATTTTTCGTCAGAGGTCCTTCGTTTGGACAGTAACTGGAGCTCCCGAGCTTCTTCACATGGGCAGGCCACCCCAGGCCACTGAGGCTCCGCTCACAGGACTCCTCTGTGGGGTGCGAACGTGGGTAGCAACCCTTTTTCTTTACGTAATTGGGCTCATAGTGATCCACTAACGCTGTCCTTGGGTCAGTGCTGCAACCTTTTAAATTTGAGAATCGTATCAGAAAAAAAGAGTAGCAGTGAGCATTTCTCTAAGTCTCTCTAGGAAACAGAATAGAATCAGGTAAGAAATCAGGCCTGTCACATACCTGTATGATAGGCTTCAAAGGGATCGGGGCCATACACGCCCCCCTTCAAATACACAGGGCCTGAGGAACCCAAAAAGGGACAGAGGAATGGATCTGTGGCAGCTTCCACATCGGCTTCACTGCTGTTGTCAATATTGCAGGCTCCTTTAAAACACAAATCTGAGTCAGTGAATGTACATTATTTAAGTACTATTCAAGTTGCCTCTTAGCATTTCCTATATTTATAGGTGAATATTTGGCAAGAATATAGTACAAAAGAAAAAAAAACTGTGGAAGTTTATAGGCTTTTCCTGTCAACTCATGTAGTAGCGATTGAGCAAATTTGGGACGGTTCATCCAAAGAGGTCTTGTTTAACCACTAAGCTGGGAGTGTCAGCCGCACTGTTGGCTCCATCTGGTTGCTAAGGGAAACAGATCTGTGTGCGGACCTTGCAGCTGAAGCAGCCAAAGCTCCAACCACAACTCTTGGCACTGCTTCCTTCCTATGAAATGTCACAGATGACCAGAATGAGGGACTGGCACATGATCGATGACTTGTCAATTCCCGGCTCAAAGATGAGCTCAGAAAAAATTAAATAAAATCATTTCATGGGTTATTAAATTAAACCACACAGAAAGGATACACCCATTAATAGTGGACACAGCAGTCCGAGGATAAGTGGTGTCTTTAAAGGTTAAGGATGTCTTGCTGGACCATGTGCTTGGGAGGCAGAAAGTGATTGGTCAGAGGGTGGGTGGTAGTCCAAGAGAGAAACAGACTCAGCCATGCCAGAGGCCTGCAGAGTTGTTTTAGGAGCAGATCCTTCTCTGGACCCAGTGCCAAGGCCATTTGCCACTACCATGTCCCAGTCCCAGCCCTTTAGGTTTACACAAAACCCCAATACATTTCATTGAGGTTGGGTCTCTGTTCTTTGCCACAGAGTGAGTCCAAACAGAACGCTATTGCTACGTCATCTGTCACTACCTTGCCAACTAGTTCGCAATTGTTTTGTAATAGTTTATCTCACCCATATCTAACCCATGAAACTGAAAACAAATACGTTCCCCACCCCACCCCCAATTCTGAAGTCTGGCACAGAGCAAATAATACAGGCTTGTGATAAAAGATGGTAAAATGTTTGAAAACAACATCAACAGTGTCCACTGCTTGAGTGCTTGGCATGTGGCAAGCACTGTGTAATTTTTCCTTTTGAGTTCATCTTCATAACCACCTACCCAGGAAGCACGGGGAATGGCCGAGGCTCATGGGAACAGTTTCAGCCCAAGCCTGCTCTTGCATTATGCTGCTTCTATCCCTATCTGCAAATCCATGCAGCACCTAAAGCAAGTGGTAGAATTCAATTTCTCTACCAGAATCACTTTAAGTCACTTGTGTTTTAAGACTATGCATAGAGTTACTTACATAACAGATATCATTTAAGGAAGAAGGACAGCCCAGGCAAGAAGCATTCATAATACATAGAAAATCTTACATTTTATGAAGAAATTCAATTTTATTTTCACATCATTGTTTTCTTTTATTGTCAGAAACAAACAAAAATATTTTTTTTCTGTTATTTAAAAGAATAGGTATCTATGTGATTTCGGCTTCTTTAGTGATCTTGGGCCAGGTCCTAAATATTAATGCATCAATTTCTGGTCAAAATTGGTCTTACATTGGAATATTTTATCATATGATTCTAAAACAAAATATAGCCCAATAATGTATTTGGTTGTTAAAGGGTCTCACTATGCAGTGAGGACTCACAGTGAGCTTCCTGTTTTAGCTTCTTCAGCACTGGGATTACAGGCGTACACCATTACGCTTAGACTCTGTGGTCTGTTCAGCCTGCCCTGGGGGTGCTGGGATTGAACTGCGGTCCCTGGGGATCAAACCGCAGTCCCTGCGTCCCTGCGCTTGCCTAAGCAGGTGCTTTAGTCCACTGAGCTATCTTGTCAGCCCCTTCCCCCAAATGTCATTCATTTTAAACACTTACCAGTACTTTCATGTTGTGGCAGGAAAAACCCGCCTCCCGAAGCAGTGACGAACTGGTGGTGGCTTCCACTTTCTGAGGAGACATACCCATCCTGCCTGTCAGCTAATGTCCCCTGAGATGACAGATAACTAGGGATATCCGCTGGCAAGTTGGTTTCATCTGCAAATGAATAACAGCATTCTCTCAATCAAGAATGGCAGGCACTGTCCCTATCTTCCCAAATAAGCAGCATGAATTGATTTCTGTACTAGTCATATAAGGGAAGATATTCTACAGCAAGGCCATCCTGGTATCAGTGTTCAGGAAGATCAATCAGGGCTTTGAAGTACGGGCTTATATTCTACATCATCATGCACCCAATTTCAGGTCCACCACCCAAATTTCAGAAGCAAATGCTTAAAAGAGGAGATCAGATGTGCTGAATGTGGTATGGCCACAGACATGTTTAAAAAGACAAACAACTTCTGACATTGCCAGTCTTATGGATAACCCACTACTACTATGGCCCATTGGACTATATTGGATTATTTTGCTGAATTCACACACCTACAATATTTGAATGGCAATGGAATACCCATCTCTGGCAAAACTAAACAAAAAAGAGGGATATGAATGAAGGGCCATTTTGTAGTGAAAAAAA
>NW_004524715.1:3184566-3214031 GCF_000260255.1 Octodon degus
CTCATTATGACCTGGAACAGGGATTACAATTCACCTCTTCCATAGCTTTCTAGCTGTAGAAATGTACAATAAACCTCTCTCTTGCTGCAATACAAAGGATGATACGTGTCAAATTATTTGGATAAGGTGAAGACACCGGGCCACAAAAGGAGACCTAGATTGAACAGTGATTAAAGCAGTGAGCATTACACCATGGCACACCACAACATAACAATACACTGTCTTTTGCTTGTAGAATTAGAAATAAATTAATGTACCTGAAATCTCCGCAGGTCCTTTTCATCGAAGCGTGCTTTCACACGCAACAGTGGGATTTAAGTCCTGGGAGGCAGGCGGGCAGCACAGAAAGTTTTGCTTGTACTTTAAGTGGGTTAAATATGAACACCAATTTGAGAAGTGATAACATGGTCTAACTCTAAAATATGTTGAAAAACAAAAAAAAATTATATAAATGGGGCTTGGCATTAAAATGACACATTTTATTAAATGTAATGTGCAAAATAAAAATAAGTAACCTCTATTCAAAAAAGGTACAAGACAAGTATTATTTAAAAGGTTTTAGTACTTATTTTCAATAAAAAGAAATCTGGTATTATAAAAATACATAAAATTGTCATGAATTTATGCCATTAATTTACATAAGATTTTTTTTTGCATAAAACAAAGTTATAAAATACTTTAAAAGGTATTTTTATATGAAAGTTACTCCCAGTATAAAATTTTTATAGCTTTTTGTAATTTGGGTTCATCTGTATAAATAAGACATTTTATCCTTTTAAAATTCATAGCTCCATTTAAAAACATAAGATTCTTTCTCTTTTAAATAAAAGTCCACTTGAGGTAGTATGTTAAAAGTTTTCTTTGGTCTCCTTCGGTCTATGTGTCCAAGTCATGAGACTGAAAATTTGGAGTCCTATAGTTTTCTAAAGTCTGTTTATAGGTACGTGTATGCTTTTCTTCCTGAAAATCTGTCCTTTCTCTCTCATCTTCTGAATCAGAGTCCAAGTCGTCCAGGGAAGAAGGAGTTTTTAAGGGAAAGGCTCTCGGCTGACAATCTGACAGTTGTCCAAAGCTTGTAAAGGCGTCTAAGTGAGATCTTCTCAGAGGCTTTCCAAATGTCCCTGAAAGGAAAAACAAAACAGAACAAAACTTTTTATCAACTGGGTCCTCTTGCTAGCATATACATCAACAAAGTCCAATGCATATAAAGAAGCGTTTGACTCCCCCCCGAACATGAGCAAGCCTTTCTGCAGCCCCCCATTATGGTACTCAGGTCTCTGTACTGGTGCTGCTGCACGTGCTGCAGAACCTGCACCCCTGTGATTTATGGCACCTAACTAAACGCACACACTTCATCACTTCCCACACCCTTCAGGAGTACGGACTGTTGGAAAAGGAAGCTCCTGAAGTTCTCCAGTGTAACTCTGTTGCTCCTTTCCACATTCTCTTTACAATTGTGGAATAATTCTCCAGGAACAGAGTTTGTATAATAAAACTCAAGTTAACTATACCTGAGTATAGAAAGTTTATTTCAGAATAATCCTGTCTTTGGTTCTTTCACTACAACAATCATACTCAGTGGATTCAAAGTCTCCCCCCCATCCTACCAAGCACATTTTTTTTTAAGGAAGAATCTAAGTGATTGTATTGTGACAAAACATAAAATTTCTTAAAAGCTTAGCAAAGTAATTTTCATTTTACTTTTTATTAAAAAGAAAAAAAAAAAAAAAAAAAACCAAGCCAGGTCATGGCCGTATACCCATATTGTTCCGTTCAATGAAACAAGGACCTGTGTGCTTCCCTTCCATTGTTCCCATGCACTAGACCAAAAACCCCACGGTCTAATCTCAGTGCCAGCCTGTGCCTAACACTACCCACTTGGCCTTCCAGGCTCCGGCAGCCTCCTATGCCAAAGGTAGGGCTGCCTGTCTGAGTAAGCCGCGGTTGCTAGGTAGGATGTTGTTTTCCAGCCTTCCAGCCGCGGGTTCAGTTAGAAGCCACCAGACATACGAAACCACAACCATGCAGCACACACAACTCCACCCCAAAGGCTGCTAGAGCCCAAAACCACTTTTTCCACATGGCTGACAAGCTCAGATCCTAAGTCATTCCCCAAACTCTTGTCTTCTAGATGCCACACACGGAGTTACCCAGAAGGCTCCTGTGGCTTAGTTATAGATTGACTATATAATCCAGTAAAATCCCTACCTCAGACTTGGCATTTAGAGGCATTTATATTAACCAGTAGAGTATCACAGTGATGCGTTAAGAAAAAAACTTTTTTCACCAGTTTTATATTCAAAGCTGTTGCTGCTGCTCCACACAGAGCTTACGGCATGCATCTGGAAAGAAGGTACCTAATAACTTAATAAACTTACCCATGAAAGGGTTAGTTGAAGTAACTGGTGCTGGTTCCAGACCTGAACTAAAATCGGAAGAGTTCTTATTTAGATACAGATTTTTCGTCAGAGGTCCTTCGTTTGGACAGTAACTGGAGCTCCCGAGCTTCTTCACATGGGCAGGCCACCCCAGGCCACTGAGGCTCCGCTCACAGGACTCCTCTGTGGGGTGCGAACGTGGGTAGCAACCCTTTTTCTTTACGTAATTGGGCTCATAGTGATCCACTAACGCTGTCCTTGGGTCAGTGCTGCAACCTTTTAAATTTGAGAATCGTATCAGAAAAAAAGAGTAGCAGTGAGCATTTCTCTAAGTCTCTCTAGGAAACAGAATAGAATCAGGTAAGAAATCAGGCCTGTCACATACCTGTATGATAGGCTTCAAAGGGATCGGGGCCATACACGCCCCCCTTCAAATACACAGGGCCTGAGGAACCCAAAAAGGGACAGAGGAATGGATCTGTGGCAGCTTCCACATCGGCTTCACTGCTGTTGTCAATATTGCAGGCTCCTTTAAAACACAAATCTGAGTCAGTGAATGTACATTATTTAAGTACTATTCAAGTTGCCTCTTAGCATTTCCTATATTTATAGGTGAATATTTGGCAAGAATATAGTACAAAAGAAAAAAAAACTGTGGAAGTTTATAGGCTTTTCCTGTCAACTCATGTAGTAGCGATTGAGCAAATTTGGGACGGTTCATCCAAAGAGGTCTTGTTTAACCACTAAGCTGGGAGTGTCAGCCGCACTGTTGGCTCCATCTGGTTGCTAAGGGAAACAGATCTGTGTGCGGACCTTGCAGCTGAAGCAGCCAAAGCTCCAACCACAACTCTTGGCACTGCTTCCTTCCTATGAAATGTCACAGATGACCAGAATGAGGGACTGGCACATGATCGATGACTTGTCAATTCCCGGCTCAAAGATGAGCTCAGAAAAAATTAAATAAAATCATTTCATGGGTTATTAAATTAAACCACACAGAAAGGATACACCCATTAATAGTGGACACAGCAGTCCGAGGATAAGTGGTGTCTTTAAAGGTTAAGGATGTCTTGCTGGACCATGTGCTTGGGAGGCAGAAAGTGATTGGTCAGAGGGTGGGTGGTAGTCCAAGAGAGAAACAGACTCAGCCATGCCAGAGGCCTGCAGAGTTGTTTTAGGAGCAGATCCTTCTCTGGACCCAGTGCCAAGGCCATTTGCCACTACCATGTCCCAGTCCCAGCCCTTTAGGTTTACACAAAACCCCAATACATTTCATTGAGGTTGGGTCTCTGTTCTTTGCCACAGAGTGAGTCCAAACAGAACGCTATTGCTACGTCATCTGTCACTACCTTGCCAACTAGTTCGCAATTGTTTTGTAATAGTTTATCTCACCCATATCTAACCCATGAAACTGAAAACAAATACGTTCCCCACCCCACCCCCAATTCTGAAGTCTGGCACAGAGCAAATAATACAGGCTTGTGATAAAAGATGGTAAAATGTTTGAAAACAACATCAACAGTGTCCACTGCTTGAGTGCTTGGCATGTGGCAAGCACTGTGTAATTTTTCCTTTTGAGTTCATCTTCATAACCACCTACCCAGGAAGCACGGGGAATGGCCGAGGCTCATGGGAACAGTTTCAGCCCAAGCCTGCTCTTGCATTATGCTGCTTCTATCCCTATCTGCAAATCCATGCAGCACCTAAAGCAAGTGGTAGAATTCAATTTCTCTACCAGAATCACTTTAAGTCACTTGTGTTTTAAGACTATGCATAGAGTTACTTACATAACAGATATCATTTAAGGAAGAAGGACAGCCCAGGCAAGAAGCATTCATAATACATAGAAAATCTTACATTTTATGAAGAAATTCAATTTTATTTTCACATCATTGTTTTCTTTTATTGTCAGAAACAAACAAAAATATTTTTTTTCTGTTATTTAAAAGAATAGGTATCTATGTGATTTCGGCTTCTTTAGTGATCTTGGGCCAGGTCCTAAATATTAATGCATCAATTTCTGGTCAAAATTGGTCTTACATTGGAATATTTTATCATATGATTCTAAAACAAAATATAGCCCAATAATGTATTTGGTTGTTAAAGGGTCTCACTATGCAGTGAGGACTCACAGTGAGCTTCCTGTTTTAGCTTCTTCAGCACTGGGATTACAGGTGTACACCATTACGCTTAGACTCTGTGGTCTGTTCAGCCTGCCCTGGGGGTGCTGGGATTGAACTGCGGTCCCTGGGGATCAAACCGCAGTCCCTGCGTCCCTGCGCTTGCCTAAGCAGGTGCTTTAGTCCACTGAGCTATCTTGTCAGCCCCTTCCCCCAAATGTCATTCATTTTAAACACTTACCAGTACTTTCATGTTGTGGCAGGAAAAACCCGCCTCCCGAAGCAGTGACGAACTGGTGGTGGCTTCCACTTTCTGAGGAGACATACCCATCCTGCCTGTCAGCTAATGTCCCCTGAGATGACAGATAACTAGGGATATCCGCTGGCAAGTTGGTTTCATCTGCAAATGAATAACAGCATTCTCTCAATCAAGAATGGCAGGCACTGTCCCTATCTTCCCAAATAAGCAGCATGAATTGATTTCTGTACTAGTCATATAAGGGAAGATATTCTACAGCAAGGCCATCCTGGTATCAGTGTTCAGGAAGATCAATCAGGGCTTTGAAGTACGGGCTTATATTCTACATCATCATGCACCCAATTTCAGGTCCACCACCCAAATTTCAGAAGCAAATGCTTAAAAGAGGAGATCAGATGTGCTGAATGTGGTATGGCCACAGACATGTTTAAAAAGACAAACAACTTCTGACATTGCCAGTCTTATGGATAACCCACTACTACTATGGCCCATTGGACTATATTGGATTATTTTGCTGAATTCACACACCTACAATATTTGAATGGCAATGGAATACCCATCTCTGGCAAAACTAAACAAAAAAGAGGGATATGAATGAAGGGCCATTTTGTAGTGAAAAAAATATATAAATATATCTATATATATACAAAACAGGATATACAGCTACTTTCTCTTAGTTCAATGAGAAGATTTATACTAATAGTGTTTAGACAAGATATCATGTCTGCATCTTGTACTCTGAATAACTACTATGAAGACAATAATATACAATGTATTAATTATTGTAACTGTCCTACTGACCTGTTTTGAAACTGTCTCATTATTATTTCTTTCTCAATAAAAATAAAATTTTAAAAAAAGATAAAGGCTCCAGAATTTTGATAGATTAATACCTATGCCCTTAAGCAGGATGCAGTGATTGATTAAGTCACAGCCCCCACCTTCACACGTAAATGAAGTCCCCTCTAGAGAAATTTTTCACTGGACACTGCCACATAGTCACTGCTGAGTTACCTTGTGACTCAAGAGCTACTCCTTGTTCCCCTCCATGAACGAGCAAGACTACTTCACCCTGTTATTTGGACTTTATCTAGCAGCCAACAGGACAGCTGATGAGGTTTTAACAAAACGTATTAACCTTTAAGCATCAGCTTCATTTCAGGCTGGAGTGTTATTTTTAGCCAACCCTATTCCTGCAGCTTGAAACAAGTGAGTCACCCTTCTGAGATGGGCTCAGCCTACGAGACGCACATTCCTGAAGAAGCTGACTGCAGAACCACAAATACACGACTGCTGCACACCGTGCCAAGCTTCTGTTTACACACCTGTGTTGGTAATGCTGCAATCCTCATTCCTCCGCCTTGTGTGGTATATGATGACCACCCACACGAGCGACGTGCCCACCACACAGCACACCACGGCTATGATCACGACTCCCACAGTGGCCCAGCCGTCATCATCTAATGATGGGGCAGTCATTTGGGGAGAGTCGCAGGTAGGAGTGGGGATCACACTGAGGCGCACATTGCCTCTCTCTGTGCCGAGAGTGTTGGACATTTCACATGTGTATTTCCCAGCGTCACTGACATCCGAGTCCACGATGATCAGCAGCTGATTGCCAGCTGCAAAGAAGTGCCTTTCAGTCACCACCAAAGGGCTGTCGTCCTTGGTCCAGTTCAGCCTCGGGGGAGGGCTCCCTCCAGCAATGCACTGTAGGACGGCTGTTTCTCCCTTGGTAACAGTTCGGTCTAACAGAGGCCGCAAGAAGGATGGGGTTTCTGAAATGAGAAGTTATGCTTTTAATTTCCTCATTGCAATCTCGTCTCCATATCATAAGATTAGCACTCGCATTTACTCAAACTGCAGCCTCCAATTTTAGGCTCTCAGAACCTTCTGGTCATGCTTCTTCAGTGCCTGAAAACAACAGAGCCTTCAGGATTTCATCCTTCTACTGCCTTTTAGTCCTAACAGTAGGCATAACAGCTAGTATTTCTTATCTCAACTCTTACCTCACACTCAGGTTAGGGAACTGGTGGTAGAGGATAAAAGACTTTTAAAAACAGAAAACCTTCAACATAGTTGTGCAAATCTGTAATCCCAGTGCTCTGGGAAGCTAACGCAGGAGGATCACAAGTTTGAGCCCTGCCAGGGCAACTTAATGCGTTAGTGAGACTCTGCTACAAAATCAAACCAACCAAAACAAAACCAAACCAAACACACAAGGCAGAAAATGTATAAAATAATTCCAACCACAAGAGTGTGTTCGTGGATGGAAAAGATAAGAATGCTTGCTTTTATTTATTTATTTTTTTTAATCTGTTATGGTACAATGATGAGAGAAGAAGTAAATGGTTGGACCAGTTTTTGTTTTGGTTTGGTTCTTTGCGCCCCGCTGGGATGGCTCCCGGGGACTCACACTCAACAGGCAGGGCCTCTACTGCTAAGCCGCAGCCCCAACCTCTAAATGCCGAGCCTTCTAAAGGGAGACTTTTTAGTGCCAAGTCTATATTAACATTCTGAAACTAATCTACTTTCCTTATTTGGGATCTCAGTAGGTTCTTGCAACTCTCTCATAAACACATGAATGATAAACGTGTTCACAAGTTTAAAGAGTACTTATTTATGTAAAATATGAAGAAGAACTCCTGTCTAGGGTGGTGTGGAAGTGTGAGACCCGCAAGTCCTCGACATGGTCACTCATTTGCCTTCTTACAGGTTCTTAATAGCTTCAGGATCGTGAACACTGCATGACCTTCAGAGCAGAGGAGGCTGGGCCCCACAGAAAGGAAAGCCATCAAAGCTGCTGCGTTACCCTCTCCTTGAAATGTGGGGCAGATTTACCTCCCAGGCTGCAGACCTGACGGTATAACATGCTCTACCTTCGGACGAGATCAGGCGCATTCGGGCTGGTATGGCCACAGATGGCTCCCTGACTTTAAAGCTTCTAAGACACCATTTGTTCTCTCTAGGAAAGGGCTGTGCTCTACAAATCTTAGCGTTCCCACCCCCATCCTCAGGGCTCCTTTAGCCCTGAGAGCCTTTAAATGACTCAGTATTTTTAAGACCAACTTCTTCTAGCAAGTCTTAAGAAATCCTCTTACCTAGCACAGTCAGAGTCGCATTTGCAGAAATGCTTCCTGCACTGTTCTGAGCTGTGCAGCTGTAGACTCCAATGTCTTCTATCTTCACGTCCACAATGAAGAACACGTCATCCTCAGGCATCACGTGCATACGTCTCTCCCTTGCGGCTGGGAAGTCTGTACCCCCATCCTTTTGCCAGGCTATCTGCGGGGCTGGGTGTCCTGTGGCAGCGCACTCCAAGCGCGCCATGGCCCCAGCGCGAATGGTCAGGTCCATTGGGGTCTTGGTGAATGAGGGAAGCACTAAAATCACACAAGCCATAAGGCTCATGTCCTATGGCATTTTAAGAGTCATCTGGATCCCTCCCCTCACCCTATCACCTTTAATTTAAAAGTATTTACAAATGTCCCTGGCAAAGGAGAAGCTATTTCTGATTTCAATACATCGACTCTAAATTTGAAATGAGAAGATGAATTAACTCTTCTAAGGTTACATAGGTATAGAAATGAGAGAGGATTACACACAAGACATCTGATCCTCAGACTGAAAATCATCCTGCTATCTTCTGGCCACTTTTCAGTTTACCCAATAATTATCTGTGATCTCTTTGGCAAATCAATCAGTCTCTTTGTTCCCTGATCATTCACTGTAATTTTTTTCTAAGTCCCTTCCAGAGGCTCTAATGTTCCATGGATTCAATAAGTGTTCAGTCTTATAATTTAAGCTCAAAACTCTTCAGTGTGCCAGTCCTCAGTAATCACTGGCTGAGATACAAAGAACTGAGTCTTAATTTCATAGAGCGAGAGGTGAACAAAGAAGACCAGGTTGGGAGGCTATGAGAAGCACAGAGTTAGGAATGGGATAGCAACAGGGACAGAGACAGCGACAGACAGAGACAGACAGAGACAGAGATAGACAAGAGACAGAAAGAACTAATGTTTTCTGCTTCTACAAGTCAACCCAAAATGCAAAAAGAAAAGGGGGATTACGTACTATTAACTGTGAGCTTGGCTTTGACCGAGTAGGATGAACCAAAGTGATTGGAGATGACACACTGGTATTTCCCTTCACTAGCAAATTCCACATTGTGCAGCCGCAGAATGGTGGTGTACTCCATCACCTCGCCGCCCTGGGCCCGGAGGTGTGCGTAATTTTCCATTTCAGCATCATGCAGGAGCTCATTGTCTTTTTTCCAAGCAAAAGTCATTGGGGAATCACTGCTGCTGGCAGCTGAGCAGATAAAACTCAAATTGGAGCCTTTTATTGCTGACTGTGTTTCTGGCTGAACCGTGATCTGGGGTTTGGGAAAATCATCTGTTCGGAATGGAGAAGAGGAAAGAGAACAGCATGAAGGTTTGGGGGTCCAAGTGCTGCTCACAGGGGAGCACTGAGGAATGAAAAGCAAACAGTGCGAATGGTCTGGCCTGCGGCTTACAGAACCCTGAGCATCCCAGTGCTGAGAGGATGCCCAGCGAGGGGGTCTGGAAGTCACCTGCTCATGCGGGTAGAGACAGCCATCTATTTATCCCGTCACAGTTACCCAAGAGAAGACTCTTCATTTGAAACCATCAGAAAACTCATAGTTCATTCGAGAAATCTTGCACTTTCTATTAGTACAAAATGGCAGTCAAGAAACTACAAGGGGAGACAAACAATATATAAACCCTGGTAATCCATCAGGATAACTGGTTGACAGTAATTAAGTGATTATTTCAAAAGTACCAGTACCAAGGGGTACAGCAGCGCACGCCTGTAATCCAGCATTCAGCAACCTGAGCTGGGAAGACTGTAGATTTAAGGCTGGACTGGGCAACTCATCAAGAGCCAGTCTCAGAGAGGGAGAGCGAGTGAGTAAGTGAGGGGAGGATTTCTAACATTCTCAATACAAGAAATGCCGCATGTCTGAAGTGATGAATGGTCCATGTACCCTGATCGGATCCTTACACACGGCAGTCATGCCCTACAGAATCTCCTGCAGCCCGTAAATACGATGTACAATCACTATGTGTTTATTAAAAATTACAAAGACTTTTTGAGAAGAAAGCAAGCAGTTAAATTGCCAGGCTCATGGGTCATCTCTGAGTGCTACTACCAGAAACTGCAATTCTCCCATCGGCTCCACAAATAATGAATAACAAAATTCAGGAAGTAAACATCAATCATAATAATCAGCATCACTAAAGACAGCAATTAATACCCCATTTAGCATAAGCAGAACCAATATAAAAATGTAGTAGAGTAAAAAAAAAAAATTCCCTAGTGAACAAAAAGCACTTCCAAGTCTCATGATGAGGCACTGGCTCTAGCCAGGAGTTTGAAGCAGCCAATCAATCATGTCGCTGTGCTGCCCTGTCAAAGCTACATTATAATTACAGCTGAGCAACTCTTTCATTCCAAACAGTTATTTTTAGTTTTCTGTTACTTTTTGGAACAGCTCCCTCTTTTGAGAATTTCAGTTCCTCAGAGAGGTTCTAAACCCAGAGGGGACCGTCTCAGCTTGACCAGCATTTGCACTTGGGGGTGGGCTGGCATGTGAAGGAGCAAGAGAGTGGGTGGGGGGCTCCCCTGACACCCACACTGCTGCTAATTTTCAGTGTGGTGTCTGCAGGCTGATTAAGCAGGATAACCTCATCCAAAGTACCACTACGCTGAAATTCCCATCTGAAAAATCAACGTCCAGATTCAGATTCAAAAAAACAAATGGTAGAATATACAGTTACAGATGCACGCGTTTGTCTCAAAGGAAAAGGGGTTTCTAGATTGGAAGGAGAGAACTATGAAAGAGGGACCAGGGAAAGGGAACATCTCAGGCCTTTACTGATGGACGCCAAAAGCTTATTCGCATCCAAAAACTACATCAGGGGTTTTATTTCCAGAAACTGCTGGCACTATTTAATGCTGCGACCGAAAAAAGAAAATACTGTAGGCCAAGCCGTGTTGAGTATATTCTTGAATGGCAATGTAAAATGTGGTTCTGTAACACTTCACACACAGGCATACATTTTTATTTCATGTTTATATATACATTTATTTTTACAAAAGCCTCTCTGCTAACAGTGAACAATAAGATAGCATGGTAGGCAGCAAAGTGCGTCAGAGGTGGAAAGCTAACATTTTTCATCATGATCTGCTGCTCATTAGCTATGTGAAGTTCGGGTAAAAGGATTTCTTCTGCTGAAATTCTCGAGTGCTGAACAATAGACTCAAGAATGACTTACAACAGATTCCAATTTGCTGTTACTTATAGTGTAATGCTTTGCCCAACCAACAGCTTGTGTTTTGCAGCAGCCCATAAGTCCTTAGCTACTTAATTTTTTTTTCCTACAAGCTGTCAACAAGCCCTAGAGCTGAGGACAAAGCAAGTAAGAAAGGTCCAGGCTCTGGACCACCCTGAATACCATTATCGGGAACTGCAGTTGCTTTTCCCACCTTTCCCACAAATGAGGGGCAGCCAACCTCAGAAAACAGCATCAACCCTAAATATCAAAATCAACAAAAACAGCAATTAACACCCTAGCTACCAAAAAAAGAAAAGCCAACAAATATTAAAAGCAAGTAGCAGAACCTCTGCTTCACGGATGCAGAGACTGTAAGATTTTGGGAGTTTAAGTCAACTATCTTCTAGTTCTCCCAAGATCCAATTTCATTCTTTTTCCAACAAACCACTTGGATGCCAAAACAAAGAAGAAGAAATTTTAGAGAACTCTCTTTCTCCATCTGTAAAATTAGAACAATTACCAAACTATAGGTCCATTTTCATGATTTTCATGTATCTCAGCAGAAATAAAAGCAGTATTAAGAGAACACAAGAAATATCCAGGGCGATACTTATACTCACCACACACAAAGCCATCTGGGCTGATGGCAAAAATACTTCTTCCTTTTAGCAGCTGAGGATGGGCACAACTGGCATTCACAAAGCCCTGAAAGTTGTTCTCCGCCACCCACTGCGGGAGCCACTTCAGTTGGCAATCGCACAAAAGGCTTGATGTATTTAAATGCCTGAGGAGAGTAATTACATTCAATTTATTTTGTATGAAATGCAGATTTCCACAAGTAAACTAAAGTAAATATTAACAAAGCAATGAATTTAGAAATTGTTATAAATATTCCCGAGTCTGTTTAAATGCGAGTAATGTACCTGGCTTATTTAAAAAAAATTATTGTTGTTGTTCCTGTCTTACTGGGGCAGAAGAGCTAATATATCAAAATGCTCGGCCAGTAAAATGTTGCTGTTAGGTACCTTACTATACTTTTGACCCTACAGATTTAAATTGCAAATTCAAAACAGACAGAAAAAGAAACTCTAGACTGCAACAAATGGAACAAACAACCAATTTCTTTTGCTCTCTGGCATGAAAATTAGGTAAGGTTAAAACGTGCTAGACACTTTTTATGAACACATAATCTAGAATGGCACAGTACATGACAGCTTTCTCTTCTACTCTTCTTTGAAACTCTTAGAAAAGAAAAAAACTTACAGCTGTTGGAGCTTCTTCATTTGTGAGAATGCATTCCCTTGTAAAGACATAATAGCATTGTCACTTAGGTCTCTGAAAAACAGCCGAGGGAAACACATGAGAGACAATGATGGTCATTTGGGGTCTGTAGGCAAAGTCTGGGTCACACTGCCCATCCCATTCACCAAGCGGATGCTCGAAGTGCTGCACTGCACGAATGCAGCGGGCAGCTCCCGGAAGAATCTACCACAGCGCTTGGGTTCAGGCCACGGATGGTTGCCACAGAGACAGATTCTGTTGAGTGCCATTTTTTTCTTACCACCTAGAGGTTACTTGACTCCTAAGAGCCCAACATCTTCTGATATACCATTTCACGATATTTTTCAGTATTCAAATTAGTAACTACTATTTAACTTTTAAATGTGCAAATAAAATTTCTCACTTATACGTTTTTTGAAACAGCAATCACAGAACACTATGACATGCACTGTATTAAACAACATTGTCATCTATTCCTAAAGCTACCCAAAAGTTGATGGCATTATACATAGTTCATTCTGAAAGGGGAAAGGAAGAGTTTAATCAGTTCTAAAACTTACGCTTTTAACCACCATTATAATTCTTTTAACCACCAGTACAACTCACTAACACAAAAACGGTAAGATTTTCGGACAAGGCACAATTCCTCAAACAAACACTCTACATAGGACATTTTAAAAATAAAAGAATATTCTTGGCTGACTTCATTTCTATCCAGCATTTATAAGCAGCTTAAATTAAAATGCTATCCACAGTGATTGCTATTGTTTCTTTACAGAGGTCAAAATACACAGAAGAGATTTTTGAATTAGACAAGCAGCAACAAGAGACAAAGAAAGAAGATGCCAGACATGGGTAGGGAAAGAGGCTAGGCAAATAAAGGAAGGTTAAAGAAAAATGAAACAGAGGTTTATAGTCCACTGATCTACTAATTCCAGTTTCCCAGAAATGCAATGGGCCAGATGACAAACCCTCTGGCTAATTTTCCTTTGAAAATAATCTGGCCCACCCTTCCAAAATAGCTCTGCAGAATCATTCCATTGCAGTTTTTCCTGCTGTACTGTCAAGCCTGGGAATTCAAATCTCCCTAAAACTAATGGACGCAGTCAGAAGATGACTACAAGATGATTTATAGATAATGTTGAAATCTTCCCTCTCAATACAAAGCCCAAATGGGTGATCAAAGCATGTATTTTATATGATAACTTCTTTTGTCCAAAGTGAATAGATATTAAAACTTTGGCCATCAGCATTTAAGAGTCCAAGTAGACACATCTATTACATTGTAATTTTACTATACAAATATCAAATATCTACTAGTCGTTTGTTGGTTCAATTAGTCAAAACAATGTTCAGGCAAGTTGGGGCTTCTCCTGATGTCGGCTAGCTTTCCTCTCTCAGTGGGTGAACATCTTGAATCCCTCTCATTTCAGATATATGTGCCAGGAGTTTCTGATCAGGGGCAGTGATGGGTCTGGCAGGAGCTATAGTAATGCAGGAACTCAGTAAAGACAGAGGCAGCTCTGCCTTGAGTCCTATTTCTGCCAGTCTGCTGGGTCAGTAACTGCTGGTCAGAGAAAAAAAGAATGATGGTGGTGAAAACTGGTAGTGGGGACTGTGCATTTTATATTAAGCATCAGAGACAAAAATCCTCAATATAGTATTTAAACCCTCCAATGTCACCGTTACGGATTGGGAGGAGTGTCTTTTTCATCTGTAACAGCCAGGTCATTTTACCTGTCCACAATGAACCTGCAGAACCTCCGCCTAAGTTAAAAATAAAGGTGATATGACCTACTGAATTGCATGTTTGTAAGTGTCAATGAGAATTACCTGGTGCCATGTCTAACATGCAATAAATTCACAATATGTGGTAGGCTTTTTTAAAAAATTAAATACATCAGTCCTTCATAAGAAGAAAATCTAATAATGAACTACAGCAACTTACTTAAGTGTGTAAGTTAAACCTATACATATAAACTTTCATACGGATAGGTAGGTAGGAAAATAGGCAGATAGATATGTAGATAGATAAACACATATGTAAATATATTTCATGGTACCACCAGGTGAATGCCAATAAAATTACATTTCGGCTTGTTTTATCTTTCAGGACACATGACCAAATATCCATCTTAGCCTCCCTCTGGGGTAACTAAATTCCAGCTACTCACAGATGTTCTAAAGCATCCAAGCCAGTGAAGGCTTTTTTGGTAATAGATCGAATCCGGTTTCCCTGGAGTGTTCTAGAGGAAAAAAAAAAAAAATAATATACTGGAGTAATAACATACTAGAACAGTTAATTTAAAAGAAGTCATTGGGGGAAACATTCACAAAAGGAATTTTTTACAATACTATTTGCAAACAATTCTGTTTTCTCCAGTTCAACAATATATTTTGTAAAAATTTTGCAGGGCCACCTGCTTTTTCTTTCTTTCTTTCTTTTTTTTTTTTTTTTTTTCAGAATAGGGGATTGAACTCAGGCTCTTGCGCTTGCCAGGGAAACGCTTATTCTACTGAGCCATCTCCCCAGCCCTGGCCACCTACTTTTGATCACACAGTTCAACATAGTTTCCAAAGAATTTAATGAAGAACCTGACAAAAATGGCATGTATGAGCTATCCTGATTAGAACACTGTTCTCTGAAGTCTTTTTAGGAACAGACTGACAACGTACTTCGAGGGAAGTCCTTCTGCCAGACCAAGTATTAGAAGAGGTTTGCTCCTCCTCATCTCGGGACACCATCACAGCTTAAAATATAACACAGCCAGGTGCAAGGCCTTTCTAGAGCTAAATACAAAATGTTTTTACGTTATATTCTTGGAACCCACAGCAACATTATCAGTGGATCCTGGGTCGCTTCATTGCGCAGTGCCTGTGAGCAGCACGCAAAGCTGCAGCACCAAAATATTGGAGTCTGTAAGCGCATTCATGTAAACACAGTGATAATTGCCAAAATTGAGGCACTCAGCATAATTTAGTTCTTTTGTTCTTTTCGCGGTACCGGGAATCGAACTCAGGACCTTGCACTTGCCAGGCAAGTGCTTATTCTACTGAGCTATGTCCCCGGCCCTAAAAGTTCTCATTCAATTAAAATAAATGTATTTATACAAATGGAAGTGTTCAATCTGCTTCCTTTTATCCAAGAAGAAAAGCCAATTCATATGCCCATGTGGTATACAATAGCACTAACTTCGGGGAAGTAACAAAGGGTGGCAACCAGAATGATCACACGCCTACTTCTAATCTCATTATGAGGTCAATTTATGGAGTTGACTTCACTAACACAATAATCTTAAGTCAAAGAGTGAGCTCAATTATAAGGCAAATTATACTCACAGCCGTCTCAGTTTGTCAAGCCCAGAGAAAGCACCATTCATGTCTTCAATAGTCCATGAGATTTCATTATTTTTCAGATCCCTAATTTTTTTTAAAAAAACATTCTCTTTAGAGATATGGCTCAGAAACATAAGATCACCACCAAGGTGGCATGTCATACACTCTACTCTCCTCCCTTATCAGCATTTAAAGTTTCTGCCCCAAATCAAGACAGGTGATTCTATCCTTATTAATTCTTCTATCACGATGACTAAATTCTGAAGACTTGAACAGTTTGAAAAGTACATTAAACTTTAAAACTGTGGTTCTAACCACACAAGTGAAGAGTTCAACAAAGCATACCTCACGCCTTTCACTTACGTAATGCTCATGACACATCATGGAGCACAAACATCTGACAGTGCAAAAAAATCAAAAGCCCATTGCACAATCCATTCAACTGCCTTCTCTCACTTAGGATCAGGTGGTGACTATGACTGCCGCATAAACCAGGATCTTCTTCACTGCTTTTTGTATGTCTTTTTGCTCTAGCTATTTTTTAAATCTGTACTTTATAAAGAAAAATCAGTGGATTTAAAATTGTTTCCATTTAAGCAGTTAGTGACTTCCTGGAGATCCTGAGAAAGCTAAGAGGGATAATCATCCTGACAATCCGATCGCTGTCTTTTCCAAATCCGTTTAAGAAACACATATGGATGAAATGGATCCATTTTAATCAAACTGTTCTGGGAAAGATTAAGATGCTTACTTCTGAGTCTATACACATTTCCTTGACAACAAAGAAAGGCTGCTGGGAGAAAAGTGTGCACATTTAAGAACCAATGAGGTTCGTATACTAAGAGCCAAATGTGTAACTTACAAAGTCTTTAAACTGGAAAGCCCCCGGAAGGCACAATCAGCAATGTAGCTGACTTTGTTGTTCCCGATGTGCAGTGTGTTTAGGAAGCTCAGGCCAAGGAAGCTTGAATCATCTAACCTCGATAACTGGTTGAAAGTTAGGTCCCTATAAAGAAAAAAAGGAATTTAAAAAATAGCCTTTGCTCTTCCATTCAACACAACGGCTTATTTTCAAAAAGACAGGTAATACATGTAATTACCAGGATCTTTACTTTAGAAGTCTGCCTTAATAATATTTTGGTAAACATTATTTCTAATCTGAGTGATTTAAAAAAAAAAAAAAAAGATAACCATGACTCCTTTTGCCATGGACTGAACTATCAGAGTGGGCTTCAACTCATCACGACAGAAATATGTAAGGAGGCTTCTGATAAAAGCTGTCCCCTTGGAAACTTTGTTATGAAAATTTCACAGATCACTGGTAAGCGGCTCATGCTCTGACATGATCCCTGCTCGGGGATGTGAGGAGAATAAAAGGCAACTCACAGCTCGCTGAGTTTCTGGCAGAACTCCCAGGCGTCGGGACTGATCCTGTGGATGGAATTCTGGCTGAGGTGGAGCTCCTGCAGCATCAGCAAGCCGTACAGCCAGCCCTTGGTAATCTCCGTGAGGTTGTTATGGTCCAGCTGCCTACATTCACAATAAGAATCACAGGCAGGATCCAGAGTTCATTATCTAGTCTCTCCAAAGGGGACACATGACTACAACCTATTACACATTCCTATTGTTCCTAGATATTCAGCTTTTGTGATATGAAAACATCAGCAAAAGCAAAATACTACATAAAGTCTTGCATGTAAACTTTATATGGTTATAAATTCTCAATTAGGTTCCCGGAACATAAAACTTATTTATAACTAAATTATAAATGAGACTGTGTACTATGAGGTAAGCATATAACTTCAAATAAGAGATAATGGATGGTCATGGAGTATTCTATGATCACAAGACCTAGGTGGGAGCGACGGTAATCCACTTACAAGATTTCCATGTTGTTCAGTCCCCAAAAAGCTCCATCCATCAGCTTTGTTACCCCATTTTTTTGCATCTTCAGAGACTTCAGAGCACCAAGCCCTTGGAAGGTGAGTCCATCGACATTTCTAATCTTGTTTCTGTTCAGTTCGCTGCATTGTATATCACAATTAGTTAACCGATTTGACAATTAAATTCTAGAAGTAGCCATCAAATGTATCGTTACTGCAATTTATTTAATCTCATTGGTGTTCAATTATTTACAATATTTTAAAGTTTGAAACATTTTTACTGGGAAGAATTTCAGTCTGTTAACACTGAGTGAATTCCTCTCAAATGCATGAGGTATTTTCGGAATAACAGAATACTGAGAACAGGCTGCACTTTAATTTCTCAACCATTGCCCACTCGGACACAAGCAAACAAAGCAGTATCTGTGTTTACATGATCAGGGTGAGAACATTAAACATTGCACTAACGCATGAAATCCATGAAGAGCACAGCAATCAAGGGCATCCCACCCAATCTGCTCACAAAGTCAGTGACTCTTCCGTGATTCTGTTTTAGACCGAAGGCCTTCATACAGGCAGTAGCTCTCAACCTCGGCCACACACTGGAACAACCACCTGGGGAGTCTTAAACATTACGGAAACTGAGATCCTACCCCCCAGAGGGTTTAATGTAATTGGTCTAGGGCGTGGCCTGGGCGCTGGGAGTTTTAAAAGCTCCCCAAGTCTCTGTAATGTGCAGCCAAGGTTGAAAACCACTGCTGTGAGAGCCTGTTCACAGATCCTTCCACCATTATTAACAAGACAGTACTTTACAGCCACTTCAGCTATCAGAGCTTCCCAGAGCTGTTGGTATTCTTCTCATAAACCACAGCTGTTGAGAGCCCCTGTGATTTCCTCAGGATCACAGTGGCACCTTTGCAAGAGGCCACTCAACGATAACACTGCTGTAGCTCTTTTAGTAACAAGCTAACGTGTCTTGTCAGGCAGCAGCTGGCAGCTCTTTCTAATGAGGACAGTCTACAACTCCAGCTCTCAAAGGAAAGGCAGCTACATGCTTGTTTCTAAGCTTGTTTTGCCACATTGTGGACTTCAGTCTACAAACACCAAGAATTTGGAGGAGATGAGGACCTCTGACTCACAGGTGCTGCAGCTGGGACAGCTTGAACATTTTGGGTGGGATGGCTGAGATCCGGTTCCTGTTCAGCTTCAACACCAGGAGAGTATTGGCCAAGTTGTCAAAGTACCCAGGGTCCATGGATGTGACTCTGTTGTTGTTGATATACCTGTTGAAAGTTTGCAAATGAGCTGCTCTGTTTTGTTTTGTTTTGTTTTGTTTTAATGGAAGTGCATACAATCTCTATTATAATGAATCTGCAGACTTAAGCAATGGACACTTAAGATCATTCCTGTTCAGGTCCTCAAGGAGAAATATTAATAGCTACAGAGACAGGTTGAGGGTTCAGGTCAATGGTACAGCAGACTTAGTACATGTGAGGCCCTGGATTCAATCTCCAACACCAAAAAAGAATAAACAAAAAGATTCACACATACTGCTGAACGTAGAATGACAGGGTTACTTGAAAGTTGTGAAAATTTGTTATGGAAATATCTACTCTTTGTGAAATTGGTTATTGCAATAACAGCAATGGTTTCATCTTGATTTATTTTTATTTGTTTTCGAAGAAACACTTTTATACCACATAGTATTTTAGGCTAAGAGTAACTAATTGTTTATAATCCAGAAATGTAAGTAAAGAAATAAAGATTTTGATTACTCAGGATTGTAATAAATTTCAGGTCAAGATGAAAATTACTTTTTAAACTCATTAGCAGTAAAATAGGCAGGATTATATCAAAGGTTTTTTTTTTTCCTTCTAATTGTAACATGATGTTTTCATTAGAGGTGAAAATTTCTGGTAAAGAAACTTCACTTACAGATATTTGAGTTGAAGGGGTGGAAATGCGGTTTTAAATTCTGAAATGTTATTGTTGCTCAGATCCAAAGTTTCAAGGGATTGAAACTGTTTTAGATGTTCTGGTAGTATCTCAGCAATCCTGTTGCCAGCCCTGAAATTAAAAGGCATCACAGATAACAGGTTTTATGTTACAACAAACTGAAAGGAGAAAAATATTTTGTATTTCTAACTTGTTCTGCAGAAATATGAAAAACTGATCTAGATAGTACTTTTAAAAGTTAAACAGTAATACCAAGTCTACTTTAATTTACTTATTGATACATTATGCAAATGTCCAAAAACAGTTCCTGCACAAGTCTGAAATATAATTTAGAAGTGGCTATCTAAATTCTATATGTACTTAAAATCAATTGATGGATTTTAATGTTCTATATTTAATGTTACTTTCTTAACTTTTTATGTTATTATGGCTGGCAGATATGTAGAGACATTTAGTTCTTTTTTTTTTAATGTCTTTAGTGCAGGGTCAACAGGGTCTCACTACACAGTTTGGACTCGTAGTAATCCTCCTGTTTTCAGCCTCCCAAGGGCTAGAATTACAGGCACGCACCACCACACCCAGTCTCAGCTGCCATCTCAGTGCACCCTGGGGGTGGGGCTGGCACAGCATGTGGCGCCAGGGCTTGAACCCTGGTCCCTGCACTTGCCTAAGCTGGTGTCAGCTATCTGTCTGACGCATATATATATATATATATATATATATATATATATATATAGAGAGAGAGAGAGAGAGAGAGAGAGAGAGAGATTTAGTGAACTCAAGTGTATCAGTCTTTCTGTTTTGTTTGTCTTACTTTTAGTACTGGGAACTGAACACAGAACCTCACGCTTGCCAGGCAGGTACTATGCCACTGAGTATATCCCTGCCCTTTAGTGCTTTTTATTAAATGGTGAGTGAAATGTCTCGTACCAGACAGACATGCTAGGTACTAATGCATACCAAATTCCTTATTTCTCCTCTTGATTCCTAATCTAATTCTTCTTTTGAAAACCACTCTATGGGGCTGGGGAGATAGCTCAGTAGAATAAGCGCTTCCCCGGCAAGCGTAAGGGCCTGAGTTCAATTCCCGGTTCCGAAGGAAAAAAAAAAGAAAGAAAACCACTCAAACCACACTTTAAATACTCATCAGACTGGGCTTTTTTAGGGCCATCCTCCAGGGAGATCATGTTTTGTTTTAGCAATAGTAATATTCAATGCATTGCCCGAGATCAGTCATGAAGTTCCAGGGCCTTCGTATTTTAAAAGCATTACACAAGAGCATTCCAACCTAAATTATCCCTGGGCAGAGCTCAATTAAAACACATGAGCATTAACAATCCTAAACTACATGCCAGTTACTAGCACATGTGGCTCTTTAAAATGTAAAGTAATTGTTAGGATTCAGTTCTACAGTTGTGGTACTCCCATTTCAAGAGCCAGACAGCCTATTACACCTGGTAGCTATCAAATGGAACGCAGCACACATAGAATATTTCCACTATCATGGACAGTATTGCTGGCAAGTACTGCTCGACTTAGGAGGTGGGAATGCAGCAGGAAATAAAAAGAAGCCAGCTCAAAACTCTTAATAGGTCTGCAATACTATAGCGCTCAGGGGGAAATTCGACATTAAGTGACAGTTTTGTTAGAAAACAGTAATCAGAGATACAAGCCATCTCAATTGTCACATTAGATCCAATAGCTTGATCTTTTTAGCCAATCATTTGGAGGGGAAAATAACACAGCAAAGTAGAAAAACTAAGAAGGCATCAGATCTCACCTACGAATCATGAAAACATTGTCTCTTTCCATGACAAGGAACAATGAGGCAACCCGAATGTTAGAAGCACTCATCATACAAAAGTCACATGCCAGTGTTTCTCACTTAGTAAGAAAACTTGGAATGCATATCTCATGCGTATTTCTCTTATCCTGAGAATGTATGTCATATGTGCATCTCTCTTACTAAAATCTGGATTTCTACAGTTCTTTGAATTTATTAAGATCTTTGGCTTAGGTCAGCCTCTAACCACTTAGGTCAGTCTCTAACCACATCAGGAGGTTCCAGAGAGATTCACAGATCCTCGCATGCACACAGCTGGGCTTCTGTGCCACACTGCAAGCTTCCTGGGAGCAGGGAATCTTGGAATGTGCGGGCAACCTAGCACCTCTGAGCACATCTTAGGCACTGAGCCCTGCATTTTTCATGCATTATGCCACTTAATCATAAAATAATTCTTCAGATATAAACATGATAGCTACTTTTACAATTAGGAAACTAGGGCTTCTCATGTAACAAGTCTAAGCACTTCTGAGTCACTTCATAGAATAGGTCTGGACTGGTACCAAACCAATCACGGAAGGCTGTGTTTTGCAGAATACACAGTATCAAAGATATCTTGATAATTACATTCTTACTGGAGATGCACTGCCAAAAGTTCTGATACTTCTCATTTGGCAAAAATGCTGAATTTCTGGTCTCAAACTGATGAGACCTACTCGAGCTTGTTGAACAATCAGTATGCCAACCCTTAAGAAAGTCCTAGAACAGGGCCCCTCGCATTCAGTGCTTGTACCCTACATAGGCCAGAGAGGTCCTCAGGAATTCATGTGGGCTCAGCTCTCAGCAGAGTTATGAGGTTCATTTCCTGAGCATGTGCAGATGGCAGGTGCTGTTTCCTCCACAGAAAGAACAGCAACCAAGAGAAAATGGGCCGCACAGTTTATATTTTAAAAACTAATAAAACTACTCAACATAGTGTTCAAACTCACCAAGTATCATTCATAAAAACTCCAGGCATAATTTTCTTATCTTTAAAATCTAAGCGATTGGATAACTGAACCCAATTTTTAAAAATCATCCTGTTCCAGATAGCAAGAATATATAGTGTATGTCTTAGGAGCCATGTTTTATGGTAACCATCAACACACAAAAGGAAAAGGATAAGCAATCCTATTTACAAGTACCTATATCATCAAACCTTTCATTATCCTGCAAAATCTTACAGGGTTTGCTTACACTCAAGTTAGCCTTGACCTCTGATTGGGCTTTCACAATGTATAAACTCGTTGACCTGTGAGGTTCGGGATAATGCAAGTGAGACAATTAGTCACATTCTAGGTCCCAGCGATGGATTCAGTCCAAGAGACAAGCCTCAAGGCCTCAGGGTCAGGGTGTGCAAATTAAACAAACCACACAAGGAGGGGGTGTCAGAAAGTTTCCTGTAAATACACAACCCAACATTTGCACTACTAGGATTTCTTCCCACAAACTGAAGTAAGCTCGAGTGTCCAAAAGCCTCCCTTTCCCCAGGTCCTACCCTATCCCTCCTCATAGCCTCCTTCCAACTCTGCATGAGCTTTTGGCCCTCAGGCTGCCCAGGGCTAGTAAAGCTACTCTCACACAGCATTTAACAACAACAGAAAGAAAATCTTCAGCTATAGAGTTTTGCAATAAATGGTACAATTGCTGTTCTGGAAGAGAGACTAGCACGGGTATCTATTCTGCTGGTCAAACAAGGCTACAGGAGAGATAAAAGACTATACAATCTTTGGTTTATATATTCACTTGTTTATAAGATAATTATGAACAAGGTATTAAAACTGCCAATTACTTGACTGATGAATAAAATGTTCCTTGCAGTAAAAGTTTGCTCCAGCCCAAGCCAGCAATTTCCTGAGCTGCACACCTCCTAAATTGCAGCGGGAAAGTACTCAGTTATAGGCGCAGTGCGCACAGTGCAGTCTTTGTCAGCTTTGCTGCCCAGCACAAAAATCCCTTACAACTGGCAGGAGAACAGCCCCTGTATCGCAAAAATTTAAATTTGTCCTAAAGGAACTGAATTAAGTCCAAATGTCAGCTTCTTATGAGCTCTTAGCCAAACTGGCAATAACCACCTGATACACACCAGTTTAAAACCAAACCAAAAATGAAACAACTTGCTTCAGATCGTGAAAAGAGTTTTTAAAAAGGGAGGCAACCACATGTTAAAAACTAGATTAGAAATCCCTTTTATCATCTGAAACTCTCACTAAATGAATTTCAGAGAGTGGATCACAAATAGCCACTTCTAGAAGACAAAGATTCAATTCAGCCCCAGCTTTCATTTTTCTCCAAATATGGATAATTGCCAAAACGGATCAAAACATTACAAGGCACTGCAGTTAATACTTTGGCAAGCACTGTGAAATACTCGAATAAAAACAAAACTGTGAATACCTTTTTCCATTAATTATTGGAAATGCCATATTTCCATTGTTCAAAAATTATATCATGGTTTAGGACATACTAGAAGGTCCCATGAAAATGCATCTTAGAGACTATTTTGTCTATGTTGATGGTACAGGGAGTTCTAGGGTCAAATCACTGCTGAGGTGAAGTATAATTAGCCCCCTTTGGACTAAAAGACCTGAGGGCATGGTTGGTGGGAAGCACACACAGTTCCCTTGGGTATATAAGAGCCCACAGGAAAAAAAGAAGTCCCATGCATGTTAGCCTTGGCTTCTTAGGTGCAGCAATCATGCTCCATTTTGTTGCCAATTCTGCCTTTCAGACAACTTTACCAAAATCCAAAGACAAACACAGCTTACCATTTTCCTTTGATGATGTGTACCCTGAGTGTTGGAGAGGGATCCCACTATGTGGAAGACGGAGATGCCCCTGGCCTTATGGAGCCTGAAGTCTTGTGGTGAGAACAGCCACCCAACAGGAGAGGTCAACAGTGTGGCAAGTACTAGGAGAAAGAAGGAAGAGAGAGCAGAGGAAGTTGAAAGGAGAGATTCAAGAGAGGTGGAGGAGGAGGACCGCAGGTGAGAAAGCAAAATGGCCCACAGGAAGGATGACTGCACTAAGGCCTGGGGACGAGGCAGAGGGAAGGCTAGTGTTGTCCAAGCAGGAATGAATGCATGCACGAAGACTTGCGCAAGTGAGAGCAGAGCAGGGAAAGAATAGTGCCTTGATGGCTGGAGTATGGGATGCATGGGTAGAGATGAGAAAATCATGAAACTCAAGTGTAAGGTGGCTAAGAATAGATTAGGTCAGAGACCAGGAAGCCACGTTAAGTCATTTAACTTTTATCTAAAGATCCACTGTGCAGAGGGCCCCGAGGATTTCAAGTGGTAGGTGACAACATTCCTTGTACATTATACAATGGCTGCTCTGGCAGCTGTAGAAAGACTGAAAGGAAGACAAGAACAGGCACAGAAGGATAAGTAGGTGGCTCCTAACTTGATGCAGAGCACAGAGGTTGGTTTGGTGTCACCATAGTGATGACCTGTGTAGACAGCAGCTGGGGGTGGAGCACCCTTCTGCCACTAGTTTCCAGAGCACAGGCTGAGTTTCTCTCATGCCCTGACTGCAGGCTAAGGTTCTAGCTCTGCAGCTTCTGACTCTGGGCCCTAGGTCAGCTCGACCGGAGTTCCCACTCACTTTCTTTTCTTGGTGGAACCGGGGATTGAACTCAGACTCTTGTGCTTGCCAGGGAAGCACTTATTCCACTGAACCATTTTCCCAGTCCTCACTTTCTTGATTGTGGCTGTGCTTTGTGTTTAGGACATGGGAGGTCTTCTAAGGCATATGATCCCTTCTTGATCAGAAATAAGATACTGCTAGCCAGAAGAGCACCGTACTGATCCTTTCCTGCATCCCTCAATCACTACAAAAATGAGTCTGTTATCCTCACATACTAGAAATGTTCTTGTATGTTCAGAAATACTGCCTGGAACATAGGTTGTGAAGATCAAACAGGCCTAACTTATTAACAGTAAAATATAATTGAAAAGGTATCACTTGATGTAACTGATTTTTTTTTTATTTACTGTGATCCTCAGAAAGCACAAGTGTCTCAAAAGCACTCAGGTACTCTCATCTGGATATCAATGGTGCTAGTTTATTTCTAGAGTCCAAAAAGAAAACCACAGAATGGAATATTCTTTTGTGCATGAGGAGTTAGAATGTCAGGGGTTTTTTCCACAAAGCAATTCCTGAACTAATCAAGGCCTTGATGAATAAGAAAGCTCTGTCAGTAGTTTCAAGTGTCTCCCACCTGCTACCTCAGATGACACGGCAGCTCATGGCCTTGCAGCTGTGATGTGTAAAGGCGAGTATGCTTGGCTGCCTAGAGAAGGCATGCATATGCAGTGCTTTCCTATCAGGTATGTCTACTGGACTTAATTTGAGACTACTTTTGTGTCTGCCATGGCTTCTCTTCTTAGCATGCGTCACTCTAACCACAGCCCTTAAGTTCAATCCAGTAACTGCCCCTAACAGTTGCTGAAGTGGCCATCAGTCCACACGAACAAGCATCAAGCACTCTAAATGTACTGACTAGTAGTGTCTGGCCCAGTCCCTGAAAATGCTGATTTCTATATGAAACTTGCAAGCAACTGGCTTAGCACCATTTAGAAAGAAATAACAACTAGCGAAACAAAACAAAACAAAAACATTTGTTTTGTTTTGTCCATTTTACCAACACATGGAGGTCACTTATTTTCAATAATAGCCCCACCCCCTCCTTCCAACAAAACAAACAAGTCTCTTTGAGCCTCCATGAAAACTACTCTGGCTGGAATCAATAAGAGCCCTCAGGGCCAGAGAGATAGCTCAGCAGACTAAGCGACTGCTTAGGCAAGTGCAAGGACTGGGGCTCCATCCCCGGTATCACACACTATGCTGGTCTTGCCCCTGGGATGCACTGAGCTGGCCACAGAGATTGGGCGTGGTGGCACAGACCTGTAATCCCAGTGCTGGGGAAGCTGAAAACAGGAAGATCACTACAAGTCCAAGCTGTGTACTGAGATCCTGTACCAAATACACACACACACACACACACACACACACACAAAGTTCTTAACATCAGGCTGTTTTGAAAGAGATTTGGCAAGCGAGGAACCTCTCCCATATAGATAAAAATAAACTGTCTTTGCTCATCTCTTTTCTAAAAAGATAATTAAGCAGCTTCATTAGAATAACACATGTTTAGACTGGTCCAGCAGTACTGTGGCATCAAAGAAGAAAGCCAATTGAGGAAGCCCCTGTGAAGAGACAGACTTGATTAAGAACTAATGATGTTAACTGGCAATGGGACCATAGCAGAAGGAGTGAAGAATCACTTCTCTGTCTCTAAGGCCTTACTTTTTGATATTTACATGGGAGTGATGAAAACAAGAGTAATTCACACACTGATGATTTTCCCTGCACGTGCACATCCATTCATCTTTGAAGAGTAGTCCCCAAATGCAAAGCACCTTATTTTTAAAGCTAAGAAAGACAATGAAAAAGAAACATATATATGTGTGCTCATTTTGACTCTATTGCATAATTTGATAGCCTTGCTATAAAAATGGCTAAAGCTGCTCGTGCTCAGGAAAACTCACAGTTCACAAATACATGCCATATTTATCTTACACTGCAAGGTACTTGCAGCACGAATATCACCTTAATTTTTTGTCTTTGCCTTCAATTCTATTCTAAAAGCCCCTCCATCTGCCTGCTAAATCTATATGGATAGAGAAGACACAGTCAGGCAGGCGATGTTAAGTGTTAGAAAGAAATTGTATTTCCTTTGCTTTTCCCTTCATGCTTTTAATTTAGTACATAAGCAACTTTTAGCCAAAGAAAAAAAGAGATGGCACTGGTTAGAACTCTGTGTCACTGCTTTGTTTCTATCAACCTAGAGCCTGAACCTCTGGCCTGTGGAAGCGGGGGGGGGGGGGGGGGGAGTGACTAGACAGGAATAGAAATGCATGTTGAATCTTGCCACTCCAATGATGCAAAGCTACTTGCTGTAGCTTTATTGTTTTGTCTGCCTCCAGAATAAGCTTCACTCAGCATGGAGAAGTCATTTGGTTGAAGTTGTACCTGATACTTTCAAACAGCAGTCAAAATGGCTGAGAAAGGGAAAGAGTAAACAATGTAGGCTCCGGGAAAATACTGAGAACACCAGAATTTTTATAGAAAGTCATATTGGAAGGTCAAATTCATGGGAATGGGGTCAATTTTGTGGGCAACAAAAGACACTGGAAAAAAATTGCCTACTGGGTCATGTTGCCAGTTCTACAGTTGTTGTTATCTTGCTGTTGCAATGTTTTTTGGTATGAAAATTTAACCATATGTATTAATTTGCACTAAACACTCCATTCATCTATCCATCCAACAATCATACACTGAGTATCTACCAGGCACCAGATCCTAATACATGCCAATAACATCAGGGGGAAAGAAACAGACATGATCTCATTTTTTTATTATTTTATTTTATTGCATTTTTTATGCATTTGGGTCTCACTATGCAGCTCAGACTCTCAGTGATCCTCCTGTCTCAGCCTCCCCAGTGCTGGAAATACAGGCACACGCCACCACGCCTGGACTCAGCAGGCAGCTCAGCGCACCTGGGGTTGGGGCTGGCATGGCATGTGGTGCCAGGATGGAACTCCAGTCCTTGCGCTTGCCTAAGTAGGTACTTAGTTGGCTGAGCTATCTCATTGGCAACCTTCTTTTTTATTTTTAAAAAGAATAAAATTAATTTAAAAAATTAGAAATGATACAGAATTTCACTAGACAAAAACGACAGAAATTGAAGAATGGTTCTGTATTGCACATTGCTGCCTTCACATTAGCTGTTCAGACATGGATATAATTTTTAAACAATGATTATTTACAATATGTATATTACTACAATACGGGAAGTATAAAAATGTAAAAATGCACCTAAGTTTGATTACAAAGGAGAAGAGGTGGGGTCCTCTAGAGAGGAAAAAGCACATGCAAAGGAGCCAGGCTGCTCCTGTCCCATTGCAGGAACTGGGAGGATTCCAGAGAGGGCTCAGTGAAAAGGAGCATGCAGAGCACTCTAGGTCTGGAAAAGGACTTTGCTCTGGAGCGAAGAGCAGCAAGGAACCACCAGAAGGTCTAAAGAGCCATCCTTCCCAACTGAGAACTTCAAAACCTAGTAAGTTTGTATTCTGGGGAGGAAGCAGTTTATGACTTAATGTGAAGACAAACTCACAGAGTGTTTGTTACAAATACAGCTCCACATACAGGAAACTGTCTTTTACGTGCAAGTCATATATAAACATTTCATCATCCAATATAGGAATAGTACTTATCCTATTAAGATGTTTACTCATTTGTTCTGTAAGACTTGCGCTCCATCAGCTTATGTCCATTAAGCACAAGAGTATCAGGTTTGTGTGTACTGGTGAAATGTCTAATGCAAAGTTCTCCACGTGTAAAGGAGACATGAGCCCATGCATCCACAACAGGACAGTGCACACTCTGAGCTAAATTTCACAGCTGAGGTGGTCAAATTAGGCAGTTCCTCTGTAAGCAGATGTGGGGGAGGATGGGATATGGTCAGTCTCCACTTAATCAGAACAGAGCTCATTGATTCCTCTCAGAAACTTAAGTTCTAATTATGGCTTTAGAAAGTTGTCCCCCAAGTTCCCTAACTAGTATGACAAACTGGTGACCTCTTTGGGTTAAAACAACTGTTTAGCTTTTACTACCTAGTTACAAGATTACTAAGATACATAATTATGTCGAAAAAGTTATATTTGCCTTCCTTATATGCTACTTTGTCTGAACTTTGAACCTAATAAAATAATACTGTTCTTAAAGTTACAAATTTACTTTTAATAATTATTTACATAGTCAGTGCCATACAACCTTGCAACAGTTTCTTAAATCAATGTTTCCTAAACCTATCTCTTTAATAGCCCAAGTTTTAGAATGTAATGAGAAATACATGCTTTATAGATAAACTTCCCACTCAGAATGGTGCTCAGTTTGGTATATAAAGGAATACAGTTGGCCAGGTGTGGTGGCACATGGGCACATGTCTGTAATCCCAGAACTCAGGAGGCTGATGCAGGAGAATCATTTCAAGTTCGAGACCACCCTAGGCTACAAAGTGAGCTCAAGGCCAGCCTGAACTGCACAGCAAGATCCTGTCTTA
>NW_004524715.1:3214131-3229154 GCF_000260255.1 Octodon degus
ACACGGAAAACGAAGTTCCATGTACCCAGAACACTTACATTGGATGGGCAAAACCATCCAACACAAAGCCTATTTTATAATAATGTCCTATGCATCTCACGTAGCTTTTACTCTACTGTACTGGAAGTGGAAAGCGAAACTGTGCGGGTATGTTTAATGTAAAGTCAAAGCACTGAAAATCCTAAATCAAGACACCTGAAGTGCCACATGGTCTGAGAACAAACTGGGTTTTGATTCCTTGTTCAGCTCGTCCTTAGTCATGATCTAGAAGTCAGTGCTTATGGGACTTTCACCGTATGGCCAATTCCCTTTCACGGAACAAAAGACATGTGGCCCTAATACACCACAGGGCTCAGAGAGCAGAAAAATAACAGCCATCTGCAGAGCAGTGTTTGGTAAGTCATAATTACTAATTTTCAAAGCCACACCATGGCATTCGATTTTTAAACTGTACACTGAAAGATGCTAAACTATGTCATTTCATGTCTCCTAAAAGTACAAAAAAACAATCTTTAACAACTCCCTCAAAACTGAAAACCACTCTATACAGCAGAAGTCTCCTAAGCTGATCCTACAAACTTTCCCATTCTCCTCCCTCTTCTCCTCACCAGTCCCATGCCTACCCTTTGGACAATGCAAAAACTGCACACCAGGACACCCTACCAAGTCCTAGTACCTGTCTGCTCTGCTATTCAGAGTTCTTAGCAAGAAAGCACAGGCCACATGCTATTTTCATTGTTCTCTGATACTCAGCACATAGTAGGTGCTGCTGATGGGCACTTGGGCAGCTCAGAATTCACCTTACAGAAAAGATACACAGGCCTCCAGGCTACATATGTTACTCAGTTACTATTATATCATAAACGTGTGCTCATCTTTCTTTTTAACCATATGAAAAAAAATGAGTATTTTCTTGTTAATCCATTCACTCTAAATGCAGAGTGCTTTCTCCCTCTCTCATGTGTTGCTGCTGGGATGCTTTCTGAGTGCTGCCTTCATCCTGAGACTCTCCTGCTCAAGAATCCACGCTGGCCCACTGCCCAGGGATTTTTGCTCAGTGCCAGCCCACCATGCTGCAACTGCGAGCAGCTGTGGTTGTTCACGTTCCCCAGAACGCTTTCATGTTCGGGATGCCATTTGATCCTCTGCCGGAACCAGAGGAGATAGGTGGGCAGACTCCCAGACTGTTGGTACAGATAAACAAAGAAGAGTTAATTAAGTCTGCCAAGGGTCAGACAGGTCAGGAGTGCGAGACGAGACGAAAGCCTGTGGGCCCGATTCTCAGCTCAGATCGTTCCTACAGCATCCAGGCCCACTATGGCTCTCGTCTACTCACTCAGATCCTTAACCTTCTTACTAAGAGCCACCCATGTCTTATGACAGCTCATACCGTGGGACGAGGTGTGACAAATGTCACTAGAGAGGACAGAGGCTGCACTCATAGAAGAAAAAGAAATCGCCATCATTCCAGGAATTCTATGGTAACCACGGTTCATGCCACATACCTGCCAACAGTTCCTACCATGCATTCTGTTCTGTGTATTGTACAAGTGGCGTAAGAGCCCAGCGTGTGGGTCCTGCAGACCCAAAGCATGGGCAGCATGAGAACACATGACGCCTTGGACCCAGTCTCATGCCTGTTCAGTTCCATGAGCAGCAGCCAGCACAGCCTCTACTATCATACACCTAAGCAGCTCTTTCAGCACAGTCAAGGGCTTTCTGCAGCTGTTCTCCCTCAACCCATGAGTGTAACTTGGCTCTTTCCTTCAGGATGGAGACAGATTAACTTTGTAGAGAGGTAAATGTGTTCTGACACTTTGGTTTGCATTACAATTTTTAGTTCAAGGCCTGGTAAAGGAGTTCACCAATGTGAAAGGTGCAAGAGCTGCGAGAAATCTGTATTTCTGAGTATTGAATTCAGCCTTGATGAGTCGAGACCTTCAAACTTACAAAGGCGAATGAGAAAGGTGGCTTTGATGTCTCTCAGGCCATATACTCCATGGCAGGCTCTCTCTGGCTACAGTTCAGAGCTGCATCCTTGACCTACTTAAAATACTTCTCTTTTTTCTTCTAATTAGTATTATTGCTGTTTCTATAATTTATTTTTATTATTTCAGCAAGTATGCAGAGGTGAACAGCGTTTCCACTGTAACTGTAGCTGGAGGTTGAGTCGGAGTATACAGGAGATCTACCTGAATTATGCTAAGTGCAAGCAACTGTTCCATAAAAACTCCTTCATTCATACATTAATTGAGCATTAACTATATAACCAATACCTGCATTAAGTACTGGAGGAAAGTCAGCCACAGAAGCTTCAAAATACAAAAAAGTACAAATGGAATCATTTTCTGACTGGGTAACTACTGGACACACAAGGCAAGGGAAACCTGCAAAGGGCAAAGCAGGCTCCATGGAGATGACCCGCGTGGCGTGACCCAGAGTCAGGCTCTGACCACCTTCCCATAAGCCCCTCCCTGCATCCCTTTCAACTATCAAGACCCACTTCCACCCACACACTCCTCATACTTCCTTTCCTGCTTTAGCTGCCTCCTTGTTACTTACCTCTTCTGACATCTCTTTGGTTTGCTTTTTGGGTTTTTTTTTTTTTTTTTTTTTTTTTTTTTGTCTTTCTCCTTTCATGAAAATGTAAGCTCTACAGGGGTGGAGATCGCTGATCCAGAAGTATGCCCAGTGCACAGTAGGACTTGGTGGATACACATTCACCTGCACTGACCATCATAAAGGACAGTGGCCAGAGCTCTCTAGTCCCTTCATCCTCCTCTCTGTTTCTTCACAGATCTGATCATGGACTTGAGTCCATGTCTTTTTCTTTTAAAGTCTGTTTACTTAGCTGTTTTTTTCTTCCCTAGAAGTGCAAATTTTGTATCAGAGGAAAGCTGTTCGCTTTTTCATTAGTGTTTTGCAATCGAAGCACAGTGGCACATAACAGGTGTTCGACAAATTGCAGGTGAATGAGTCACCAGGCTCACCACAACTGCTGTCATCACAGCTCACACTGACCGAGCACCCAGGGTGTGCCCGACGCCTGTCTGCACGCCCTCTCTCCAGATCCTCTCAATAACGCTGGGAGATGGGCGCTATTATTGTTCTCCTTTATAACTGAAGAAACATGGACAGAAACACAGTAATACACCCATGACCATAAACCTAGCAAAGGGTAGAGACTGAAATTAAATCCCAGGCCACCTGATTTCAGCTCTGCTGGATTAAAAATTTTCTCTGTAGTTAATTACACTATTTTATCAATCTGTATTGATGTTCCAGAAAAATGGATTTCACTGACATTTTGAACATGTACATAACATGTTCTGATCATGTACGTCCTCACATTACCCTCTTTCTACTCTCCTGATCCCTTTGCTCTTCTCTAATAGGAGCCCTCCTACTTTCATTTCATAGTTTTTCTAGATTCTATGTGAAAGGAAACATGTGATTTGTGACCTTTTAAGTCTAGTTTATCTCATTTAACCTGATATTCTTCAGTTTCTCCATTTTTCTTCAATGACATGATTTCACTATCCTCCATGGCTGAACAATACTCCGCTGTAGCTATACACTACATTCATCTAGTCATGCCGACAAGCACCGACTCTGTTTCCACAGCATGTCTTTTGTGAGTGAGGCTGTCATAAACTTGGGTATCTCCAGTACACAAGCACTTTGACTGCTTTGGGTTTATTCTAAGAAACGAAGAATAGTGTGATAAGTTACATGGTAGTTCCACTTTTAGGTTTTTTGAGGAACTTACTGACTTCCACAGTCTCTGTAAATACCTTACAATTCCACTAGCAATGTAAGTGGTTTTTTTTTTTTTTTCTTTTCCTTGAATTCTTGCCAGAACTTAGTATTAATAGGATACTAAGTTCAAATGGTTGCCTTTCTGACTGTGTTAAGGTGGAATCTCAAGCAGTTTGGTTTTGGTTTTGGGTGCTGGAGGCTGATTAAAATCAGGGCTTTATACATGCTAAGTACACTACTACAGACTGTGCCTTAAGTTTTTCAATATAATTTTGATTTGCATGTCCCTGATGTTAAAGAAGATGGACACTTTTTCATATAATCATTGACTACTGATACTCTTTCGAGAAGTGCCTGTTCATTTGTCCATTTCATTTGATTACTTTGTTCTTTTGCTGTGAAATATTTTGTGTTCTTTATACATTGTGGATATTAGTCCTTTGTCAGAAAAATAGCATGCAAAGAACTCCCAGCTCGCAGGATGTCTCTTCACTCTCACAGAAGCTCTTCCGTTTGATGCAATCTCATTTATCAATTCTCTTGTCTCTTGAGCCGTTCGAGTCCTACTCAGGAAGTAATTGCCTATGGCTGCATCTTGAAATGTTTCCCCTGTCATTTTCTGTAGTTATCTCAAAGTTGCAGGTCTTACATTAACTTCTTTGATCCATTTAAGTTGATTTTTATAAAGGTTGAGAAATGACAATCTATCGGTCTTCTCCAGGTGGATTTCAATATTCCTAGCACCATTTGTTAAAGAAAGTGTCTTCTCTTCAACATGTTTTTGATATCTTTCTCAAGAATCAGATAAATACAGCTGTGTAAGTCTATTTGTGGCTCCTCCATTCTGTACTACTTGGTCTATTTTCAGACCAACACTGTACTGCTCTGTTATAATGGCTCTATGGTACATTTTGAAACCAGGTATCATGGGGTATCTAGCCTTATTTATTCATTTTTAGTTAGGATTGCTTTGGTTATTCATGTCTTTTGTGCTTCCGTATGAATTTTAGGGGGTATTTTTAGATCTATAAAGTTGTAGGTATTTTGATGGGGATTGCACTGAATTTGTGGAATGTTTTCTGTGGTGCGGCCAATTTAACAATACTGTATTAGTTCTGCTCATCCATGAACAGAGAGGTTTTTCCATCTTCAGAATATTTTCTTCCATTTCTTCCCTTGATGTCAAGCACAGTTTTTAATGACTACACTCTGCTGAAACAGAAACTGTACAATAGTGTAACCACAGTTGCCCCTGGGCTGCCTGGGGGCTGTAATTACTTGCCCCTCCAACTGCCCTCTTGCCACCTCTAGGTCACTCTCCACACTATGGAGACAGTGACCTTTTCAAATATACTTGTAATTGTCTAATATGATTTGAAATCATTTTGATAGCTCTCAACTGGCAGAGCATGTTTTGGAGTGCTATCAGCAAAGGTAAATGGTACTTGTAACAACCTCTCCAGAACCATACAATGTCATCTCTGGAAAAGTAAAAGGTTATAAAGAAAAATGATGGATTTGTAGATATGCGCTTCCTTTAAAATAAGTAAAAAATAAAGAAAAAATGTTTATTTGATTATGAAAATAACCCTATCAGAACTTCAGAAATATTTATGTAGTAAATATTTACTACAGAGGGTGTGACATAGCTCAGATTAGAAACTGCAGTATCACAATTAAATGTCATATTTTAGTTCTTACAGCTATTTGACCTCTATGTTATCAAGTTTGTGAATGTTAAAGAAAAGGAAAATGTAATTGGAGTCTTATGTATAAGATTTCATATCTAGGCTTTGTTCCGTTGTCATTCTTTGCCAGAGGAGCCCTCCCAGCTAGAAAGACTGGCTGCAGAAGAGACCATAGCTTCTAGCTGTAGGAGCCAGGAGCTAATGTTCTGTCTAACATGACTACTCTGATCAGAACAAGCAGGGGCAGCTATATTAAAAAGGATACTGCTCAGCCTCATCAAACTTAGTTATTTAGAATATCTAAAAGTGAGGTCACAGAATCTACATCTTAAACAAGAACTGCAATGCTCCTTTGACAGCCACCGTCTAATACTTTTTAATTCCAGGACACCAGACAAGTAGGTATAAATTGGGCAATACTAAATACACCATCAGCACCAAGACGAAGACCAAACTAGTTCTCTTTAACAGCCAACAATACCCTTTCTGTCCATTAATAACATTTTACTTTAAACTTCCCTAACCTGGGTCAAGAGTTTAAAAAATGCAGATTATCTGAGCAGGGTCATGCCACATCACACAGAACTAAAAGTAGCAGATCAGAAATAACAATTTTTATTTTGTAGTACTGGGGACTGAACTCAGAACCTTTGAACTGAGCTCTATCTCCAACATTCTAAAATTTTGATTTTGAGATAAGATCTTATGAAGTCACTCAGTTGCCTAGACTAGGCTCGAATTTAGCAATTCTCTTGCCTGAGCCTCCCAGAGTGCTGCGATTACAGGCAGGTATCACCACGCCTTGCTTAGGTCAACACTTTTGCTTAGAGATATGCTGATTTCAAAAATTATTTCTCCTCTTTTCCTAAAAAAATAGCCATCCTGTTACAGCTATGAAATTGTGTGAAAAGGACTTTCACACAACAAACCATGCTTTCCCCCTAAGATTGCGGGTGCTTTCAGAACCAGTGCCACCCTAAAGGTAAGGAGTTCTGATTAGACCTTTTACATTCTAAAAGGTCTCTTAAAAGGTTAATGAGGGTGCTCCTGAGTACCCACCTAGCCTTATGGATCCCTGGTATTTCATCAAGCTTCCCTAAGTTTATTAGAACTAGTCTCTAACTAAATTCATCTCTGAACAAGGGTGCATTAGACAAAACATTAGCTCCTGGCTCCTACAACTAGAAGAGGAGAGCCTTCCCTATGGTCTCTTCTGTAGCCAGCCTCTCTAGCTGGGAGGCCTCCTCTGGCAAAGAATGACAACGGAACAAAGTCTAGATATGAAATCTTATGCCTAACGCTCCGATTACATTTTCCTTTTCTTTAACATTCATAATCTAGATAACACAGAAGTAAAATAGCTCTAAGAACTAAATATGACATTGAGTTGTGGCACTGTAGAGTTTCTAATCTGAGCCATGTTACACTCTCTGAAGACCTCCTCATTCAACACTGTGGCCAACTTTAATAAGCCAATCTTGTAATTTCTGCTGCAGTTATACACCCTGTGTTCTATCTGTTCCCCTAATAAAACCCTGACTAATGTATGTGATTTAACAGATTTTCTTCTGAAATTTTAGAAATGTGTATATTTAAGTACTGATACTTAGCTCTAATTGTTGTCCATATAAAAGAGAATGTACCACTGTACATAGCACACAAACTTACATGCTTTAGAAACACTGCTTGTGTAGTGGAGGATCCAAAGAAGCCTTCAAGAGAAAACCAAACACTTGTAGAAGAAACCATCAAAAGATACAATTTTTCAAGATAGTTCATAGGTAAGAAAACACTTTTTCATTTCCATGTGGCATGCAGGGGTCCATCATATATATGACTTACTCTCTACAGAGTCTATGTAATGTGGGCAGGCACTAATCGTGTCAGTTGTTCTATGAGAAGAACAAAGCAATCACTGCTCCAATGTACTACAGAAGATTAAGGGCGAAAACCATGAGATCAGTAAGGCTGGCCTGACACAGCACTCACTAAAGCAAACCACACACAAAAGCAATATGAAGAAGGGTCCAAAGTTTAAAGGTTTGTCCCTTTTCAGAGTCACTCTAGCTTTCTGTTTACAAGGTATAGCTCTAAAGAGTACAATCACTGTTATTTACTTCCGCAATAATTTTCTAATTTCCACACAAATTCTTACACTTCCACCCTAAGTGATGCCAAAGTGCTTCATTTAGCCTGCAATGCCCTCCTCGCCCTGCCCAGGTTACAAAATGCCACCACAGCCCACCAGCCATCCAGGGTGCCAATGACCCTCAAGGTGCTCCTGAGCATGCTGACAGAATTTGCCAAAACACAGGGCAAAGCCAGGAGGGCAAAGCGGGATTTTAAGAGCACCCTCTTGGTGGTCAACAAGAACAGCTACAGACGTTGCGCGATACCAAGGCCAGAATTCCATTTAGACTCCAATACTTTAAGCCATTGTAAAAGAGAAAGAAAATGGGTATTAGTTCTAGCATAAAAATATTTTTTTTTTAATTTCGTGTTTATTTGTCACATACCAGTGCCTTTTCTTTCATTCCTTTCTGTTTCTGATCTTTCGAGAAACCACATCTGTATCAAATGTCACTTAGCTCTTATTGATACAGAAGAAAGCAGACACAGCGGCTGCATGGTGACTTGGCTGACCTGGGCCCTCAGTAAAAACAAACCTCTATAAATCACCAGATGTAAGCAATTGGATAGTGATCACTTTAATTAACTGAACAGTGTTCTTGAAATTTACTACATAATTTCAACCCTTCCAACACTTTTAGGAGGAGCAACTAACAATAATGCTTTCTTCTTAAGTTGTTTAAAAGGGTTGTTTTTAGCTTCCGTGATTTAAATACTTTTTAATGAATTTAATATTAAGTCATTAAATTACTTAACATTAAACGTTTAACCAGGAACATTCTACATACTGCCTTTAAATGCCATTAAATCAAAATTCTTCCAAAATCTATCTTTAAACATGAATATACATGTGTTATCTTTCCTCTACAATACAGAAGTCATATAATTTTAATTGTATTTGAAAATCTATATTTACAAAACACATGCAATGATATTTCTGACTTCAATCACATACTTTATTTTAATTGCATAAGCTGATGTGTTAAGTAGAGATTCTGAAACCCTAATTTCTGCTATAGACATCAAACTTGCAAGGACACCTCAGTGGTTTGTTATCAACTCAGTTATTCTCACACAAAACAACTCTGAACATGGTTCTCTAAAATCTATGTAACATATAATCCATAGGTACCAAACCAACCACTGAGCAAAAGCAGAACCAAAGTCCAAGTCATATATGAACAAATGTACATCTCCGAGGGTAAAAGTTGCTTCCTTGAATCTTGGAGACCAGTTAAACAATGGAGCCAAGTGTAAAACATGTTACATGTTGAAGGATATTTGAAATTTAGGAGGAACAGTATAGGCTAGAAAACAATTTAACCAATTTAAAGAACCTTTTTTTGTTATACCTTGAAGGAAGTATTCAAAGTGTTTGCAGAGTTTTTTATGCTGTCTATAGGTTCCCTGCCAACACAGATATGAAATTCTGCTAATATTCACTTACAAGGATAGAAGCGTAATATTCACTGAGACTGGGCCAAGATTCGGAATGGTTTCCAATTCATTGTTGTTTAGTTTCCTACAAGTGACAAGAAAAGGGGGGTGCTAATTAGGTGACTTATACTTCAAATAGGTGAAAACTTTACAATCAAGACAGCTCCACCCCCAAAAAAGTGAAAGTAAAAATCACTTCCACATTACAAATTTTGAATAATTTAGTGTCATCCAGATAGTCATAGAGTGAAAGTGAAAGAGGAAGAGAGGGAATAGATTTCATGCAAGTTTCTAGTAGAAAGTAATCAGGACTCACACTTCTCTAAGACGTTGAAGTTGGCTCACAGAACTTGCCTTGATGAAAGATAATTGGTTGTGACTCAGGTCCCTATAAGAAAGCAAAAACAAAATTATAAGCAGTTTCTAAAAATACTGGTGCTGCTTAATGAAATGCAAGACAGACTGAGCTTATGAAATATCTATTAACACTAGTGACAACCAGAGAAATAATTGGTCCATTTTGTCTACAAACTAGATGGAAACGAAAATGTCAAACTCAAAAATACAAACTCTGAGGACAAAATTAGTTTAAGAGGCTGGCAGATTCAAACACTAAGCCCACAAACATTTTAAGAGCTGTTTTTTGGCGCACAGTGAACAGATCTTTTGTGAACTGGTAGTTTTGCTTTGCCCCCCCCCATCTCCCTACTTCCAACCTGATACGATGACATCATAGCTTACAAAAAATAGCTAATTAGGCAGGTTGCTGAAAGGAGAGCCTTGAACAGAAAGGTTTTTATTGTCACAAAATTAAACATCAATGGCCTTTCTACAGTCAAAGAAAAATAGAAATTGCTTTGCATACATATTAGTTTTCTGGGGTGGGGCACAAATTTACAGTATCATGACTGTGTGTGTGCGCAAGTGTGTGTGTGTGTACGTGTGCGTGTGCGCATGTTCACACATTCGTGTAAGTCTATTCAAAACTACCTGAGTCCTCTTTCTTGAATTCCCCAAACCTCAGTAGATGCTAATTTAACATGCAATTTATCTCCATCATCTAACAGTTTTTAGTCAATAAAGTAAACGGACTTCTTTCTACCTTAAAGGCTCAGTCTAACTTAGCAATTAAATAACTTGGTCTACCTAGATTTCCACAGGTAGCGATATGCCTAAAGATAACAAACTTGTTTTTGTACATACAGGAAGCTCGAAAGTCAAGTCAGCATCAAACTTGACAATAGGAAACAAAATCTGGAAGACAGGCTTGATTATATTCCTTAGATGTTTTAATGTCCTTGATTCTACTGCTCCAAAAATGGGGTGATGAAAATGAAGTGGCTAAGCAGCGACTGGGACCCAGACTAATAACCAGGGTGGCTTGATACCCTCCATCGAAAGAGGTAAGCGAACATCAACTGAGTTCTTTCAGTGTTTAACTAAAGTTTCAGTTTTTGGTGTGAAGCTGAAGAGCAGGAACTGTGTTACACGCATGAGTATATGCTCACAAAATAAAAATGGAGAGAAAACAGGTCCAGAGAAGCACAGTGTTACTTAGTGCCTAGTTAACAATTACAAATCAGAGTTCTTTTAGTCTTGCCCAGTTTTTGTTTTGAGAGTAAACCTGAATTTCTCCATTTTACCCTTAAAAAAAAAACTGCAAAGGTTTTATTCAAAATATGTTTGCCTAAAGACCTACCAGACAGCAACAGACATGAGTAGATTTGTTCTGGTAGAGTTATAACATGAAAAAAAAAAAAAAATCTGGCACAGACTTTAAACTATAAAAATCCTGCAATTACAACCACTGCTGTGCATGCTCGCTCCGCTGGCTGGAGCCAGACACTTTCCCTCACAGCCCCGGTGAAGTCCATCTGGAGTTCATCAAGGAAACCGTGAGCCCAGCAACTCACGTTAGGACTCAGACAAAACCTGTGTGCTCTTAGCACTCCAGACGGTCACGGATTTCCCACATGGTTTAAAAAACAACCAAGAAAAGAATTCTTCACCTGGGAGGTGGCCTGAGTCTGCGGCCTCACTTGGACCCACTTAATTCAGGAACATTGAACCTGCAACCCCTCTCCTCCAGGGTTTCAAGTTTTAAAAGCAAAGCAGGAGGAACCAATGTGACATTTAAGTTGAATGCAGTGATTTGCCTTTTAGTTAAAAAAAAAAGAAGAAGAAAAAAAAACTAGACTAAACCGGCCATCTCCATTTCATGGTAAGGATTATTTCACAGGGCAACAGCATGTGAAATGAGATGGAGTGTTTCACTCTCTGCCACTAAGGGGATGAGAGTTCCCCCAAGAAAAGACCCTTAAAATGAGAAACTGCTTTCAGAGACAGGTACACACGCTGCAGACCACTCATTCCAGATCCAGAAGCAGGAACTGGCAACCTTAAATATTTCAGTGATTGCAACACACTTCCATTCCTGAGTTTTGTGTGCTATTAAAACCACAATATATATGGGAGAAGGAAAAGAATCAACCCTTAAGTGACTTTTACTGCTAAATACTTAAAGCCATGAAACTTTTAATGTACCTAAATTTAGATTTAATATAGTTTACATTTCAGAAATGATTACTTTCCTGTTAAAGGATGTCATATTTTCCTAAATCTTCCTTATATTGTTTTTATGGTTAAACCACTAAAGAGACTCAAGTTATACGATGCTGATGTTCTCTTAGAGCCAGAACATGAAACAGTCAGTAAGGAAGGCAGATTTTTCATTTACGGATTCTTACTAATGAACATCCTCCCCAGAACACATTTCTAAAAAATTGCTGTAGTGAGACTAACAAATGGGAAGGGGGATGGGATGGGGAGGTGTTAACTATTTATAAGGTACATAGCTACCTAAAATCCTTGAAAAATCAAACTGTAGCGAGAAGTCTTTCTTTATGAATAATAAATTTACAACATGTGGTTCCAGCTATTATTTTCTTCCTCTCAGCCTTTGGAAATCTGACTTCCAAGTCAAATTTTAAAATGCAAATACAGCACAGCTTCTTAATCAATCCCACTGGGGCCTGCAGAGCTGCTAATTCAGCAGAAATCTGGCAAGCTGAAAAACAAAAAGCCAGGCTGTAGCTGTTTTAAGACACTGATCCAGAGTGACTCATAAATCAGCCAGCTATGTTCAAGTTGTAGTCTGGAAAATATAGAAAAACAGCTGTGAAAACCATAAGGACTATTACCTTTACCCCACCCCCAACTCCAGTACAGACCAGAAGATTTATAACAAGCCAACGCTACAAAAGTCACACCAGCAGAAACCACCTTCCAGGCTTCACCTGAGCTCCGTTGAGAATTCAAACATTTCTATCTGATAAGATAAACAGTTCTGAAAGTCTAGTGAGAATTTAATAATAATTGAAGCTCTCTTTGGCACCTGAACCACCTTTCCCTGGTCTGGCTAAATAACATTCTAACAAGCACCCTCTTTAGGTTCCAAACTCTGTAATCACAAACTCTAGGCCAGTCTCCAAATAGGTACAGTTTTTACAGCCACTTTCATTAAAGTATTAGAGGTTAACTTTTTCAAATACAGAGTACAGTACTATTATTTTGTACCCTCAAACTATTCAACTTTTTACTTATGGGGATCCGTGGGCAATAAAGTCTAATTGAATAAAGTGGGGAAATATACATACACATAGTTTTATATTTTTAACTTGCAAATCGAACAAATGAAACAAAAGAAACGTTTTACTTATTCTACAGAGTACTCTCACAAACTAGTTCAAAGATGAACTTTTAGTATTTAAAGGATGGAATAAAAGGGAAAGAACAATATGGATTTTGCTACTTAGTTCCTGAGTTTTGCAATTGCCTACCTAAGAGCCTGTCCAATTAGGTAAAATTTAAGTAACAGCCCACAGTCTCTGACACCTATTCCAACACACAAAATAACGATTTGTTCTTTCTCTCCAAAGTGGAGGAGAGATCTCTCTAGGGCTTTAAGAACAGACAAAAGAAACATTTACTAAAAGGAACTTCGACCACATGGCTTGGGGACACCTACAAAGACGGTCAGAAGTCACAGAAGTACAAGAATGACAGAGCTGCTCAATGAGTGGTCACAGCAGGGCTTCCGACAACCGGCTGGGTGCTTATTTATACAAGTGGAACTTATTTTCACATACATTTAAGGAATGTGGACCTGTATTGAGACAATTTACTGCTGGCGGAAATGTAATTAAAGACTGTGCTAACCAAATAAACTGTAATTTGTTTTTAGTGTGCCACCAAATTATCTGCAAAACAAAATCCTAATTGGGTCAGCTACTTTTAAGACAGTGTTTAAATAGGTATCAAACTCCTTTGGTTCAACTCAACTTCCAATCAAGGGCAGCAACAGTTATTTCTATAAAGACATCTAAAATTCACCCCGCACAAAATGTACACTGGCATGAGCCAGGAGGCTACTTGGCACAGAGAAACTACTGAACAAAGTTAGACTCAGCGCATAATCTAAGTGTTTCTAAACACACTGCAGCACTCCAGGAAGTACTGTCTTCACTTTCTTCTTCGTGCCTCTATTACTCAGAGGTGTTTATCTGCACTCATTCACATGTTCGGTTCCATATGTTCTCAATAGAGCCATTCAAGTCCCATGAATGCAACACCCTGACCCCCCACAAGAGCCAATTGAACGGAATTAGCCACAACTAATTGAAAGTCTTCCTGCTTTAGGTTAAAGCCCTTATCTCCTGCACTTGTAATAAAAACTAAGCAAGACGTCCCATAATAAGATATTAAGTATCCAGCCAATACCCTTGAATCCTACTTTATTAAATTACAGTTTATTAAAAACACAAAGAGCATGCTATTTGATGGTCAGTAATTCCACAATTCATAAATACAAACATTTGTAATAGCACAATCATTGAAAAACAACTTATCAAGGTACTAGACCAACCCTTGACCCACAATTATTACATTTGGATTGACTACTACCGTTGTTTAGGAACTGAGACTTGCTCCTGCCATTCGACTAGGCCCAGATCTGAGACTAAGTATGAACTCCAGAGTCGTTTCTTTTAAACAGGCCTACACTGGTTTAAAGAAAATACAATTTTAAGAAAGTGTTGTTTTACAATGCTCCTACAACCTCAATGAAACTAGAAGCTGGGAGACTAAAAATGAGAGTTGGCAATTGAAAAGGACCAACATCTCCATCTAAATTATATTTTCTTCCTTTTCCTTCCCCACCACAGTTGCCAGTGATTTGGGCTTTTCAGATTTCACAGTTCAAATCCAAGAACTTGCGTAACAAGGCTGGGCGCTCCCCCGAGCTGTCTGGGCGTGCTGAGAAGCTACAGGAACCTTCCCCCTGCTTCTGAAAACTCTAGTTCGTTCTTTTCCGTATCTGTCGATCAGTACCACCTAACTTCTTACTCTTACTACCACGCGTTCCAGTGTGGGCCGCAGGGAGAGTCAGAGTCTACTAATGTGAAATTAAGCACGGGGGAAGGGCAACCAAAGTGTCTGTCCTTGCGCGCACAGAACTGCGTGTTGGACTCCCCAAACCAAAGGCGCGCGTGCACCTACAGGCTGGGGCCGGGAAAGGGGGTCCGATCTAGTTTGAAACTAACGTGCAGCCACCGTCCCACTTAAAACTCAGAAGGAAAACGACCAACTCTGGTCGCCCGCAGGTTGCCATCCCTCCTGCCTGGCCTAGAAGCAGCGCGCACCCCGCCGCTGCCCGTGTCCCCCGCTCGTCCATCTGCGCCCGGATAGGCGCCAGGCGCCCACCTGCGCAGCCAGCCCCGGGAAGCGGAGCCCGCCCAGCCCTTCCGCCCCCACGGAGCGCCGCCCGAAGCCTGGGCCGGGAGCGCTGCCTGGGAAGACGCGGCTCGCCCACCCCGAGCCACCGGCCCTCGCCCGCTCCCGCTCGCCCGAGTCTGGCCGCGCGACCCGCAACACTTACAGCCGAGCGACCCAGGAAGGCAGCGGCTCGGGAAGGCGCGCCAGGCGCCGGCGGCTGCAGTCCAGCAGGTCCCC
>NW_004524715.1:3229854-3236152 GCF_000260255.1 Octodon degus
CTCCACTACAGCCTGGGAACGATCTATCAAATGGAGTTGAAGGGCGACAGGGAGTGAGCAAATACTAGGCCAGTTCCCAGAGCTGGAGGCATTGAGGGGAACCTTGGCGAATGAAGTTGAACTAGCTCTGTTGCAAGAAAACTTTGGATTCCAGATTTTAAAACTTTATGTGTGTTATTATCTTAACCATCCATGGCTCAGACAATGGTTTCAGCGAAAATGCAGTTCTTTTCACGGTAATACCACTGGAGTTATTTTTCCTCATTAATTGGCACCAAAAATAAAAACGATGATGAAATGTAAAAGTCGTGATTTGGGAAATGGTATATTGAGTTCCAAATAGCCAGGTTCGGCGCTCTGAGTAGAGCTGGGGGGAAATGACCTTAGAATAAACCCGCGATGGCAATCATAGATTCCTGGAAAAACTTAATATATATGCACCTTGATCTACCTGGTCTTTAAGTGATGACATATCTCGATTGAGAATGCAACCGGGCTGAAAGTACCTGTCTGCCTTTGGGGACGGGGCGAATGAAGGTAAGGACGCATTCAGGCTACAGGCTTTCCCAGGGAAGTCTGTGCTGGCTTCTCTTGCAGGTGATGGGGTCTCCGAATGTCGAAAATGCTGGCGATCTCAGAGATCATCTGCTAACCCTTTCTTCAGAGGAGACAGGACAAAGTAATAGACGCCGAGAAAATAACTAATTTATTTGTGGAAAAACAAACAAAACGTGGAGCTCACTCTAAGCTTTCACCTCTGTAGGTAGTTTACTGCACGCTGTCTGCCTGACAGTGTCAGCCGGGTCGGTTACGTAGCGTATATGGAGGTGCGGAGATAGCTTGTGGAATTGGGACTTTAACCCCGACTCTACTAGGTATTGGTTTCCATTGTAGCAAATCATTACATATATGTTCACATTCGTCGGGAAAGGAATAGACTCGCTTTGAAGTTGGCACGCCCTGTTTTAGATAAGATCCTGTCTTTTTTGCAACTGCCCTTAACATCAACATCCCCATCTTTTTCGTTGATTTACAAATAAAGATATTTAAAAATATGATTGTGTTTCCTTGTGAATGGACAAGGTTCGCTTCAGTCAGGCTCTGGATTTTCTAGCTCTGTATCGTCTGTGTATTTCATGTAAAGAAAATCAGACTTAATGAATTGGAGTTTTTAAAAAGAAGAAAGAAGGGCCGGCCAGATATCTGAGCAGACTAAAGCGCCTGCTTAGACAGAGTGTGGCGGCCCAGGATGGCCATGCTGGCCCGGCCCCTGCTGGGCATGGTGGTGCGTGCCTGTAATCCCAGCGCTTAGAATGCTGAAAACAGGAGAATCACTACGAGTCCGATCTACGTAGTGAGACCCTGTAGACCCTGTACTAAATATATTAAAAAATAATAAAGAAGGAAGATATCCGTCTATGTTGCATTATGTACAGGTAAGGTGAGAGGAACATGTCACCTGTCTCCTGAGACAGCACCTGCAGTGGTAAAGCAGGAATTTTCTACCATTTGCGAGATGTTTTATTCATTTTTTTTTTCTTTTCCCACTCCACACCCTGCTTGTATTACTTCATCTTTTTCCCAGGAATTAAATTTACATTTATATTCTGCTATTTATGGTATCCATATTTCTAATTCAGATCTTTCTCCTAAAGAAAACAGGACACTGGTGAATACATTCAACCACTTAGTAATGCTCATGTCAAGTGGGATATGGAAATGTGTCATGTCTAGAGTTACGTGCACGGATCACTTCCTCACATAACTTCTGTTCCTTCTGAGTTCACTGTCCCTTAAGAATACTTCCCTTCATACAGATTACTGCCCTCAAACCTGAGAGTCACCTTTACCATAGTTTCACTCTCACCACCACCATACCCAATTAATTAGCAAGACCTGTTGAAGCTATGGCTCCAAGTGTATCCTGTGTGTACTTCCATAGATGCTGCCCAATTCCAGTCCGCCTTCAGTTTGGCTTGGATTGCTGCCACAGCACCCTCCTATCTGGCATTCCAATCCTTTCTCTATAGTGCAGTCAAGTAATAGCCCTCGAGCTTCACTCTGAGCCTGTGACTCTCCTCCCTAATTCTTTTCACCAGCTCCCATTGTCCTGGGAGGAAAGTTCAAATTCTCTAGAATGACCTGTGCTGCTTTCTCTGCATTTTGATCTCTGCTTACCTCTTTAATTCCTTATATTTCAGCATCCAGCTTTTACTCTAAGAATTATTTGTAGTTCTCTTTCCAGCTGTGCCTCTTGCCCTCTTTCACTTGCTGGTAGCTCTACACAAATCACTCTTTGTCCTTCTTTTCCCTGGTTGATTTATGCTTCCATTTAGGTATCCCTGTTTTGGAGAAGACTTCCTTAAATCCTGCTTAATTATCCTTCCAGTGTGCTCCCAGGGCATCCAGTGTTGCCTGGATTCAGTTTGTAAATAACTAAGTTGGAAAGAAAACACAATCTCTTTTATATAGCTCTATTAATCAGCCCACTGGATTAGCTGTCACTTTCCATCCTCTCTATAGGATCTACTGGCTGATGCCTGTGGCCAGCTGGAATCTAGAGGCTACCAGCCCCTCCCTAGTACACCCACTGTGTGAGCTCCTGCCAACCAGTTGCTGAGCCTCAGTAGTGCCAGACTGGTTTATGTCTATAGCTACATATATAATGTGTAAACCAAGTAAGTATGAACCTGAGAACACGACTTCATTTCTATGATAACGAATTTGAAGCTTGGGGAATGTCTTGTTGTTCAAAGGTAATTGCAAAACAAAGGCTGTCAAATTAGATGGGGCAAGTCAGTTGTGAAAGTGGGAAGGGGTCCCAGAGTACATTCTGTGCTGCTATTGCAGAACACCTGAAACTGGGCAACTTGTGATGAATAGACCCTTATTTCTTACAGTTCTGAACTATGAGAACGCCACATCAGGTGAAAACCATTTTGCTGTATCATCCTATGATAAAAGGCATTACATAGGGAGAGGGGTGCTGCTTTCATCCCCCCCTTTTTTTATCAGGAACTCATTTCTGCAATAATGGCATTAATTTATTCATGACCTAATTACCTTTTTTTAATTTTTTATTTATTTATTTGAGAGAGAGAGAGAGAGAGAGAGAGTGGTGTGTGTGTGTGTGTGGCCAGCTCAGCCCACCAGGGGGCGGGGCTGGCTGGCATGTGGTGCTGGGGGATTGAACCGCGGTCCCTGATGCCTTGCCAAGCTTGTTCCAAGTAGGTGCTTCAGACCACTGAGCCATCTCTCCAGCCCACCTTTTTTTTTTAAAAAATGTATTTGGTACAGGGTCTCACAACGCTCACACTCTTAGTGATTCTCCTGTTGTCAGCCTCCCCAGTGCTGGGATTATAGGTGTGTTCCACCCCATCCAGTTAGTCTGGGTCACTGGCTCAGCTGCTCCCAGGAGCGGGGCCAGTATGGCATGTGGGATTATGGATCGAACCCCAGCCCCTGTGCTTGCCTAAGCAGACACTTAGTTCACTGAGCTATCTTGCTGGCTCAACCTTTAAAGTTTCTCTCAGTACATTGAGCTAGGAATCAAGTGTCCAACACATGAATTTTGAGAGACACATTACAACCATAGTGGGCAGAATCGAAAGATCCAGAAGTCTATACATATAAAACGTTTTAGAAAAACAAGTCTTCATACACATGGCTTTTGCAAGCATCTTCAATATCTTGTTCTACTTCAAAGTAATCAGAACTGGGAATCAATGAGAAGAAGATCTTTATGGGTGTGACTTAAGTCCACTCAGAACTTCACATGCAGTGCTTCAACTTTACATTGACAGAGTAAAAGATGATGACATGGGAAGGATATAAGCCACACTAACTAACCCTTCTCCTTCCCAGTGTGTTCTTAGCCGTGCTGCTGATAGGTAGGGGAGATGTGTCACTTGGAAACTTTAATTCAAGCTAACATTTTCACAGACTTCCCAGATCCTTTATGAACCAAAAGGCAGAGAGCAGTTCCACTGGGTATGTATCTATCTGAGCAGACAAGGGCTGAATATTACCTCTTGAGGTCTCTCACAGTCTTCTACAGATTCTTTTATGCTGCGTAAAAAAATAGATACAAGAGCAGGGTGTCAGAAAAGGCAGTTTGAAGAGGAAGAAAAATATAGTTCAATGGAAGAAGAAAAGTGCTATGTTTTTAAAACGTGTTTCCCAGAGCTCGTGTGCTGGAGACTTTATCTCCAAAGCAAGAACATTGAGAAGTGGGCCTCTGAAGAGGTGAGTGAGTCATGGGTGGGGTGCTATCCTTAGAGTGTATCTGTTGTGAGGGCAGGTTGACCTCCTTTCTCCATCTGTCTCCCTCACACAGTGGCTGTCTTACTTTCCCCCCTTGTGGTGTGGGAGAATTCAACAAGACCCTCAGCAGCTACGGGCCTCTGGCCAGCCTCCAGAACTATAAGAAATACATTATTAAACTTTTTTTTCCCCACAAATTACTTAACTTCAGATATTAGTTGTAGCTGCCAGAAATGACCTAAGACAGAAAATGAACATAAAATTATGTTTAATTTCCCAAAATGTATCGTTGAATAACCACAACCCAGAAAAAGGCTAAGTGAATTGCTAATCTTGTATGATAACTGGAAAAAAAATCTATCTATCTGTCTATCTATCTATCTATCTATTTGCTATGATAATTGGAAAATATACAGTGGTTGATTCCCAGTATTTGTGGGTAACGTCTCAGATAAGGATTTAATGTGAGGGCAGTCAAATTCATTTTGACTAGCACTCATTTAACATTTCAATTAAAATAAGATGAAGTGTGGGCTCTTGCCACTGCTTCTGATGTTTTCCCTGATTAACCCGGGGAGTAAAAGTTGACCTTCTATTGGAAATCTTCTAAATTTCACCATGTATGTAAGCCCCATCCGTTTTCAAGATATCCAACCACTGCCCATTTTTTCTTAGTATAGTCCAGTTCCAATGCTCTGTTCTCTTTTCCTTTTTTTCTCTTTTTCCTTTTCCTGCCCCTGGCAAGTGTGAGACTCCCTTATCTTGAGTGCTGGCAAGGCCAATGACTCACAGATAAAAAGTAATAGAGGTGCTAAGCTGTTGGTTTTAACATCCAAGGACAAGAATGAAAGCTAAACACTCAGTGCTTGCTTTATCATTGCAATGAATGACATAGTCTGTGTATGTGTGAACTGTGAAAAGGGGAAAGAGATAAGGTAAAGAAGGAAGAAAAGCACAAAAAACCCCAGATAATGATGCCCAAAGCAAATTCCTTTGTACTTTGTAACCTAACCATATCTTCTTCCATTCATTAAGCCATTTTAGAAGTTACAGATAACCCGGTTTTCTCACAGGCAGACATACACAAAATGCATAACTGTACTTAAGAGAGCAGAAGAGCAGAACTTTGTTTTACACAACTGCTAGGAACATGCCTTTACTCCTTAGGAAATATTTAGAAAAATGAAGATAACACCCATCTGTTTCTCGCAAGTTCGCCAACTGTGAGATATTACTTGAATTGAAAACAAACACTGTTATCTGAGCATTCACTTAACCGCAAGTTAAATATATGCTTTTTTTGTATTTTACTCATTTGTCAAGAAACCCTCTAGCAGTAATGAGTGTGCTGAGGAAAACTCACTGTAGACAAAACTGGATATCCTGGGAATTACTTTCGTATAAACTGGAGCTACTGGGAATCCAAAGATGGGGCCAGGGAGTGGGTGAAGGCTCAGAGCACCTGTGACCTTTACCAGGTTTTCTTCCATGAACTAGTGTTCTTTCCCTAAGAAAAGACTTTTCCTTCCAGTGGGCTCTAGTTTCTCTTTTTCTTTGAAATTTCAGGACACTTTCTCCTCTTCCAGTCCCTGCTCCACTATTATTTAGTTGTCTTTCTGTAGTCAGCGTCAATCCTAAAACTCCACTGAAAGATCTCAGACATGTGTAAAACTGCTCATCCTATCAGACTTGTATACAATGCCGATGCTTGAGCAGTTGTTGCAAAAGAGGCCGAATGGTACGAAGGCGAAGGGCTGTTAACTCTGAACCATTTGACAGTTCTCACTCCACTTCCTCACCTGGATAAGATGAAGACTGTTGCATTGCAGCCTCTTAGTACTTTGTAACTCTAAAGCCCCACGTTGATGCGAGCTCCTATTCTTTAACTCCCACGTTACCTTCTTCTTTGTATTGTTCAGAGAGACGAGGTGAGCTACCTTCAGAAACACTTTGCTGCTGGAATTATTAGAACTCAGTGAACCCTCAGCTACTGAAGAATACTTAATTTTGAATCGAAAAATAAAACACATTTCAT
>NW_004524715.1:3236252-3242395 GCF_000260255.1 Octodon degus
TGCTGCTGGAATTATTAGAACTCAGTGAACCCTCAGCTACTGAAGAATACTTAATTTTGAATCGAAAAATAAAACACATTTCATAACCTTCACTTAAGGTCCTAAATCTATATGTTATGACAGCAAGCCACACATATTCAAGACATTTTAGTAGAAATTTTACTATCCTGTCTCAAGAAGTTACTGCATAACTGAATTTGTTGTGATTTATACCATGAAATACAAAAAAAAAAAAAAAAGGCATTTATTAAGAAGACTCATGTAATCCCTCAGGGACCTTTTCTGCAGAATGTGTCTCCCATTCTTGAACAGTTCATCTATAGAATGTCCTAAAATTAATTTGCATTTCCAAGCCATGAAAGTGCTCATCAATGACTTGTTTGTTGCTTTTATTTACAGTTTCATCCTCATACTCATTTTACATTTATTCAGGCCTATCGAATTATTAAGAGGACTTTGTCACCTTGAATATCCTCAGGCTCAAGTTCCCTGCATTAAAGTCTTGGCTTCTGTTCATAAATAGGAGAATCAGCATCAAGCGGCCTTGCTCATAATTTCGTTCTGCATGAATATTTTCAAATAGAGGATCAGAAAGAGCTGGGGTCTAATGAGGTTAGTTTCGACATAAACTTTTCTCTTGTGATGGTAGAAACAATAACAATGCTTTTCTGTTAAAATGCTGAAATTTCAGCCTAAGACTTCAGGTCCTTCTGTGGTGCTAAGATATTCATGCAAAAAGATTTCCACGGAGTGAGAACACCAAGCATGAAAAAGCCCCAAGAGCACTCTGTTCCTCTGGATGCCCTGCTGACCTGTGTCCGCAGCAGGTAGCTCCTCCACTCCCACAGAAGTTATTTCAGACTTGAACCACTCTTTTCTGTGAGATTATTCATCTTCATAGTCCGGATAAATGACTCCTTCTCACTTGTTGCTGCCATTTGAGCTTTATTAGGAGTATTTTTTTTAGGAGTATTTTTTTTAAACTGGGGGAAATAGAAGCTGTTACTGGCAGTACTCCTGAACTCTGTCTTTGCAAATTGAATAATTTCAATTCCTGAGGTTTGTCACCAACACTATTCCTGCTCTAACACGATCATTCGGCTTAGGAATGTCTCTGTGTTTTGCAGAGATGAGCATGGGGAACTCCAGTTCAGAAGCCCTAGCATCCCCTCAAATGCAGAGAATCAACATCAAACTTCTGTTTTTTTTTTTTGTTTTTTTTTTAACTCATTTATTCTCAACGGTGCAGTGGCTTGAGCTCAGGACCAAAGGATTTTTCCAACAGCCCTCAAGTAACTGTTTCCTTCTGGTTGAGTCACTGATTTTAGCTTGACTGGGGCACTGTGGGTATTTTTGGCAACTGCTTAGTGGTACAGGGAGCTTTCTTTGCAGATTGGTTAGCAGTAGTGAAGAGCTGGGCCTCCGGCTTTTTTTGAGTCTGTCTTAGGTCTTTCTTCCCTGGTGAGGATTTTGTTTCTTCTTCTGTGCTATTTTTGGCTTTTTCTGTGGACCTGCACCTGAGGTCTCAGGAGGTGGCAGGGCCTTTCTCTACTTGCCCTGCAGTTCACTGGGACCAGGACTCTGTCTTGTAGACTTTTTCTGAAGGACAATGTTTTTGCACCTCAACATTTTCTTTAATTGGAGTCAAGCCTATTGGTACCAGTTGTGCAATTTCCTCAGATTCATTTGTCACTTTAACTTGGGTTTGCACTGTGCTGGGCTTTTTCTTCTGAGACCTATAGCTCTTCTCAGGAGTACCTTTAGTTTTAGATGGCATGTCACCTTTAGCTTTAGGTGCCATGTCACCTTTAGTTAAGGCTGATGTAGCCTTCTTAGCTTTTTCCTTTAACTTTTTCTTTTCTCTCTTCAACTTTTGTTTTTCATGAAGTTTTTGCTCTTTCTCTTTTTCCTTAGCCTCATTTTCCTTCAGTCGGTGGATAAGCATTTTATTGGCATCATTCTGGTAAGAGATAAATGAGGAAAAGATGGGAAGGAAAACTGACTTCCCAGTTTTCACAAACAGGAGTTTCACACTTCCCCACTTTTCTGGCAATTTTTTGGAAAGACTTTTCCACCATAGTAACAATGTTTTCAGTGATGTCCTGAGCCTGCATTCCAGTGTGACCAATGCGTACAGCACTGCAGGAACCACTTTGGGACATGTTTAAGACAGTCCCACCTGGGGAGTTGTTGATCTCTGCTGATAAATTCTTAGTCAGAAGGTTTATGGGTACCGGAACTTTTTTTCTTTGATAGAAATGTCTTCCTATATGTGAGGACAAAAGCCGCCTAATTTTTTCATCAGTAAGGAAGAAGTCAAAACTGTTCAGGAGCTGGAGCTATATATTCTGTCTTTAAAGTTCAGAAAGGGATAATCTGAGAAATTGCTTTAATTCCATGCTTGTTCAGAAGCTTTCTATAGAAGTGTTCTGTCTGTTCAGTTGACTGGAGTTCATTCTTGGTAAATAAACAGATTTCTGACAGATCAGACTGAATACCATGAGGCAAGGACAATCTGACCCTCAGTTCTTTTCCTGGAATTTTCCATAGTACCATCATTAAAAATAAATTTTCATTCTCATTCAAAAGCAATCCATTTTTGCTCTTCCTGTACTTAGAATGTGTCAACAAAGCCTCTACTGCCTTTCTAATCTGCCCCTTGTCAAGCTGCACTAGTGAGGACCACTCCGTGGGAGTCGAGGTGGCAGGCAAAGGAGTTGGGGTGGCAGGCAAAGCCGACTCTTGGGTGGAGGGCGAGTCCTACATCTCACTCTCACCTCCTGCAAAACAGCACGCCATTCTGGAGCTGGCTTCCTGCATACACGCGAAAGCTCCTGCTGTTTTTACTACTCTGTAAATATTTGTTGTATATTAGTTCACTTTTTCTTACCACTACTCCTTCAGGTAGTGTCTCCATCTTACCAGATAAGGAAACCGAGGCACTGAGAAGCTAAATAATTTGTCTATGGTAAAGCTGGACTACAATTGGTCAATCCGACTTCACGATGCACTTATCCATCATGCTACTACACACCACCGTTTAATCAGAAGACACAAAGATTTCTGGAGTCTCCCATCATGCTCGAAGAAGAGGTTTCTACTCAGCAGAGCAGAATCTATATAGAAAACAGGAACCTTGCATGGTAATTCTTTTTTTTCTTATTATTTTTTATTTTTAATCTTTTTTTTTTTTTTTTTTTTTTTTTTTTTTTTTTTTTTTTTTCGGAACCGGGGATTGAACTCAGATCCTTGCATTTGCCAGTCAAGCGCTTATCCTACTAAGCCATCTCCCCGGCCCCTATTTTTTATTTTTAAAGAGAGTACAAAATCATGCTAAAACAGAAAAATTATAAGTGATATGGAACTTCACTTGACAAAGTAATATGATTTTCACATTATTTGTTGTAATGCGTACTGTTGTCTTCCAACCAGTTATTCGTATTACCAGATGTATGCATGCAAAATTGGAAGAAGAAAGAAAAAAAGAAAGAAATTAAGAAGAGAAAAGGGATGAACAATTGAAAAAGGAGATGAAACAAATTAAAGCATCAGCTGCTTCTTTCCATAGGCCAGTAGAAATGCACAGTACGGTTGTCCAAACCACTCTGCTTATATACATAGATAAATCTCTTTTCTTCACTCCCTCTCCTGTACTTCTCCTCAACTCAGTAACTCTTTCCTTTTTAATTAGTTTTTCCTTTTTCCTAGCATCTATTGTACCCTTCAGATTCCATTTTCTCTCTCTGGTTCTCACACTAAGGACACAATAGCATGTTTGCACATGCAGATCTGATTGATTTTTCTTAAGAGTATGGTCTGTAGTTGCATCCATTTACCAACAAAAGTCTCAAATTTATCCTGTTTCATAGCTGAATAATACTCTATTGTGTAAAACTACCATCTCCCTTATTCTTCAGCTGATGCATATCTGGGTTATTTCCAGGATTTAGCTATGACAGATTGTGCTGCTATAAACGTAGGTGCATATATACCACTGTGGCATGATGTTTCCAGTTCTTCTAGAAAAATACCTAGGAGGAGAATAGCTGCTTCAGTGGGATCTCCAAGCCTAACTTTTGAAGGAATCTCCACACTGATTTCCATAGTGATTGTACCAGTCTGCACTGCCACCAACAGTGGAGAAGGGTTCCTTTTTCATCATAGCGCCTCCAGCATTTGTTATTGGCTGACTTCTTGATATTAACCATTCTTTCTATTGGGTAATTCTTGAAAGTATCTAATTGAAATGATTTTCTCTTCTTTCTTTTTTTTAAATTCTTTTTAAAATTATGTATTTATTTATTTGATATGCAGTTCAACTCCTAGTGATACTCCTATTTCAGCCTCCCAAGTGCTAGGATTACAGGCATGCACCACCATGCCCAGTTTCAGTGGCTGGCACAGTGCTCCTGGGGTTCTGGGGCCAGCATGCCACATGGTACCTGGGATCGAACCTGGGTCCCTGCACTTGCCAGGCTGGCAATTATACTGCTGAGAAATCTTTCCAACTCACTCTTCTTTCTTTCTTTCTTTCTTGCTTGCTTGCTTGCTTCCTTGCTTCCTTGCTTGATTGGTTTGAGAGCCCACCAGAGGACTGATGAAACACACTTCTGGATGTGTCTATGTAGGATATAAAGATGTGACCTTGGGTGCTATCTTAGTTACTTTTCTCTTTTTGCTGGGACAAAATTCCTGACACCCAAAGTTAAAGGAGGAAAGGATTATTTAGCCTATTGTTTGTGGGGGTGTCAGACCATAATCAGCTGGCTCCAAGGCAGGCTGGCATGGCACAGGGGCAACAGATCAAGGCAGCAGAAGACAGAAAGAGCAACAAGAGCTAAAAGGGAGAAGAGCAAACCTCTTTTCCTCCTTTATATTGTATGCAAGCTATCACCACCTCCTTGCCCTCCTCTTGCATTCAGGATCAGGATGTTTGCCAAGTGAGGACCTAGACTCCCTGCTGAGTCACTTAGTTAAGCTTCCAAACTTCTCAATTCTCAAGCTGACACATGTTATTGATCATTATAGGTGCTATATATTCTTGTCCTTTTCCCTCTGGCACTGTTCCTCTGCTTTGTTTTCTAGCCACTATAAACTAAGCATCTTTGTTCTGCCATACCTTCACTATGAGGTTCCTATGGACAGAATCCTCTGAAACTGTAAACCTAGTTAATACCCTCTTCCTTAAATTGTGGGCACTGTGTATTACATCTCTGAGACGGGAAAGCTGACCAATACAGTCCCAGACATTACTGTCTCCCATATCTGTATGCCCTCATGTCCAGGAGTGGTGCAGAAGGTGTCACTGACAGGTTAGTCAATGTTCTATGAAAGGAAATTTAGTGTGCTGGAGTACCTGGGCAGTTAAAACACACAGACATGGAAACAGTCTTTCCTTTCTTTATGACTTTATCTAGGGCTGTACCTAATTAGAGGAACTATGAATGAAATACATGGGCTCCAAGAAGCCCAGGGAAATGAAGTATCAGTATTAAAGATGATATTTCACCTGTGGAGATTCTTCCCAGTAGTAACAGAATTTTCTTGTTTTAGGTTCATGAGATAATGGTCATTTTTATGTTCTCTTAACTCCTATACATCATAAAGAGGAAATTTTAAAACAAAACACAAGATAAGCTATCTCAAGTTGACTAAGTTTAAGCTCTCTTTTCTCAGACTGTTTTTGTTTGAGGTTACCACTTAAGTATTTTGCCACAGGAATAGTAAAGAAATTTCCCTTGATTAAGGGACTGGATGTTTCAATGGTGCTTAAATTAGTCTATCCTCAAATTCAAAGAACTGGAATTGCATCACAATGCAGTTGGGTAGAAAGCACTGTGTCCTGGACTCTAGCCCAGCATTATTTAAAAAATTTAGAGACCAATTCAAACTATGAGATTAACTTTTTTTTTTGACAATCTATACTTATACACATCTAGCCATTCACTTTATGACAAGTAATTTAAACTATGAATAACATGCTATGAAAATAAACCTATCTGGTAGTGAAGTTAAGCTTAACAGCCTAGGTTGTACGGTAATAACAATAAGCTTCTCTTCTGGAGGGTTAACAACCTAAGTTTGCAGACCAAAATTAGAGAAAAAGGAGGGCCACAAGGAAAGCCAACATTTTGGCCCTAGCC
>NW_004524715.1:3251575-3255075 GCF_000260255.1 Octodon degus
CATAATCTAACCAAGTATGCATCAAACTGATAAGTATAGGAGCATCCAATGCATTTTTAACATTCTTGTCCCTTATGTTTATTTATTTTTTAAAATGTGTCTTGCCTATGGAAAGTTTTTTAAAATCTAGTTTTATTTGATTAAAGTTGAAGTAATTCTCCATTTCTTTGATTTTAGAAAAGGGAAATAGAAAAAAAATGTAAATGTCTTAGGTCCTACAACCTGGACCTGTGGACTTAGGGGCATGTGTAGTTCTCCACAACACAGCTACATTCCACTGGCTAGACCCAACCGTTAGAGACTGGAATCACATTTTTTAAACATAAAATAATGAAAGAATAGGGCACATTAGTACTAGTTCATGAATAATGACCAAGTGCCTATTTCGACCATGCAAATAGTAGCCCTTGATAGAAAGGGAAAGGTAGATGTTGTCTACTTAGCGTGGTAGCTAGTTCTTTTTCAAATCCTGAATGACCCTGGGCAACTTTTCAGATGTCTCTAAGGCTGAGTCTCTAAGCTGTAAAATGCATATAGCAATGCTTGCCTGAGGCTGTTTTTCTGTGGAACTTAGTATTTTAGTGTGTTTACAATATTGCCTACCATGTGGTAAGTGACAGACAACAAAAGTACAATGATTTCACCAAATTAGAAACAGTTGTGTTTTAAAAAAAAATTTTTTTTTCTTCACTATTACCTTGATTAGTTTAGAATGTTTTGACAAATGCAACTGTCAGCCACCTGACTTTTTGCTTTACATTGCTGGTATTGATCTTTTCCTCTGTCACTTTAAAGAAATGGTAGATGATGCATTAAATTTGTTTTACTCAAGCCCTAATACACGCTTTACTCTTGATTACTTTTGAAAAGGCGAATTCACTTGGTAAGGCTAATTATGCTTTCACAGAAAGCATCTTGCACTTTTGTCATTTGAGGAATAGCCTTGGAATGTATAAAAACTGAACGTCTACACATTACCCCTAGCCTGCCACAAGAGGAAAAATGGACAGGAACTAGGTATGCCTGTCTTTCAATTCTGAGTCTTGAGATTCTCTGTTTTGTGTGTGAGTTTGAAACTGAGGGAATGAGAGGAAGAAAGTCTAGAGCCATTGCAAAAGGAGGAAGAATGTCCCTGTTTGGAAGTAATAGTTTCAATCAATGACCTTATCAGCTGAAAACTCAAATTGAGCTGAGAACTGTTGAATTTCCTGCAATACTTTCTCTGGCATATATTCAACTTTCATGGCTCCAAACTTTTTCAGCAATGTGAGTAGGGATTATTTCAGTATTTAAAAAATATGTTTTGCCTTGGGAGAAAAACACAGACAGGTTTCAAGGTGAAACTTGAAATATTTCCTTTAAATTATTAATTATATTTTATGAAATACTATTTCAATTTTACTTGAATTTTGAATTATATTTTTTAAGGCTTGGGGCTATCCATAGCTATTCTAAGAACTCTGCAAATGTTTTAAACAAAAACTTAAAAAGAGAAAATGGAAAATGTTTTTCTCTGTGAAAGATTGGAAGTTGTCTGTATTTTTTCAACTTGATCAAGTAGTTGGTCCAGTAATTATCATGTTTGCAGTATTTTAATAGTAAGTTGTAAATCACTAAATTGAAAAGTATACAGTACATAGTACATTAATTACAAATGGTTTTGCTATATTTCATTTTATTTATTATTTATTTATTTATTTATTTATTTATTTTTTGGGTGGAACCAGGAATTGAACTCAGGCCCTTACACTAACCAGGCAAGCGCTTCTTTTATGGAGCCATCTCCCTGGCTCCACTTTTGCTATATTTTATAAAATATGAAAATGTAAGTTTTTCTAAGGACACAATCTTTCCAATTTTGAGAAGATTGTTCTTTGAACTGTAATACACTTCTAATTATAACTTGTTTTTATTCACTTGTTCTTATTTAGGTTTTTCAAATGTCAGCCTAAGTGAATAATGAGAAAAAGACAGGAGTAAATGCATATATGTGAAACATCAGAATTATCCTTGTCCAGGAGCACATTCACTATGAAAATAGCAATGGCAATTTACCACATCTTTCAAAAAACCAGAAGAACATAAATTGTGATGAAACCCATAAAATTAAAAACAAGGATAAGTTCAGTTAGAAAATTTCAAAATTTATTAAAATCCAGTCATTTTTAAAAATGAGTAAAGTTGCTTTATTATATTTTGTTTAAATTTTATTGTTGCACTAAAATATAAATTTAGAAAAAATAACAAAATATCTTGAATGAGAGTTTTAAGACCTTCTGTAAGGGCATAAGTGAACATCTAACTATCTATCTATCTTTTTTAAAATTAATTTTATTGAGAAAGAAATAGCAATGAGACAGTTTCAAAACAGGATAGTAGGACAGTTACAATAATTAATACACATGTTGTAATACATGCAGATTGTTGTCTTCATAGTAGTTATTCATAGTACAAGATGCAGACATGATATCTTGTCTAAACACTATTACTACGAATCATTCTTGTCACTGAACTAAGAGAAAGTAGCTGTATATGTATCCTAACTAATTTGTAAATACAGATCTATATTTTTTTCGCTACAAAATGGTCCTTCATTTATATCCCCCTTTTTTGTTTACTTTTATCAGAGATGGGTATTCCATTGCCATTCAAATACTGTAGGTGCGTGAATTCAGCAAAATAATCCAATATAATCCAGTAGACCATACTAATAGTGTGCTATCCATAGGACTGGCAATGTCAGAAGTTGTCGACTTGAGCCTTTTACAGCTCAGCATATTAATATGGCTTTCATTTTTATACCTCATGTTTACACTTTTCTGCTGGATGTTTAAGCCCAAGATAACACAAGACCTATATAACAAAAAAATGTAACTTGTATCTGACAAGGTCAGCCAAATCTCCTCAGGAGGGTTAACAATTTAAGTTTGCAGACCAAAATATTAGAGAAAAAGAAGGGCTACAAGGATAGACAACATTTTTGCCTTAGCCCTTCAAGGTCGGTGAGGACTCAGGACATAAGAGAACCTGTACTATAACACCCTGTAACCCAGTGGTGTCCCAAATTTTCTGTTCAAGGAGATTATGGGGCCATGGAGGAGAGTGATCAATGATGTAGAGTGTGCCTAAGGAGAGTCACATGGAGAGGAAACATTCTCTCAGGCTTTCACAGAAAGCAAATCGGTCAAGCATAACTCATCCGCGTGGCTGACACTGAAAAGATCTACAAACTACTGTGCAAAGTTACTTCTTAATGGCTTCTTAAACCAAATTTTAGTACAGATTTGGCTTTTGAGAGTTCTGTAGACAGAAGCCAACCTCGATGTCAACTTGGTGGAGTGGGATATGTATATTCTTACAAGCATATCAGTGATTCTGATGCCTGTAGTGTTTGTTGATCTTGACATGAGATGAAGAACCATGGACTGAGATGCAATCTCTTTATACAGACTCTGCCTGCTTTCTCTCAATGATAGAAGATGTGGAACTATCACCAGCAG
>NW_004524715.1:3255175-3262171 GCF_000260255.1 Octodon degus
CATTTTGTATCTGTGTATTCAAAATGGTTAGGATAGATATATAGTTACATTCTCTTAATGAATAGAGTGATTTGTTCTAATAGTGTTTGTAGATAGGATATCATGTCTGCATCTTGTACAGCAAATAACCACCAGGAAGAATGTATGCAATGTGCTAGTTATTGAAACTGTCCTACCAACAGGGTTTGAAACTGTCTCATTGCTATTTGTTTCTCAATAAAATTATGGAGAAAAAAAAAGAAAATTAACCTATCTGGAATTCTGATAAAAATACAGATCTATCTTTTCTAATATTGTATGAGAAAGGGCTACAGGCATATATTCCCCTGTGATAAAGGTTGTGGATTTATTTTTGAATTTTTATTATCATCTATGTTAAGAGTGCTTATCTATGATTTGAATCTGTGTACAAAAGTAATGATATCAGATTTTTCAGATATTTAAAAATGTATTAAGAGGAAAGCTTATTCAGGCAGAGAATTCTAGAACATTAAATAGTTTAATGTGATGGTAATTTTTGTTTGTTTGTTGGTTTTATGTGAAATTGAATGCAATATTTTGCACATCTAAATATACCATCTACCAATCCGCTAGACTCCATTGCTATTGGTGTTATATTTAAAAGCCAAGGCACATCTTTAAAACAAGATTTTAGGCTGTGTTTTTATTTCACTTAACGAAAGCATACCATGGGAAATTAATGAAAATGGGAATTATGAAATGGTGATTGGTCTGTCCCAAAAGGACTCCATAGCCTTAGCAGCTGATGAGCATTTTCCTGAAGTTTGTGATTATTCACTGAAGTTGATATGCTCGTGAAGGAAACATTAAATTGTACTATATCAGTTTTCTGTAGCTTGGATATTTTCCTAGCGTGTTAATGAGAGTCTATGATAAATGTCTCATGCTGATAGCAGGAGTCTCCAGCTTGTTAGTAATTATGCTTGACTTCTTGTGACCCAAGATGAAAATGGTGAAAATAAAATTGTGCCTAATTTAAATGCACTGATTTCAGCCACCAAAGCTCTTTGTAAAAGTTTTATTCCAGGTACTTAAGAAATGGTCTTTATAAAGTCATTGAGTTGTAGCATGTTTGCCTCCTTTAAAAAGTTTTAATGCCCAAAAGCACTCCTTATTTGGTAACAATAGTTACATTTTTCAGATGCCTTATATATGTGGCTAGATCTACTTTAAGGTTAGACAGCTTCTTAAACATATTTAAAGGAATAAAAGGAGGTTTAGGTCAGAGAATCTTTGAAATATCTCTCATCTTGCATCATTTGAGTTATAAAATTTTGTACTATGATTCTTTTGTCTTCTATTTAGAAAGCACAGGATGCAAAATACAATGGAGGAACTTATTAATGACAGTGTCCCTCGAATGGTGGTCAGTCAAATTCTAGCATCAGACACAGAAGAAGTCTATAAATGCAGAGTATTTGGTGTCTTTCCTCATTAAGTGACCTATAAATTTTATAGATAGACTCCATAGATCTACATTTTAATTCATCTTCCAAAGCTTGAGAATCTCTAAGATGCTATTCTAAAACTGGCAGGAATGAAATTTCCTATTGCTATATAACCCTTTTATGTTTTTTTTTTTTTTCTGTGGGTACTGGAAACATAAGTTCTAGAAACCCCTCTTTCTCCCAGCCTGTTCCATTGAAGAATATAGAAGTCTCAAGGAGGATAAAAAACAGTGATTCCACCATAAGTAATCATGGAAGGCTGCATTAAGCATAGAGGTGTGGACAGAATTGGAAGGGGGAGGTGGTTTTCCACATGTTAACATAAACGAGAGTATCTTCTGTAATGCTATAGAGTGGACTAATAGACACAGAGCTTTAGAGATATGGCTACCTTTACGATCTAATATGTCAGCACTGATATATTAGATATCCCAACAATTGTCTATGTGGGTGGCAAAAGCAGTAAAATAAAAGTTATGAAAAGAAGCGGAGATCAGGAAGTTCCTGTGTTTATTTTTACGTGTCTGTGTGTGTGTGTGTGTGTGTGTGTGTGTGTGTGTGTGCCTATTGACCTCTTCCAGGGATGCGAGGGAGCACCTTGTGCCCCTCCCCCACCAGGCCAAGGACTGTCTTAACACCTGAGTATCCACCTCAACCTGTGGTATCACCTTTCACACCATTACCCAGACTCTGACTTTTCCTCCACTCTTCTCTTTACCTCATAGTTTACACCCCAGCTCTCACCTGAACAAGTCCTGTCAGATCTACTTTGAAAATATGTGCTGATCCTGACCAGCCTCAACACTGCTGTTCCCACCACGCTCTCTAAGCAACCATCCTCTATTACCTGAGTTAATGGAAAATCCTCTTAACTCATCTCTGCGATTCCTGTAATCAGTCTTCCACAAAGCAGCCCGCGTCTCCTCTTTAAGCACAAACCAGATTCGTCTACTTCCCTGCTCAAATTCTTCCCAAGATTTCTCACACATTTGAAATAAAATTCATCATCTTCATGCTGGTCCCTAGGTCCCCAGGACCTCCATTTTCCCTAACCCTATCTCTCACCACCCAGCTACAATCATACAATGTTCTCGCTCTGCAGCACCATAAGGAACAGCATCCTGTTCCTTTTCCTTTCATTTCCAAAACCCACTGAATATATTCCTACCTGAGGAACACTTCCGTTGCTATTCCTTTTTTCTGGATCAAGGTCCCCTGACCACCTGCCATTTTTTCACCTCATTAATGTCCCTGCTTAAGTTTCACCCCCCAGAGAAACTTCCCCCACCACATCCTTAGCTCTCTCTAATCTCATCCTGCTTACTTTTCTTTGCTTTATGATAACAACTTCCAATTAGTACATATAGTACTCTATATTCATTACTATATATAATATTTATAATATACATATATAATACTCCATATTCATGAATACTACTAACGATCCATACTCAGCATTAGTAATCAGCAGAACTGTACAGCGTGTCTGAGGCCCGGTGCTGGTGTGAAATCAAAGCTTTGCATATCTGTGCTCAATGTCTAAACGGATGCATATCAGAAGCTTTGTAACCCTGGTTGTCATCCTCCTATTTGGGCTCCAGACTGAGTGCTCCATACCGAGGGGCATTCTTGCCTCATCCTGCACCCTAGGATGTTTGCCTACATTCTCCCATTTGGGCAGATTTAGGTTTTTATGTTTGAATAAATAAACAGTCAAGGAGCAATGTCATTCTGATGAACTGAAAAACAGTCCAGGGTTTATTTCATCCTGTAAAATAATCACAAGATTAATATTTCTCAACAGAAGTTCTATAGGGTGACATTCAGGTTTTCATAAAGAAAGTGAATATTGAGGCCAGGGAGATAGCTCAGCAGTGTGAGATTCTGTCTGGCAAGTACAAGGACCTGGATTATATCCCCAGTACCACATGGACCCGTGTGGACCCAACGCTAAAAACAGGCTTGGTTGCACGCCTGTCATACCAGTGCTGGAGAGGCTGCAATAGGAGGATCACTATAAGTTCAAGCTGCATAGTGAGACATGTTGTACCCTGTTAAAATTGACTCCATTTTGTTGCCCTTCTAACCTCGCCGAGTTCTTGTTCTGTATGCGCCGACCCCTCCCAATTCCTCCTCCAATTTCCCAATTCCTCCAATTCCTCACCCCTGTGACTCAAGTCTTATGACATCTGTGCCCCAAACCTTATCTTGTCCTGCAGAGCTCTGCGTGATTTCAGCACTCCCGCCCAATGCGCCCACTCGATGTACTCATGACTGCCAATTCGGCACCTCCACCCAACAAAACCACCCCATAAACTAATGACTCTCTGTACCCCATGATTGCTGATTCCAGCACCCCACCCAATAAGGACCACCTAATGAACTAATGACCCTGCCACTTCTTCCTCTCCACCCCTTCCCTGATTTTGCGGTTTTCAAGCTTAAATACTACACCTTGTTAATGCCGGGCGCGCCTCTTTGCACCTTGCCTAGAGACCGCTGCTGGGTACCAGCTAAAATAAAGCGCTTCTTTTAACTTTTGGACTTGCCTCGTTGTCATCTGATTTTTGAGTTACAACACGACCCTGCACCAAATAGATAAATAAATAAATGTTTTAAAAAATTTAAAAAGAAAGTTAATATCATAAGATAAGTTAGTAGTGGCCATTCCCCCCTTTGTTTCTATGTCCTCTTAACCAAGGGGGATTTAGTAATCCAAAACCTGCCTTGCTGGTCTTCCCATTATTTCCTCAGATTCCCCAGAGGACAGAACTTAGGAATCAGGCGTCCGCTGCCTACACTCACTTTCCTAAGCAGAAAGTTTTGGTGGAACCTTGTAGCTGAAAAGCTCAGGAATCTCCAGCAGTACTTCGGTCTCATGGAAAAACGACTTCCTTTTAATCTGGTAAGGACTTTCTCAATATCACTTACTGTCACAGGAGAAGGGCAGCCTCTGATAATCTTAAGATAGCTTGGGACTTGACGTTAATGGTGAGCGCACGTGAAATCATACAACTCACTGATGGCCCAGCTCTCCTCCCCCTCTCAGAATCAGTTGGAGGACAATTTCAATTTGTAGACAACTGCTTCCCACATGTGAATTAAGGTTAAATTATAACAATGATGTCATTGATGTGGAATACAAAGTGCTATGATTTTCAGGGAGGGATATTTCACCACAGCTGTGAGCAATGTGTTTCATAAAGGCTGGCATAATTCTCTGGGGAGCCTTGCTAAACACTCACTCTTGCAACTCTTTAGCAAAATAATAATGTGTAAAAATAGACGCAAAGACATTTACACACAAGGTCAGTATTTCATGTATTTCCTAGTTAACAAGTAATAGGCGAGTTCTGATCTTCTTATATACATCCTATTTTAGGCAAAAATCCACTATATGCTATATCAATAAGCAAGTCTGCAAATTGAACTAAGAGGGCGATCAACGATAATAAAGGTAATTTTCTGGTTTGAAATAAAAGTATCAGCTCGTAGTGCCTTTGGACCTGAAATAACTGAAGAAAAATAGTCTAGGTTAAAGGGAGGAATAGATAGTTCTTAAAAACCTGTAACACTGTCTGTTCTTATTTCAGCTGGATGAAAGCAGATCATTAGCATTGCTGTGACCCGGGTTGGAGCAGGCTTGGCGGGGGGATGGCTGTGTTCCCAGCAGTCTTACTCTGCAGGGGAACTGCCACGGTGGCCTGCTCCAGAGGTGTCCTCCACCACCGAGCACAGTTCTCTGCTTGTGGGGTGGTCTCCACCATGGCTCTAGCTCAGCAAATTTTCATCATAGAGAGAAAGTTTCCCAGAAAAAAAAAAAAAAAAAGGAAACCAACTGGCACCTAAAACTGAGCAGCTGTATTTAGCACGGAGTGAAATCATGTCTTATGTGCTGAGTGCTTCACCAGGCTGGAAGCCTCAGATCTGAAGTGATTGATCGTGCTCTTGGGCTGCAGTGTTACCCAGGACCTCTCTCAGGGTCCTGCTTGGCCACGTTTGCCGAGTGTTTATTCAAGCCATCACAAAAGTAATGACTCCCTGCTTAGGTTGAATGGGGAAGAATGATTATGAGTAATGGCTGAAGGCTCAAGGGTGGCTGTGGAGAACGCCTCGGCTAGGTGTTCCCTATGAGTTCAGGAGCTCTGCGAATGCATGAATAAATTTCTAAGTTGCTTATCACTGTGGCTGCTAAACCTAAAGTGCCTTGTGTGCAGCATGTGCTACATGTTCAAGAGCCTTGGATATTTGTGTGTGTGTGTGTGTGTGTGTGTGTGTGTGTGTGTGTGTGGCTTCTGAATGAATAAAAGGATAAAAAAGAAACAATGTGAAAAAATGAACATGGTGATCAGTAAGAGGCCTAGAAAGTGGTACATGAGCATTTTCAGAGAAACACACAGATCCCCAATCCCAGCGAACCAGGCAGCTGAACCCAGGACAGGCAGGGATGGGTGTTTATGGCTAAAAGGGGGAGTTGTGCTGGGATATGAGATACCCTCTGCCCATCCAGCATGGAAACAAGGTGGGCCTGACATATGAAACTGCCTTAGCCACCAACTGCCCGGTGGACATATTTCCCGCTGTGCTAAGTCTCCTTAGCAACATCTCACTGCCTGGCTAGTGCAGCATCCTCTCCTGCTCTTCCTGCTAAGGGTGTACAAATCGTAAGAGCACCATGCATGGATCAGCCCCTGGGCTTGGAAGCAATAGAATGGCTTCCAAAAGCATTTAATTTGCAATCAGGAAGTAGCTCAGACATCAAACTAGTTTGAGTTAATTAAGAAAAAAAAAGATCTTTGACAGCTACAAGTGGAAAGTTCTTGGGATGGGACAATCTTTAATAGCCGTAGACTTGGAACACTTCTACAGAAATGCTGCCAGTTCTTAATTTTAAAACTTAAACAATCTTTATGCAATTCTTAAACAAGTAGTTCACTCAGTGAAACCATCACCACAACTTAATTTGATGACACGTAAATGACCAGACCTCTGATAAATAATTTACCTTCCAACTACTCATCAAGTCATTACAAAAGTGGTTACATTTCTATTTTGAGTACTTGAGATTTATGACATCAATAAAGAGTTAAAGGTTCAGTGACTCTAAGCTATGCTTGAATGATAACTGAAAACAATGTCTTAAATTAGTAGTAATAAGAATATGAAAATTTGCTTTTAAACAAAGTGAAGTTTTTGGCTTTTATTTTAGTGACATATTTATCAAAGGCAAGTGTTATGTTTCAAAAATGCTTTTTCACTAGGCTTTTTCTTAGAAAACTACAAGAGTTCCCTTTTTGCACTTTATGATACTAATATTTTAGCATATTTTATGGTACTATGGATAACTCCTTAAGTACTATTTCATAGTATAATTTTTCTCCTCAAAAATTTTTGTGTTACATATATGCAACTCTCATTAGACCCAATGTATGTAAGCATTTGAAAACTTGTTCAAAAACATAATCTACTAGTCAGGTCCGGTGAGTGTGCGGAGAGCTTCCTGCTACCCTGCACTGGCGGGACCAGT
>NW_004524715.1:3270606-3278085 GCF_000260255.1 Octodon degus
GTAATTATTATTATTATTATTATTATTATTATTATTATTACTATTACTGTTTTATACATGAGGAAACTAGGGGTGAGACAGGCTAAAAATAATTGGACCAAAGATGCAAGCTAAGTAAATGGAACCAGATATTTGAGCTTAGGTTTCTTGTTCTGGAGAGCATATTTAAAACCTTTAACTATGGTTCGAGATTGGAGGAATATCTTGAATGATTCCCATGGCAGGAAACTGCTGAACCTAGGTTAGGTGTTCATGAGTAGAAAAATGCTAGTATTTTTTTGTTAGGCTGATACGGTGCCCTCTGAATGACCAATGGCATTATAAAAGACCACATAAGAAATGCAAATTGTACTTTAGGTAAGCTAATGACACCATTCTGTAAATGTTCTATGTGTAAATGGTTTATCTATCCTTTATGAGTATTTTCCAAATTATCAATACTTAGGAGCTGGGGACATGGCTCAGTAGAATAAGCGCTTGCCTGGCAAGTACAAGGGCCTGAGTTCAATCCCCAGTTCCACACACACAAAAAAAAAAAAAAAAAAAAAGTTATCAAATGCTTTTGGAGGTTCAGTGAGAATATCACAGTAAAGATTTCCCTCAAAGAATTCATTTCTGAAAAGCTGTGCAAATGTGTCAACTATGCACAAGGATAACTATTAGAGCCATTTAAGATGATAACATAAAGTTTATGTAGCAACACAAAGGAAAATGATGGAAATCTTAATTATCATATGTTATGGTTTGTGTCTAGATGTCCCTCCAAAGCCTCATGCAGTCATGGGGTGGATTTCTACAGTTTGTGATGAATTCATGATCCAATGTTGGGATTATAGGAGTGTGTGCTACACTTGCCCTGGGGTGGGTAGCCTGAATGCGATATACGGAAGGAAGAGAGACTTCTCTCTGGCACTGGTCCTCCTTTCTGCTCTTGCTGTTTTGCTGTTTTCCACTGCCTTCAGCTGCTGCCTTCTGCTACGTGCCACTCTGTCTTGGAACCAACTGAGTATGGACTAAACCTTTACAAACTGTGAGCTAAATAAACTTTTCTTTCTTAATTTTGGGTATCAGGTGTTTTGTCTCAGCAAGGGAAGAAAAGTCACGAGATACCATACATAGAGAAAAAGTTGCTTATTCGTTATATTTGTGACTATTTTCAAAAGGCATTTAAAAATAACTAAGGAAATATATCAAAATGCTAACAAATGGTTGTGTCAAATTGATGTGATTATTTTTTCTCATGAATTTTAAATAATATAGTCAAATTATTTTGTTATAGAAAAGAAAATTTGGGGCCAGGGAATATAGCTCAGTAGAATAAGTGCTTGCCTAGCAAGCACAAGGGCCTGAGTTCAATCCCCGGTTCTGGCCCCCCCCCCCAAAAAAAAAGAAAAGAAAAGAAAAGAAAAAGAAAAGAAAGAATAAATATAAAAATTAAACAAAAGACTAAGAATATTTTTGAAAGATATACTGCAGGATTGTAGGCAACAGAGTTTCTTGAATTGTGAATGTGGCTGATGATTAAAGAAGGTAAAGACGATTCCAAGTTTTTCCAAAGAGTCAAATGGATTCTCCAAAATAAGAGAAGTCAAACTGGGGAAAAGATCAGTGAATTCCATTTAGACATTTCTGAGGGTTACAGTTAACCCCAGTACTAAGCCATGGAGAAAAGGGAGAGGGGGAAAAGCAGAATAGAGGGGAGAGAGAGTATGGAAGAAGAAAGTTGGTTTACATTTTCAGGGTCAGCTTTGTTATATACTGGATATCCATCAGAAAACTGATCTTTTTATACTGATACTTGGAACAATTGTTCAAAGGCAGTGATTAATAGAACCATCTGCTGATACTCAATGGCTACAAGTCTGAGAATGCAGAAAAGCATTCAGGAAAATATTCTAGGGAAGAAACAGCATCAGGGAAAGAAACATGAGACACTCAGATAGGAGAAATGGGTGTGAGCAGGTGAGACAGGGACAGGAAGATCGCTTAGAATCTGATGAGTCATTTCCATGAATTATTGAAACAGGACCTGGGAATGGCTGGATACTGAAAGTAATAGCTATGTATGCATAAAACTGCTTTGAAAGGTGAGAAATGAGGAAAAAGAGGATGACTGGCAGGTGAATACTGGTTAGTATGTGTAGGTGAATGGTGAGACCAGCACACTGATTCATGAAACAAAGAGGACAGGCAGATTCAGGGAGATTCATGAGTATAGATTTTGAGTCTCAAGCTTGTGTAGAACATCTAGGGAGAAGTGGCCAGTCAGCAGGTAGATCTGATTAACGCTCATGACTGAGATCAGGCCAGCGATAAAATCAATATAGTGAAAACCAGTGGGTGCAACATCTCAGGAAGATTATGTCAGCAACATGAAATGCTACAGCAAGGCCAGGACTGGGCTTCAGATGGATGTGGCTATGGGGAGGCCCAGTGATACTTTGGTAGGGGGATGGGACCAAAGGTCCAGTTCCAAAATGTTGGTAATGAGTGAGAAGTGAGAAACCGACAATAAACATGGACCACTCTTGACAGAACTTAGAGTAGTTATAAAGTATGAAATCACTTAGGATAAGAAAAAGATGCATAGCTGGGCTCCAGAATGTAGAAAGGGAGCCAGAAAAGGCAAGTGGTTGACAATACATCAATTGGAGATAATTGATAAAGCGGGTCTTAGAGAAAGTGGCAGGGAGTAGGGTTACTGTGAACAGGAACAGGGGTAAGTGTTGCTCTGAGAAGACCCTCACCGAAGGGATATCAAACTCACATTAAAGCACCATTTCTGTGAATGCTTTGGCAACACACACACCAAGGCAATAGCTGTCTCGCTGTCTCTGTCTGTCTCTGTCTCTGTCTCTTTCTCTCTCTCTCTCTCTCTCTCTCTCTCTCTCTCTCTCTCTGTCTTTCTGTCTCTCTCTCTGTCTCTGTCTCTGTCTCTGTCTCTCTCTCTCTCTCCCTCCCCCCTCCCTCCCTCCCTCCCTCACCTCAAGAAACTGAAACCTGTGTTTTAACTAGCCTGGCATTGTTCCATAGAAATAATTAGCAATCTTCCAATTAATATGTTTCTACTGCTCTTACCCTTGAGCTAGCTATTAGAGTTGTACAAGTACAGAACAGCCTCATTACTAATCAATTTCTGAAGTTTGGGTTATCTGCCCTTTTGACTTTGAAATCATAGTCTCCTCTCTGTAATCCTTTTGTAGTAGAGAATGTCTATTTTTGTCAGAATGCTCCCAAAGTGAATGTTCACTACATCTTGTATGTTGTCAGATTACCCCCAAACCTCCTCCAAGTACAGTGAGAATCCCTCTAGCTGTATTTGCTTTACTTGTATTGCTTTTCACTGAGGAAAATAGGCAGCACTCTAGGTAATTTCTCAGTAGTAGAAAAAACGTTAAGTTCATGTCATTTTAAAAACATATATGCCCGCATGCCGCGCAGCCCCACTCGCGGGGTACACTAAGCCGGCAACAGAGTCTGGGCATGGTGGTGCACGGCTGTAATCCCAGCACTGGGGAGGCTGAAAACAAGAGGATCACTGAGTCTGAGCTGCATAGTGAGACCCCTGTACCAAATACACAAAATGAAAAAAAAATTATATATGTAGTACTTATTTTGCGTAAATTGACCTCAAATTTTAATTTTTGAATAAAGGAAATACTAAGGTCTGGAGGGGTGAAGTAACATGGTCAGGGGCACAGAGCTGGTTAACGGTACTGATGGAGTTAGAAAAGAGGATCTCTGGCATAGAGGTGGAGCATGATGTGGTACGCAGTTCCTAATTTACGTCAAACACATCAATGCTTTTCTGCCTCTCACTCTTTCCCTAAAGTATGCATGCATTTTGTTGTCCTTGGCCTCAAACAATAGTTCATGGTCTCTTCACTATAGGTGACCCAATCTGGGTCTATTTGGACATTTTGCTACGTACATGTGTGCGAGGACCTGCTGCCAAGTAAATGAAATAATATTTCTCTCTGCCTCAACTGTGGTCTTATAATCCAATTACAATTGGTTTATCTTCTAATGATGCCTTTTGTCAAGAGAAGTCCTTTGAAGGATACCTTCAGTTTTCAACTTGCATGATACCATGGACCATATACTAAGAATGACATAAGTAATATCGAATACAAATAAAATCAAATAAACCTAACTTATAACTGGTATACTATTGGTCTCAGAATTTGGTTAGTTTTAGTTTTATAGATTTAAATATGAACTGTATGAGTGGAAAGATTCTTTTGAAAGTGAGCCTTTATGATTTTCTTAGTAAAGGAGGCTCTGTGTGTGTCAGCTGAATTAAACATGGCATGGGGATTCCCAGGATAGAAATCTGAGCTCTTCAGAGAGTGTTAGGTGGTTGGACTAAAGGGACAAATAAATCAGAGGCTGGGAAACCTTATAGGTCTTATCAAATCTTATTTGCACTCCTGAGGGTGGCAACTTGTAAAACAAATTAGTTATGTCACTCTTGGTATCTAAATCCCATGATAGTTTTCTAATCTCTCCTGTTGTAATAACCCTACATATTTAGTTTGGGTTGAATACTATTTTCTTTCAGAATTGGAAGTTCTTTTCAATACCATGGATTCTTTTCATTTGAATGATATTTTTGAAGATAAAGAACAAACACAACTAAACAAAACAAGCTCTTACTCATTGCCAACTGTGTTATATTTAAGGGTATTCCTTCAAAGATGATATAAATAAAGTGTATCAATTAGGAATGGGTTGGTCTGACTTTAACATTATGTGGGTAGGAATAGGCTTAATTATAGCTCAGCAGTTGGGGAAACCCTTTTTATTCTAAGAAGCTGAAGTCAGTGACTTAGAAATAACACCCATGTGTTCAAAGTCTGGCCTGTGCCATGTGTTCCTTATTTGCTGTGGAGACCACTATGGTGCATTCATTTGGGAATTTCAAATTTGAAAATAGTCACAGCAGTGTTTTTTTTTTAAATACTTTTAACTAGTGATTGTATTTTTCATTAATTTTAAAAGTGTTACATATGCCTTGACCTAAATTAATAAAGAAGATACAAATATAACTAGAAACTAACACTTCTTTCTATATTAAACCTGCTAGAAAGAAGTGATTATTATGAATATCAGGATCTTTTTTCCCTCTGGAATTTAAAAATATGTTAATAATGATAGTAATATCACTAATAACTTGATAATATAGTAACAGTAATAATTGTAATAGCAGGTAACACTGAGAACTATGAGTCAAGTATTATTCACTGCTTTATAAAAATGTCTGTATTTTATCTTTACAGAAATATGATGGAGTAGGTAATATTACTTTTCCTAAATAATAGATCACTATAATACAGAGAGGTTAAATAAGTTCATCAACAACATACAGAGCAAAGTGGCAAACATTGGAATATAAATTAAAGTTACCCTCTACTGCCTCATATACTTGCATATTAATATTTAATTTAAATTGCATGCTAGAGACAATGTTACATTCTGCCTTCCCTATAAATTTATAAGGATTCCCCATGTTAATCATTCTAGATTAGCCCAACTTAAATAGCCACCTAAATTTTCATTATTTGTCTGTCTACTATTCCCTTTAGATTCTTTATAGGCTTTTGGTATTATAACAATGTTATGATGAACTGAGGTTTACATAAATCTTAGCATACACAATCATTTTCTTAGGATGGATTTCTAGAAGTGGAATTATAGCTTGCTGTGATGACATTTTAATGTTCCAGTATTCTAAATTATGAGTAGACGTCAATGTGAAAAAAATACTACATTTACACATAAACTTCAAATCTTTAAAAGTTCGTTAATGGGAGTGCTTAGATTTTGGAAGTTTTTATGATGTGATGAGAGAAGGCAGCGGGCTAAGCCATGGGAAGCCTTTCTCTGACTTAAGCTTGACCTTTGCTCATTAATAGGCCACGGCTTTATCTTTGTATGAAACTCCTGCAGCTAATCCATCCTGGAGTGCCCATTGATTCTGACTAAGCCGTGTTCTCAGAGCAGCTTTTAAGGGGACGCAGCAAGAGGAGAAATTAGGCTGAAGATTACAAAGCTTAAAAGCACAACACGAAATGTTGTTTTCAATCACAGCTCTTGTAGATATCTTTGTAACACAAAAATAAAAGAGCAGAAAATAAAATTCTGCTCAAAAGGAGCAGTTATCAAAAATCTGGGAATGTCAAGTTATGCTCAGAAGTAAAGGTAGGAGGAGGCCTCCACAGATACCTCTGCTCTCCAAGAAGAAGTCAATACCAGTGACACAGGTAGGCCAGAGTAGTGGTGGTAGGACTCAGTTGCTGACAACGTCTTTGCTCTTCTTGGTAACCCACCTGCTGTTCACGCTTCTCCTGTTTTGTGCTTCACTTCTTCTTTACTCCATGGCCTCAGCAATCGCATCGCCAAACCCATCTTGGTTACTCCCTGTTTTGCTTTATTGTCACTCACCAGCAGGAACCTTTGTTTCTATCCTGCTTCTGCCCTTCTCTGTACTCCCAAGGCCTCCCAAATTAACCAAAAGGCCTGCATCCTAGGAAAACATAAGTTGTTCTGCAGTATCTCCTCCATTCTTTGTTGTCATGTGCTGCCTTGTCGTCCTCTGTCCTGGGCAGGTTTTCCCATGTGGGCCCAAATTTAGCATGGCTGTTTTCTGAAAAACGTCAGCTAAGTAATCGAATAAACAAACTCAAGCTAAATGAAAGGGCATGTTCCTGACTGTAGTAAACTGAAAAATGAAAGCAGGGATTAAGTGCAAAGAGATTACAATGAGAATACATAAATATATAATAGCATTTAGGATTGTCTAGGAGATTAAGTTTCTGTAGTTCTACCTTTCTTTAAATAACATTCAAAAGCCCCTTTTGCAATGCTCCCTCAGGGAAGGTAAAGCCATGTATAATGTTACCTATTATAAAGGATCTATTGGTTCTTTATTCAGAGGCTTAGGTTTAAATTCTCGACTTGCAAGGAACAGTGTAGCAAGAACTCCCCCTCGGCGAGTCTCTAAATACTGAACAACTGTGGTCTCCCAAATTTGGCTGCATGTCTGAATCCCCAAGGGAAATTTCTAAGAATGCAGTGGGGCCCAAGAATTTATATTTCTCTAAAGCTCTCCAATTGATTTTGATATTCAGCCAAGTTTGTGGACTGCTGCTAAAGTGGCTGTTTGGACGTTTGCTGAGTCTGTTTCTTTGCCCTCACTGGCCAGCCATGCAGCAGGTGGCCTTGCACGTGGACATTGTGCCAATCACGATGACATTTTACAGCAGGATCTGACTAGGTTTGTGAATGACAGAAACCACCTAAAACAGTAGCCTGAGTTGTCCTTTTCATATATCCATCTAAATAGTGTTGACTCAGGCACCAAAATAACTAAGGGACGTTTGAAAGTTAAAAACAAATTCTTTTAACACCCACATACTAGAATCTTCATCACAAAGTAGAAATAGTATCTTCATCTGATATCTGTTTATTTAACTTTAT
>NW_004524715.1:3287255-3289862 GCF_000260255.1 Octodon degus
AAATGGATTTTACCAGGTGTTTTTCTATTATTTGTTTGATAATTTTTTTAATGAATGAGTGGTGGCTTATCAAATAACTTTTCTGTTTCTGTAGAAGATGTTTCTCTCCTTAATCAATGAATAGCAAATTATATTGTTATATTTTTATAATGAGGAAAATTTGCATCCTTAGAATAACCGTACTTTTCCTAAAAATAATAATAATAATTATGTAGAAAGTAGATTAAGATCAAGTTGTTATTCCTTTTTGATAAGGTTTTTTAAAACCGCCATTTAAAAAATTGGATCACCATGAATTGTGTAATTTTCACCCAAAATTACATGTGTAAAGGATTCTCTGACACAAAATTAGAGAGTGAACAGCAGGGTGAAAAAAGAGTGGACAAAACCACAAGTGAATGGTGAGTGGCTTGTTGTTCAATGCTGAATGAAGACAGCTCTGGAAGCCTTAGCCGGCTCAGCTTCTTAAAATTTTGAAGGAATGAACTTTGTTCCTACAGATCATTAAATATGTCTGATACTCTGAGTGTACAGTTTTTTTTGTTTTGTTTTTTGCAATCTTGTAGCATAGTCACATACCCTTTTACATTTTTGGCCCCTAATTGAGCCTTATTTCTATGCACATAGTTGAAGAAGCTAAAACTTCTATTTCAGCATTTGACGAGAAAGACTCTGAATAGCTTTCATGAATGGTGACTCAGGCTGTCATGAAAGTATTTATTTAAGTGTTTAAGTATTTATTTAAGCGGTGTTTGCTATAACTGAAATACATATAAAACTAAAACTTTCTTTGAATGGTGGCATTCCTTAAATATCTGCTTAAATAGCTCTTCTTCAGGCCAACTACTTCATTTCTCCTCATTTCTGAGTAGGAATGATCATTTATATGCAAGCTTTTCAAATCTGTTTAAAAAAGTAATGTATATGTTTAAGACTTACAACATGATATAAGGCTACAGAGATAACTCAGCAGTTTAAGTGCCTGCTTAGGCAAGTTCAGGGACTGGGATTTAATCTCTGCACCGAGCTAGCCACCAAGACCCGGAGTGGTCACACAAACCTTTAATCCCAGTGCTGGGGAGGCTGAAACAGGAGGATCATTACAAGAATGAGCTCTGTAGTGAGATCTACACCAAATACATGATTTTTTTTTTTTTCCTGGTACCAGGGATCGACTCAGGACCCTGCACCTGCCAGGCAAGCTCTTATTCTGCTTAGCTATCTCCGTAGGCCCGATCCTTTTTTAAAAAATGAACCTATTATTTTAATTTTCCCTTTGCTAGACATAATGTCCAACACTTACAACCTAATGGAGGAAAGGCTTATTTAGGTTCATGGTTTGGGAAATCCAAGGTTGCTTAGTTCATAGCAGTCAGGGAGCAGAGCAGTAGAACAGTGCAAGTATTCAAAGCCATACCCCATACCCCACAGAAGGGTGCTTTACTAATCTACTGGGTGTTTCCTAACCCACTGAAGTTGACAAATCAGCATTCATGGTCATATCTACCCATCATCTGGCATAATTATCTGTCCCTCCCACCCTGTGGCAAGAACAGCTACAATCTTTTGAATATTTTTTGTTTCTTCTCTTTCCTTTCCTTTCTTTTTCTTCCTTTCTCTCTCCTTTCCACATCCCTTCAACATCTAGCTCTTTTTACAAACCCGGGAAATGAATTATAATTTAAATACAAATACAGGAAATTCCAGGTTTAAACTTCATAAGGCAAAGTTAACTGGGCCAACAGTGATGTATAAACTATATTTGGATAAGGTGACCAGATGTCCTGAATTAGACAAATAAGTGGTCTTAGTTTTTCAGTTATCCTTCTTTTAGACAGTATTTCTGCTCAAAAGTTCCTAGTAGGGCCATCCTACTTTGTTGCTTATTTTGATCAGAGAAAAATGCTATTCTCTTCCCTAGCCAACACCATCTTCTGGGATTCTTGAAAATCCATTTGGTCTGAGATAAGCTATGATAGTGCTCATGTAACAGCAACAAAAAATAAAATCACTCATTTGTAGAACTCTTCCTCTCATGAGTCCACTGCTTGCTGGCATCTATCAGAGAGCCAAATCCAAGTCTATCAGCTTTCTCTAAGTGGGGACAAAGCAAACAAAGTACCTTGCTTGGGAAGCATAATGATGAGATTTTGCTTGCCCAGAATTTAGTTTGGGTCCTAAACTTTCTCCCAGGCATCTTTATGTGCTTTCTTGTGAAGTCTAGCTTTAGCAAAAATTCCACCGAGTGGTTTTAGTCCGAATCTTCCATTGTCCATGTCTGGTCACTGCTCATATCCAATCAGATTCCTCATCCTTCATCATCCGCAGGTGATACTCTGGGTTTTCTTTAGCAAGAATTTCACTACGTTGGTCTAGCTAGGAGCTCCTTTACCCTTGGTATTTCCTCGTAGTTACATCAAAACATTGACTCTTGCCCTGATCCTTGGCTATAAACTCCTACTCAGACATATGGCATTGAAAACCGAAGCCAGGGGCTAGCCGAATAGCTCAGTGGATTGATGCTGGCCCTGCCCCCGGGGCACACTGAGATAGCAATTGAGACTGGGCATGGTGGTGAGGCCCTGTAATCCCAGCTCTTGGGAGGCT
>NW_004524715.1:3289962-3294805 GCF_000260255.1 Octodon degus
ATTTTAGGGAAGGGTCTACAGGGTGTTCAGGATCTCACTACTAGATCAGACTCATAGTGATCTGCCTGTTTACAGCCTCCCAAGAGCTGGGATTACAGGTATGCATCACCATGACCAGTCTCAATTGCCATCTCAGAGTGTCCCGGGGGCAGGACCAGCACAGCAGGCCCGGGGATCGAGCCCCCAACCCCTGTGCCTGCTTGTAGGTACTTTAATCTTCTGAGCTATTTGGCCTGCCCTGTTTATTTAACTTTAGTTTGAAGTAATTTATACCTAGTGGAGAATTATAAAGCTAGTTCAGATAGTTCCTTCGTAGTCTAATCCAGGGTATCTCTATAATTTCAGTGTTACAGAATATATCCTCTAATGTAAACATTTGATGCAATCATGGTGTGTTTATCAAAACTAATGAGTTTGCCTTTGAGTTTGCCCCACTTTCCCACTGTCTCAGTCTGTCCAGGATGCTATAACAAAATGCTTTAGAAAATTTATGAAAATGAATTTAATTTAATAAATGGATAAAATAAAGGAAAGAAGACAGGAAACTAGAAGGAATATTCAGGGAAGAGAATGAGGGGAAGAGAGGACAAAAGCAAGAGGTGGGTAAAAGGATTAAGAATAGTCAAAGTATGTTATATACGCACACACCAGTTTCCAAAAACAAGCATCTCTGTTATTGTCTCAGTTACTCTTCTCTCATTGCTGGGACAAATACCCAACACCCAAAATGAAGGAAGGAAAGGTTTATTTAGCTCACAGGTAGTGGAGGTTTCAGTCCATACTCAGCTGGCTCCAAGGAAGAGTGGCATATGGCAGAGGGCAATCTTTCATGGCAGTGGCAAAGAGCAAGAGAGCAAAGGGAGGGGCAGCAGCTCAAGCAGCTAGCTAGCCTCTCTTCCTTCTTTACATTGTAATGCAAATTACCTGCCTCAGAGCAGGTTCAGCATCCACTCCCACAACAATCAATCACAAACTCCAGGAGCGACTCCATGACAGCATGAGGCTTTGGGAGGACACCTAGACACAAACCATAACTGTTATGTATTACTAACATGCACTAATAAAATAATACATATGTATAAGTACATAAACATGGTGTTTGATATATACATCAAGCAAATGACATCAACAAAAACAATGAGTTTTATTGGTTCCAGTTCTGTAGCCTGGGGAGTCCAAAATCAAGTCAACAGCAGATTCAGTGTCTGGCTAGGATCTGTTCCTCACAATTGATCCCTTTTCTGTGTGCTCATGCAGTGGAAGGGCAATAGAGCTCCTTCAAACCTGCTCTGCAGAGGTACCAACCCCACCTATTCGTGGAGACCACATGACCTAATCACCTCCTAAATGCCTCACCTTTTAGTACTATCACACTAAATATTAAGTTCCATCATAAGAATTTTGAGAAAATGCCAATATTCGGACCATTGCATCTACTGTGTATGTTTTGTTGCAGTACCTACGCAAGATACCCTGGTGTATATAGTCATCTTGGCCCTTCCCACTGTTTCCCTGTCTTTTCTTATCTCCCGTGACCATTGAACTTAAAAATGTAGTAGCCTAGTATTATGTAGAATGTCCTTCATTCTGAGTTTATCTGATGTTTTCTGGTCATCACAGTGATGTTATGAATTCTGGTGAATTATTACAAAAGGGATATGCCCTCTTGTTACATCACATCAGGACTTTAGTAAGGTTTCTTTTGACAGTGGCTATCTGTATTCTGTCATTAGAGATGTTTGAACAAGAGCAGATGGGTATATGCATTGCCAAAGGGTAATCTGTATGAGGTCAGATCTTTCAGACCACTTACAATTCTAAAGGTCTAAAACTAGTAAGTTAATATTACAATTAGAAAGTCATATGCGCAAAATGAATACATTATTTGGGTAGAGCTTAAAGAAGAGAGATAATCAATCCTCTAAAGTCTCACCTCCATCTTAGAAAGAACCTGGGGCTCCCTACTTGGGGCTGAATTCAGAATGTCCTATCTCCTGAGAACGGGTGGCTTTTCCCAGCGTGTAGTCCGATTATGGTCAGTAAGGAGAAACCTATAAAGGAGGGCTTGTGTGGATAACTGAGCCACTGGCTTGTGCTTGTGGTTTTCATCTGGATTATTAAAAATTAAGTTGATGGGTAGTTAAGTAGCAAGCAGCCCAATTTGAAAGAAAGCAATGACCTGACTCTCTGTCTGTGGTTTTCATGTGAAATAGCCAAGGTTTTTCTTTCCTGTTTTTTCTTTTGGTCTTAATTTCTCTAACTGTGAATCATTAATTCTTACTGAAATACACTGACTTTTTTTAGACTCAAACATTTCTTTGGAAATGTACTGCACACTCCTGACAAAATCCAATGTAACACAGTTAACCTAAACGAGTTAATTGTGTATTTCAACATATGTATCCTATAGGTGATTTCTTATAATATTTAATTTAAAAATGATGATGCTAAACAAGTTAGTTTGTTTATTTCACATGTGATAAAGTTCCTCTAGAGAAACAGAGGCACAAGTATAATTATGTAGATGTTATGGTGCGGGTATCAGTTGTGAATCAGGAAAACACCAGTGCACCCTTCTGGAAGCTTTTAGTAATCATTAGGGCAGGAGATATAACTCCGCAGCATAAGCACATGCCAGGCAAGTGCAAGGTCTTGAGTTCGATCCCTGGTATCTCAAAGGAAAAAAAAAATCATTCCTACTTTAGTTCGGGTTTGTTCTAAACTAAGTAATCTACTGTAGTATTTCCACTCCCCAATTATCTAATCTCACTAGTTTTCACCCACGATGATATTTGAAACACTAGACCCTAATTTTATAGTTCTTTAAGTTTTATGAGACATCATCATTCATGTTCATAAAATCATTGATTTTTGTATTGCTAACAGATTGTCCATAAATGCATTCACTGATATTCTTTTTAAAATTCAGGAAGGTATTGACTGTGTATATATATAGTTTTTGCCAATCGGAAAACGCAAACTGTAAAACTCTCACAAATTTAATCATTTGTTTGAAAATAGAGACTTTCTTATTGTATTTCTTATCTTACACTGAGATGCTTCAGTGTTCTAATAGTTCAGTTATTGGATTGGGTAATATTTGTAATAGAAAGATGATGTCGTAGATGGATACGTGTACAACTTAATGACTAAAACTGCCTCTCTGCTCAAGATATTCCAGGTCACATTATTAGCCTGAAAGCTATAAAGTGTTTGAGAAACTGTTTCATTGAGATAAGTACAATCAACACGTTTCTTTATAGTTTCAGACTTGTTCACAAACAATATTAAAAGAAAAATAAAATGACATAATGTCTGGGAAAGAGTTCTTAATAGAAACAGATTTAAGTTCATGATTTGTGGTTTGCCAAATGTAAAATTCCTTCTAGACTTGCTCTGATAATTAAAGACATATCTATTGTTTAACTATGAACAAAGGCAGTTCCTCTTCAGCGAGGGCTGGCTCATTCTGTTATCTTTGCTGAACAAAAGCAGAGAAGAAGCGTATTAGCTAGTCAAATTTCAAATTGCATTCCATGAACTTTGTAGTTCTTCTTTCCTTTAACTTTCACCAGTTTTAGCTAACCTTTGAAGTGCCACAGTGAGATACCCTTTTTTCACACTTTTTTTTAATTTTAAAGAGAGTAAAAAAAGAATAAAAAATTAGAGATGATACAGAATTTCAAAAAAATATGATATAATATGAAATGAATTCAAGAATGGTTACTACCTTGAATATTGGTGTCTTTAAAGTAATTATTCACATTATCAGATATCTGCATGTAAAATTGGACAAACATATTAACCATTAATTGTTCCTCTCAATAAACTAATAGAAATTAGTAGTATAATTACCTTAACTAATATATATGCATACCATATATTTCCATTCTTTCTTTTTCTTTTGCCTCCTCCCAGTTGTTCTTTCCTTTTGAAGAGTTTCTTTTCCTTTTGCAATATCTATCGTACTTTTCAGATTTTACTTACTTTTTCAGAAGAACAGTGGAGACATTGAGACCCCTTCAATAAGTCTTTTCCTATGCTGAGAGGCGAATGGAGTTCTATGATGAGCTCCATGTGTACACATAGCACTTCACAGTAAATTCTGACTGGCGCCCTGTTATTTGAAAGTTAGTTTTTAGAAAAATAATGCAGAATCAGGTTCTTCATTAGTGTTTTCTGTAATGGTTGTGATCATTCAAATGCCTTATAATATATCATATTTAAATAAATATGTGAACTTGTGATTAATTGAATCAGAATTGTTATAATCTTCATAGGAAGTGACAAAACCTCACAGTTTTCAACATTGCCTTTAAAACTTAGCACACAGTGACTGTGGCTGCTACACCTTAGAGACTGTTCTGTGGCAACCGTTTAGCAGCTGGGCCTCTGGGAAGATAAGCACTCGTATATGTAGTGCTTGCTGATGCTCAGGGTATAACTATTGTCTACCTGCAAACGTGAATGTGCATGGACTGGAAATGAAATTTGCATAATCAGCACTCAGGACTCAGCACCAGCCAGCATCAGTTCCTCCCTGATTATACCCATTTCATGACTGGGGATAGCAGAAAACCAAGCTGCCAATTCAGGATCACAGGGTCATAAACAGACACAGAAAGGCCGGCTTTCCTGGTTCAGTAGGCATGCTTGGCAATTTCAGATGTACCTCTCATTTTGGAAAATTGCTAAAAAATAATTATGTAGAGAGACCCACTCCTAGCCCAGGCACAGCTCAGGACTGGCATACATGCCTCAGGTGTAATCCTGCAGCTGAAATCCCTGCAGGGGAGAGTGTAGAGGATAGATCCATCCAGCTAGTCCAGGAGCAGAACATCTC
>NW_004524715.1:3302471-3313272 GCF_000260255.1 Octodon degus
AAAACTGAGGCCAGTTTACTTAGGAACATGGCATTGGAAACTGAGGTCAGTTTATACTCAGTTCTTTTTATCCCTATTGCAATAGTCCTGAATAAAATCTGTTATTACCACCCCTACTGTTGTCCTGCTCTAATATTTCTTTGAACAAACATCAGGAAAGCTACAAATGAAGCAGGAGAACAAGAAGCTGGAGGCAGAGGAGGCAGTACTTAACCTCAAAGAGGAGTCAGGGACACAGGAGAGGCTGAAGGTGGCTGAAACCCTGACACTTCCTACTTTGGCTGCACAATTAGATGAATGAATATTTGAGGAGATCACAGATGAATGTTTTCTCAAGTAGCAAAGTACATTAATGTTGGAAGAGGGGGATGGCAAGGAAAAGGAAGATAGAGACACCAGGCAAGGGGCAGAGGTTTCTGAGAACAGTGGGGCAGGGGGAAGTGGCTGAGTGTGTCTTTTTCTGTTCTCTGACTGTGTTAGTTGATACATTGTGTCAACTTGGCTGAACCAGCTCCCACAGCTCCCAGCGTGGGGGTCCAGCCCTGCCCCACTTCCGTGGAGAAGTCCCAGTCTTCAGAGGAGCTTGATCCTGGCAGCTGCACCACTTTGGAGGAGCGCCGATTTTCACCGTGGAGCGCCGGTCTTTGCAGTCAGCACAGAAGGAAGAGAGAGGCTTGCTGGACGCCACAGCTGCAGCTCCTCCTCTGCTCTTCAGTTTTCTGCCGCATGAACTGCTGTCATTTGCCTTGCAGCCAGTGGAATATGGACTGAAACCTCCATAAACTGTGAGCTAAATAAACCTTTTCTTCCTTCATTTTGAGCGTTGGGTATTTGTCCCTGCAACAAGGAAAAAGTAACTCAGACACTGACGATACCCGCTTATTGATTTTGCACATCCTGCCTAGCATGGGGTTCTTATGTCAGAACACTACCGATCTGTAATTGAACATCCACCCCGCATCCTCTGGCAAACCTGTGCTCTGAACGTACCTACAGCTGATGTATCACACGTGCTTTGCAGCTTCCCATTGCTGTTTCTCTGCAAGCTTTTCTTTGACTTGAATGTACTCCCCTTAGCTTCCCTTCTTATACCTTTGCTTGAAATATATGGGCCTCTTCATAATGCTAACACAAAATATGGTTTTCATGGTATTTGTTTGTTCATTACTCTTCAGCATTGAACCCAGAACCTAATATGCTATGATTTTTTAATTTTAGAATTAGATAAAATTTTTACAAATGTTATTCATTAAAATAAATATGCAAAATATGTCAGAATTTTTTTTTTGTTCTGGTACATGGAATTGAATCCAGGGCTTTTGTACTGAGCTACATCCTCAGCTCTTTTTTATTTTTTATTTTGAGATGTGATTTAATTTTTTGAGTTGTCAATTTATTTATGAGAAATGAGTAGCATATTCTTTGGAGTAGTTAGTATTTTAGTACACAAAATAATTCACATACATCCTTTAAAATGTATATCTGTGATTCTTAATTATGGCAAAATTCCAAATAATTGAAATTATTAAGAGTGGGCCAACAAAGTTCTCAGGTACCAGTTTATGTTTAGTGAAAAATGAAATGCAGGAGGTAAGGATAACCTTTTTGTAGTTTCTCTTCCAGGAGTTCTGTCATTGATCTATATAAAAGCGAGGAGTTGAGAATGTAAAGGTTTCTGCATGTTTCTATTTATTATGAACAGCGATTACTCCCTAATTTTTATCCTGATGCTAGCTTCTTTTGGTTGTACCTGTCTTTTGCTTCTATAAAGCTCATGTCACTTGGCTTGAGCTTTTACAATATATACACTGCAGAAAGAACATGGACTCTAACACAGATTGAACTTCAAAGCCTAACCCTGCCACTGACAAGCTTACTGGATGTGTGACCTTTGACAAGTGTGCTAACTGCTTTGCTTAGTAATAACTGTGCACTGCAAAGGCCTATGCTAATTGCAACTTTATATATACACTACTCTGTGTGTGTGTGTGTGTATGTGTGTGTGTGTGTGTGTGATTGTATTTGTGCTTCCAATTCATTGTCTATAAAAGCTGAATTTTTTTTTCAGTGAAGTCTATTGTATTTTTAGTGTGCTCATTTGTCCTCAACACTGGATTCTAATCTTCAAAAAAAATTAACCAGGTATTATTCATTTTTATTCTCTCCATAGCATTCAGTGTAATGATTTGTGTAAATTAGTTACCTTTAAATATTTATTTAAAGTCTTTTTTTTTTTTTTTTTGGTAGAACCAGGTATTGAACTCAGGCCCCTGCACTTGCCAGGCAAGCCCTTATTCCACTGAGCCATCTCCCCAGCCCTATTTAATTAAAGTCTTAACTCCTTTTCTAAAAATAAAACGTTATGAGATCTAATTGCTATAATCTGGACAATAATATCTGCACATGTAGATGCATGTGAATTAATTTTCAAAAACAAAATAGCATTTTTTCCTTTTCTAAGATGTCAGTTTTTAATCCAAATGTCCCTGATTCCTTTTCTTTCATCTTTTGTGTCATATTGAGGGCTAGCAATGAAATGATTGACAAGAACATACAACCCTTAGAAATATTCTGAAAGGAGTCATGGCTGTCCTTGCACCCAAATGTTTGCAATTTTTCAGCCTTGTTTCATCTGCAAGTGATTCCTCATGAGAGACTAGGAAGGAAAAGTTAAAGGTCGAGAAAGCCCCAGTTCACCAGATAGTTTGTAGCAATCAGGAGAACACAGAACAGGAGAGAAGGCAAGGTCTTCTGGCCCTCCCTGTGCACTCCATATGGGAATTGATTTGTTCCACAGAAAGGAAGCTGGGAGTGTGGGGAGAACATAAAGAAAAATAAATGAAGAGGAAAGGTGAACTAGATAGAGTTGACCAAATGCCAGTAATTTCATTTACCCTGAACTCCGTGTTTCCACCATTCTAAAAAGTCAAGCATGTTTTTATGTTGTTCTAATGCTTTTTTATTTCTTACAGTATAAGGACTTCACTGAAGTGAGTTTATACCCACTAGGGGTAATTTGTAGAAATCCCAGAAGCTTCATTTGCTTAAGTAATAGCTCCTCAAGGTTGTATTGCTGGGCCAATTTGTACGTCCACAATGGCAAGCAGGAAAACTCTGCTTTCCTGTGTATGTACCAAACAGCAAAGCCTCAGGAGTCCTGAACCCTTCTAGGATCACCATGCACATATGTTTACACATAATTTATCATATATATGTGAAAAATAATAGCCTTCAGAGTATTGCTCTTTAATTTTCCAGGGCAAATATTCCTCTTCCAAAATGTAATTTCTGTAAGACAGAAATAAACAAAAGTAGCCCAAAATTGTACAGTTTTTTGTTCATTCCTTCAACCACTATTTTTGAGCACCGGCCATCTGCCAGAGAGCACTAGAGAACTAGCACTGGATTATCAGCCTTTACTGAACTGATAGTTCAGTAGACAAAAATAGAAAGTAGTGACTATACTAACATGAATAAAATGTTAGCTACAGAAATAAGAATATACTGTAATCAATATTATGACAAGTAACCTAGGGATATGTCTAGAACACCTAAGGTCAAGGATGGAAGATTTTTGGCTAGAAAAAAGAAAAGACTTTGTTATTGTTTGCCTGCTTTGAAAATTTAAACAGTAGAAAATGATTAGACTTTGATTTTATAAGATCACCCTATAGAAAATAAATTGGTTTGCGGATGACAGTCATACAATGCCAACGAAGAATTTTCACTACCCTATGGTAGAGGTCTTCTAGGAGCTCAAATGCTTCAAACACAATGAAAATACACTAAGACACTCTGGAAATATATTCCAGGAATGATTCTATATATTTAAAGTCCAAATGAGGAAGTGACGGAAACAAGATAGTTGTCAGGGTCTTGCTAGCTCTAGACCCATGGGGTGAGGCTGGTTGATGGGTGGGTGGCAGTGCGGAGGAGGTCTCTGTGCCTGGGGTTGGCAGCCAGGCATCCAGAATTCCTGATCCTCTCCTCCAGGCTGGTCATGTGCCTCTCCTGTACCTGTGCGTGTTTCACTTGTGATCATTGTAGACTTTGACTCAGCAAACATAACTCTCTTCTCCCATAGGATACTTTGTCTCTTGCTTTGTTTTAGTTCATGACCCCTGATTCTTTGAACAGGTTTACAATCTGTTTGCCAGTTGTAGAAAATTTCCTTTCAAAAATCAATAAAACTCTCAAATGAAGCAGTGAGTTTAATAAGATAGTTGTCAATTAAAATATAGCTCAGTGAAAAAAGGGTTTTCCCCCTTTTTTGGTGCTCAGGATTGACCCCAGGGCCTTGTGCATGCTAAGCAGCACTGCACCATTGAACTACAGCTCTGTTCCTATTGCAGAGAAATATCTTGAAGGAAAGTTATGTACAATGAAAGTAAGAACCAGAAATCTGTTTACTGGTGTAGAAATCTAGACATGAAAAACATTAATAATAAAATAATCTCACCAATTATTGCCCTAGCTCAATAATCAAGTTTGAGCATATCTTATAACTCTTCATTCTATTGTCACTGCAGCTAGCTAGGCACCATTTGTCAACTGCACAGTGATCACTGCCTCGCCGGTGGGCAATACCTTCCCTGGGAATCGTAGCACATGCAGGACCAGACAGCTGGCGAATGGCTCATGCCTAACTCTGTATGTGAGCACGCTGGCAAAACGAAAAGACAATATAAAGAGAGCAGAAGACCACTTCATTCCGAAGAAAGTCCTAATCATTCAAATTGAAAGTGATCACGGAATGAAATGAGCCACTTGTAGTCTTCAAATGGGACAAAATTTAGATACTTTGAAATTCTACTCTAAATGTCAAACCAAACTTAGAACTTAATATAGACAAGAAGCAAAATGCTTGAATGCCTCTTGTTTTGTTTTATAATTTTTAATACTCAGAACTATAGAGAATTATATTCTACATAATCACAGATCTATTGTAAGAGAATATTTTCTCATGCATACTGATAGACTTAGACTTCTAATTTCATTTTTGGCATTTTATTTATTTATTTATTTATTTATTTATTTATTTATTTATTTTTGTGAACTGGGGATTGAACTCAGGCCCTTCTGCTTGCCAGGGAAGCACTTATTCCACTGAGCCATCTCCCTGGCCCCGATTTTTATTTTTATACCATATAATTACATGACTAGGGGCCAGGGAGATGGCTCAGTAGAACAAATACTTCCCTGGCAAGCACAAGGGCCTGAGTTCAATCCCCAGTTCCACAAAAAAAAAAAAAAAAGAAAAAGAAATTACATGACTAAATTTTATTTTATTTTATTTATTTAGGGAAGGGTCTACAGGGTGTTCAGGGTCTCACTACTAGATTGGACTCGTAGTGATCAGCCTGTTTACAGCCTCCCAAGAGCTGGGATTACAGGCTGGCACCACTATGCCCAGTCTCAATTGCCTCTCAGTGTGCCTCGGGGGTGGGGCCAGCATGGCAGGTCCGGGGATCGAACACCAGCCCCTGTGTCTGCTTGCAGGAGCTTTAATCCACTGAGCTATTTGGCTGGCCCTACATGGCTACATTTTAAACTCTAATTTTGCTTTCTGTGTTTCATATTTATTTGTTTAATAACTGATACCTACTTATAAACATGCACCTTTCTCTATAATGTTGTATTCATATTTTTTCTTAAAGTTTTAGTGTTATTTTATTTCCTTCATTGTAAGCTCTACTTTGATTTCTAACTAAATTATATTTCATACATTTAAAGCTAAGATTATTCCCTTTGGTAATATTTTATAATTAATAAATTCAGTTATAAAGTTTTCATTGATTAATTTTGAAATTAGTAGTTCTTAAAATTATGATATATTATAAAGTATAAGTTTTTATGTGAATGATTACATTAAAAGCAAACTTCTGCCTAAACCTCTGATCTGTCTTGTTTTCTTCATATATGAATTTCCTTATTATTTAGTGACACTTTCAAGTTCTCTGAAATGTTTATTATAACTTGTGGATTTCAGTAGCTATAATTTTTATGATAAAGGTATGCAGAGTTTTAGAAAAATTTTCAGACAATGTTTTTAGATTCTACAGTGGACATCTATGGAAATAATAGTGCACATAATTGCGAATACAAGACCATGTGTAAAATATACTAGGAACACAGTCAAGGCTTTGCTAAATCAATGTGTTTTATAAAGTACAGAATATTCTCACTTCAAGCACTGATTATCACATCTCTCTCCATTTTCTGGGCTAGGATTTTCTTAAAGTAGTATATTCGTCCACGGGAGAAGTGGAGCTAAATCTTCTCTCTCAGTCCAACCTCCTCAGGGTACCGCTCTTCAGATAGATCTTTCCCCACTTCAGCTATCAGAAACGCGGCCTAGACACAGGAAACAGCTCTTGCAGGGAACACAATATTTGGCCTCCTTCATAAAGAGGACTTCAACTGAAACCAGACCTGGATATGAACTACCCAGCCATTCTACTAGGGCCTTTGCTGACTTCGCTTGGGATATTCTTTACAGTCATTTGCTATGACACTGTAATCTGCTGTACTCACTGTTTCTGAGAATAGCTATTTTTTCTATGCTTCAACTTGAATATTATTTTCTCTGAGTTAGTCTGTCTAGCCTGGTTCAGAGTATAAAATAGGTGCGAGTTTGCATTTCTTGAGTACTAATGCCTTCTCCTTCTGGGTTATATGAAACCCTTTCTTCTGTTGAACGCAGGCAGCCCATGATTATTGGTACCACAGCTTCTCACATTCTTAATCAGTTCCACCTGGCCAATAAACAGTAAAGCCAGGACAGCTTCTCTTCTGTGTGGGGTTTCTACTTTATGGTTAATAAAACTGTCTTTGGTGTGATTTAAGAATCCCTTTGATGCCTGCTAGTTTACTGTATTGATATTCAGGGGTGGTGGCAGTCACTGGAGAGACTTCACTCCTGGCACCCCATACTGGGGCAGTGAGGTAGTTTGGGTAAATCTAAGGGCGAGGAGCACAGAGAGCGGTGTATTTTCTTTCACTTGAACCAATCAAAGATAAATTTAGAAATGGCCTTGTTGGAACAAGCATGGCCAATGGCTGTTAGATTTCTTTCAGAACTAGGAGAAGTGGGGGAAAAGGAATGAAAAAGGAAAAGTGGAGACAGAAGACACAGAGTACTCTTTTCAACTCTGTGAAAATTTCAAATTGTTCATTTGCAAAGGTCCTTTGTTGAAATCATTGCTAGAGACCAAGCTGCCAGGCTTCAAGTTAAAAAGAAAGGAAGCTGGGCTAATGTGAAGCCCTTCTGCACTGAGCTAGCTATCGAGGGAGTCTACGTGGTCTCTGCAGATTCCAGGGAAGAGAGGTGTGTCCAGAACATTCTCTCATTCCTTTTCCAGTTCCAGATTTGTAGTCTTCACTTTCAGTGCTTAGTGTGGGTGATGTGTTAACGTTTCATGGAGTCCAGTTTTTATTTTTATAGTTTTTTTTTAAAAAAAATATTTGTCTAACTAATTTGGGGAGGATATTTGAAATTCGATAGTCTAAGTGATGTAGGAGATTAACTTAGATCAAAACACAACTGATGCATCTATTAAAAAAAAGAATGCTTTGTGAATTTGGAGTTTCTGATTGGTCAGCATTGTTTATTTTGAAGGAATTTTTTTGACCCCATTCACCAGTGACTGCTCAAGGTGGGATTCCTTTGGACTTTGAAGAAGTTTTATGATGTAGCACCTTTCTTTATATCAGTGTTATATAATCTTGTCTATGTTTAATTAATTGGGGTCACTTTTTAAATGCAATAAATGTCATAAGCCTTATTATTGCTCTCATTACCACATCTTAATTATAGGCAATGTTAACTGGCTACAGTTTAAAGAGCTTAGGCAGTGTTTCATAATATTCTAGAAAGAACTCCCCCATCAGTGCCTTTTTCCTGAAGGTTAGTTATTAAATACTTCATAGCTGTTAACATCATTATATACAAAGTTTTAAGTTTTCTTTTCTTTTTTATTTTAAAGAGGAATACAACAAAAACAAATAACAAGAATAAAGACAATAACAAGGCAACATAAAACAGTAAAAATGGTACTAAATTTCAAAACAAGAATAGAAAATTAACAATGGTTATTATGTTACATATTGTTATCATCAAATCTGTTGCTCAGATTACCAGATGTAGGCATGTAAGACTTATGAAACAATTAAATATTAACTCTTCCTTTCAATAAACCTTAATTTTTTACTTTTTGATTTATTTTAAAGAGAGTATAGAAATAAGAGATAAGACATTAGAGACAATACACATTTTGAAAAAAACTGGATGAAAGGATTTCAACCATGATTGCCATAGTGCTCATTGCTGTCCTCAGTATAGTTGCTCAGATTACAGATGCTAGCACATGAAATTGGCCCACCTACAAATTTGAAGCATTAACTGCCATCTTCAAAAAACTGACAGAAATTTTAGTAGTACAATCATCTCAGCTGTCCTGTGTATATACTTATATAGTTTTTCCCCTTTCTTTTTTTCATATCTTTTTTCCTTTCCCTTCTTGCAATTGTTTATTCCTTATGTTTAATTTCTTTCTGAGTTTTCTTTTCAAGTGCTTTTCCAGTAAATCTGTTAATATACCTTAATGAATTGTAAAAATAATTATATAATTAGAAAAATTGTATTCCATAAAGATTTATTAATCCAATTTGTGGGTGGTAAATTATAGAGACAGCATAGAAAGTCAACAATGGCTAATATTTATATATGGATATGCACATATGTTTGCATGTATGTGTAAGACTATTCACTCAACAAACATGTGTGTAACCCTATTATGCATGTGTTAGGGACTTTAGTAGGTGCTAGCACTACAAAACTGAGCAAAATGCTTTGCCTCTCCTTAAGCATCACATAAGGTAATGAAGTCTTACACTTTCAGGACAGTAATTACAATATAAGGTGATAGTGCTACAATAGAGGCTAATTCTTTTGTGGGGAAGTAGAGACAGGTCCTTGAAGAAGTAACTTTTGAATTAAACTTTGAGTTGTAAACTGGGGCTTGATAAGATCAGAGAAAATATTTTAGTGGAAAAAGAGAAATCTGAGAATGGGCTTTGAGGAATAAGATATATATATATATATATACATATATATATGTATATATATATATATATAATTTATGTGAGACAGAGTAAGGGGGGAGAGAGAGAGACAGAGAGAGACAGAGACAGAGAGACAGAGATAACAGACAAATATGAAGTAGGGAGAAGTTCAAATAACTCCCCAAATTATTTATTTTGTTGTTTCAAAATGTTGTAAGATAAATGTCTATTTGTTTAATTTATCCTACTAGTTTCTTAGAAAATGTTGTCCTTTTATTTCTTCTTTATATGAAAGAATCCTTTGTCTGTAACTTATATTCTTTTTTTTTTTTTTTCTCAGAACCAGGGATTGAACTCAGACCCTTGCGCTTGCCAGGGAAGCGCTTGTTCCACGGAGCCATCTCGCCATCCCCTTGTAACTTATATTCTTAGTAACATTTTGACCATTTTTTTAAAGATTATAAGATCCATAGTATATTTTAAAAAAGAAATAAAGAAAGTGATTTAATTTTTTTGGCCTCAGTTTTACTTATTAGCTGATTTGGCAAAAGGTTTTTTTTTTTTTTTTTTTTCAGAACTGGGGATTGAACTCAGGCCCTTGAGCTTGCCAGGGAAGCGCTTATTCCACTGAGCCATCTCCCCCGCACAAGGGTTTTGAGGAAGGCTGGTTCACACTTGCCATTCGCATTCCACTGTATGCAGATAAATGCGAGCATTTTAGAATAAAAGAATCCAGGACACCCTAAGTCCAAGCTAGAATGCTAAAGTCTCTAGGCAGTACCCCATGAGCACATTCCTCCTTTTCCTTGGGTTATTCTATCTGTTCATTTGAGCTAACTACGCGTACGTGTACCCATTAATAACGCATGTCTAGTGTGGGCATTCTGTTGCCGCAACCACATACCTACAGCGCACAGTGTGAAAGCGGCAGAGTTGGTTTTACTTACAGCTTCAGGACTTTCTATCCGTGGTCAGCTGACTCCTAGGCTGAAACTACAGGGTGGGAGACGGCTGCTAAGCCAGTGGCGTCTGGGGAGCAGAGGGCAGAAGAAGAGCGAGGCAAGAAGGAGTCGGGGCAGAAACACATCCCCCAGGTCACAGTCCACGACCTACCTGGACACACCCCAAGTGTGCTTTACTGGTCTGCTTTCAAGACAGTCCAGGCATCTTCAAAGCCAACCCAATCGACAAACAAGATCAACTATCACGTCCAGTGTTAGAAAGCCTTGCGACAAAGATTTTGATTTCTGGAGTTTATTTAACAACATAGAGAATTGGCGATACGTATGTAAACTCAACATTTCTAGCTGGTATTAAATGAGAAAGTAAGTAAAGTAGTGATAAAATTGGATTTTAGTAAGCTCTAAGTGTGAAGGGAATGTATTTCATCTTGATGTTTGTCTAAATTATTATGTCATGCTAATTGAAACTTTGTAAGTGAGATAAACTGAATTACCCTCCCATATTATCCATGCTTAACTGTTTCACTCTTCTGACAACCAAAAATGGAAAAATGCCAAGAAGAAAAACGTCAATTGAAATACTTGCATTTAGGGGCTAGGGAGATGGCTTAGTAGAATAAGCGCTTGCCTGGCAAGCATAAGGGTCTGAGTTCAAATCCTTGGTTCTAGAAAAAAAAATAATAAATACAATAAAATAAAATAAGGCTGGGGAGATGGCTCAGTGGAATAAGCGCTTCCCTGGCAAGCACAAGAGCCTGAGTTCAATCCCTAGTTCC
>NW_004524715.1:3313397-3334955 GCF_000260255.1 Octodon degus
AAAAAAATAAGGTGTCAAAGGATACATACAACTTTAATTAAAAAAGAAATACTTTTAAATGCATTTAAAAACTAAATTTAACACAAAGTATGAATTTTGATTTAAGAGATGATTGTAGACAAGTCTGCTTAACAACTTGGTGGACTGTAAGAGGTTTCTATTTATCTTTTTATGCAAAAGTATAATATACTGTGAAAAATTTAAACATTATAACTGGTAGTCCATTGGGTGAACATTGCTTATTTAAAATACAAAAAGAGGTGTTCATCCTAGCCCAAAAGTTCATAGTCTAAAGAATAGATGTCAGGCTGGGTACATAGCTCAGCAGCATAAACGCCTGCCTGGCAGGTACAACAACCCAAGTTCAATCCCTGGTACTGAAAAATAAAAAAGATACCGAGCTATAGCCATTCCAATGTTTTAATGTAGTGAAGATACATTCTTGAGGTTATTTCTAGCCACACAAACATTTAATATAACTCAGTTAAAATAAATTAATTAAAGGTATGGTTTGAAAGATTATAGCAAATGTGAAACCTCATCTGGTTTAATTTTTTCCTTACAAAATGTGTTATTTTGCTTCTTGTAGCCACAACTCTTTGCAAATTTAACTTTTGCTGCATTTGGCAAAAGGTCGTGTCCTCCTGCCTCAAATCACAGCTCGCTGTTGCTCTCTGTACCTCATATGCAAGAAAGTCACGTCCTGCCAGCTGGACGTGGCTGCTACGTGGGTGGGAAAGCCTGTTGCAAGCAATTTTAATGGCTCTGGGACCCTGAGACGCTGAACAATGGTTCCTCTTTCTGCATGATTTCCAAGCCAGAAGCAACTGGAGATGACCATGAGGCCATTCTAAGACAGATGCCACGTCTTGTTTTGTTGCCTTTACCTCCATGAGGGAAATGGCTTGCTTACTGCCAGCCTTGTGGATGTGATGCATCTGCAGGTGCTGCAGCGGTCTCCGGAGGTCTCAGCGGGGTCCCTGGGTAGATGTGCTGGGGCCTGGAGCCAAGCCAGCTAATGTTTAGAGCTGCCACACTTTTCCCCTTGATCACTCTGGATGTCCTCAGATATATCTATAGCTCTAAAGCAAAGAGGAAACTCACTTTTAATTCGCTAAAGCAAACATTAAACAAAAAATAATTAGGAATTTTCATAGCAGGCTTCCTAAGAAAATTGTACCTAGTAAGGACAGCTTCTGTCCTTGGGTCCATTTTCCTTCTGTGGATCCCTCAGCAGGCGTCATTATCACCTTCCCACATGCTACTGGGTTTCTTTATTTACCACATTTATCTGTATTTCCTCCCCCTCTCAAAAGCAAGCGGAGATCCTCCTGTCTCTGCTGATGTATCCTCAGCTTCTACAACTGTGCCTTGCCTGGGTGGTCTCTAAACATTTTTAGATTGAGATAGTTTCAAATTTCAAAGTTAAAAGAATTTAAAAACGTATCTGCCAGATCTGTGCCTTTTCTTAGACTTTTTTTTAAAGAATACAAAATAGTAAAAAAAAAAAAAAGAAAGAAAAAAGAAATGTTACACAATTTCATTAAAGTAATAGGAATTTGACAATGGTTGTTGTATTGCATAAATGTTATCTTCAAATTAGTTGCTTAGGTTACCAGACACAAATCTGAGAAACTGTTTTTAAAAAGTTAGAAGAAATTAAAAAGAAGAAAAACAATTAAAAAGTTTTTAAGAAAATATTTTAAGCATTAACTGTTCCTTTCAATAGACCAGCAGAAATCAGCAGTTCAACTATCCAACTATCTGGCATACATAAATAAATATATATTTTCCTCTTCTTTCCTTTGTCCTTTTCCTAATCCTAGATTTTCCTTTATAATGAATAGACTCTTTCCCTTTCACCATATCTGTGGTACCTTTCTGATTTTATTTACTCTTTCCGGCTCTCACATTAGTGCAAAACTCTTTTTGGGAGGGGCTCAGCCCATCCTGTGGGCAGGGCTGGCACTGCATGAGGTGCTGGGGACAGAAACACAGTCCCTACACTTACCTAAGTTTGCCTAAGTGGGCACTTTGCACCACTGAGCTAGCTCACCAGCTCTGAGACACTTTCTTGATATGTAGCGTCTTGTAACCAAGTACAAGGAATTTCAGAAATGACTAACAAGGAATTGGCTAATGCTTTGTAATTCAAGTGCAATGTTGTATAATTTTTATCAGGTTGTTCTATCATAAAGACATGGATTTGAAGACTTCTGCTTGCATGACTTCCTTCAGGTTTATTTCTTAAATTCTCTGGGATTCGGTCTCTTCATGTGCCTAAGCAGTGCAATGTTTAATTTGGGGCATTGTTTTCATGACGAAGTGACATCACTTTGCACATGACACAGAGCCTTTATGATTGATTTCTGCAATAAAGATGAATTAGTTTTTCTGGAAGTTAGAACTTCTCAATTATGATACTACTCAATGTGTTTCAGTTTCCCACCTTGTGATATGTGACCAGTATCACCCTGTGGGAATCAGTAGAGTTTATTTTTCCTGTGATGTTTTCCTACTCCTGCCATTAGATAAGAGCAGACCAGAAGAAAATGATTCTTTATATGAATCAAGGATTCCTTTTGAATAATCAAATGAGTGATCGGGAAAATCTTGTTGATGATTTTCACTGAAAAAGTTGGAAAAGGTGTTAGAGTTTTTCATGAAAGCTTTCTCCTAGTCTCATGTTCAGAGGTGGGACTTTTGGAAGGGAATTGGCGTAACATGGGCTTTATATTTATCAGTGGACTGGCCCATTGATGAGTTTATAGCTGAAAGGACCAGTATATGACTTGCTCTGGTCTTTCCCATTCTCTCTGAGCTTCTGACCACCACAAAACAAGCAGTACTTCTCAGCTAAGCCTCCACACCATGATGCTTCTGGCTTGGATCAGAGGACTGCAACTTCTGAAACTCTGAGCCTAAATGATCCTACCTTCCTGTATTTGTGAGTTTTAGACCTTTCACCCATGGCCGTGTAACTGAAAAACTGACCAATACAAAAGTGTAGTACTTTTTCTATCATTTTATATGTGAGGCAAATTCTTTCAACAGAGTTTATGGTAAGTAACCAATTTTCTGCTAAATTGTTTTGAGCACCTTTAATCTCCCAATGTGTTCTCAGAGTGAGTTCTGAAGATGTGCCTTTTGCAAATGGGACCGGGGTCTACTCGCCCTTGAGTGGGAGAAGAGCAGGTAGAGGGGTTTCAAGCCACAGTTACTGAGTAACATTAATCTGTCACTCACAACCATCAGCACCTTGAAGAACTGTCAGATAATAACTGAAAATGACTCCCTGGGGGCTATTGGTAGCTGTGGCATGATTTCTGGCAGGCTATTTCTCCTCTATTGATGATGTGATTTTTATGTGCTTCCGCAGTCAAAAATGCTATCTTAAGGAGGTAGTGTTTGTTATCTCTTAGAAAACATAACATTTTCACAGGGCAGTTATTAATATGCAGCAATTTTCAACCTAAGATGCATGAGAAAGTACATATTTCATAAGCTTTTATTACACATAAAGAAGAAGAAAGAGATAAATGGTATTTATTCATCTATGATAAAATTTATTAAACTCCTCAGATTAAGGCTGAAATAGTCTAGGAAACAATAATTAAAACTTGAAGAAAATTGCACATTGTCATGCCACTTTCTCCAAAGCTTCTCTTTTCTGCAGAATCCTATATAGACCCAAGATTTACTTTACTGTTTTTGTTGCTCACTGTTTCTGGTTCCCTGTATTAATTAGGCATGAAAAACATGAAGCTTAGGTCTAGCAATATTTCTAAGGCCCTCGGAAAATATTTAAGCACTGAAACCAAATGAAGTGCTCCAGAATCCAAAAAAGAAATCCACACAACTAATGTTGATAAATGTTTAATTGTCTATAAAATATAATATTAAGGCAACTTCATCAATTCTTAAAATTAGCATTCATCAAGTTTTTATGATTTTGTGGAAACAATCAGTAATTTGGATTTCCTTTTTTTGTAGGAATTTCTGAGTACGCAAGACGATTATCATAAAATTATAACTGATTGTAAATTTAACAAAAGCCTAGCCAAAGAATTTCAGGAGCAAAATTGCAAAAACTCTTTTCATAATTTTGTACTAATGAAAAAAGTCAAGCTTTGTGGAATTTGAGTATATTTTAACACATAATATAGAAAGTATAATACAATAGTAATAACTAGCATTTATCAAATATTCATTATATGTTAAATGCCCTTGTCCGTTAAGAAAATTTTCCTTTCTCTCTGCTGTGTATCTAACCAATCACCAGTCCGATATTTTACTTTCAAGTATGAATCAGTCCAGTTCTCTTTCTTTCAACTAAAACCTTTCCCTCTCCCAGTCCAGGATTTCACTATCTCTTACCTGAATTACTAGAAAATTCTCTTTGCAACCCTCCTGCCCTCTCAGTTTGGTTTCCGCTGATTCAGGGAGCCTTTAAACATGAAAGTGTGCTTTAGGCCTGAAGTGGCTCTAAATTCTATTGCGAATACTTGAATTCTGAATCCTAAACATGACCTGCCAATCCCAACCACTTTACAACCAGCCTTTTCTTGCGGACTCTTTCTTTATACTTTAGGTGGAAGAACTGAACGTGAAAGAGGGCATGAGGATCGTTTTGGAAGGAGGCCACAAAAGAGAGGAATTGTATGTAGAATAAACCTATCTAGATCTGAAGTGAGTATCAAAGGGAGTGCATGAGTTTCTCTTAGAGAATTGAAAGGAACGTTTCTTGCGATGTGACAATGCGCACAGAGCCTTACTATGCCCTTTGCTTATGCTTTCTTGCTAAATCCTCACCAAAACCAATGGTGCTGAGATTATAATTGAATACACAGATGAGATGCTCAGGGAAACACAGTTAATAAATATAAAATCAGGATTTGGAACCTGACTCTAGACCAAATTTGATTTCCACTTACCCCTCCCCACCCCCAGCCTTGCTATTTCATCATTGTCTAACCCTAGTCTGCCCCAGAGCCCCACTATACCTACTCCATAGGTAACGGGCAAATGAAATCCTAAAGTAAATCACCACTAGTCTGTGGTTTCTCTTTGAGGAACACAACCTGCTTTTATTCTGGGCATGGAGACAGTTTTTGTACAGGTTGAGAGACCTTCCCCATGTGTATCTACTGGCACAACTGCCTTCTAGGATGTTGAGACCATCTGAGACCATTTCAACGTAGAGCTTTTGATCACATTTAATTCCCACTAAATCAGAATCCAGCCAGTAAAATATCTTATTTATGATGAAACATAGTGCTATAGAGAAGGAGTGGCTGCCCAGAAAACAAGAATAGTCACTTGCTTGTTGTGTTGGGAAGCCACTGTGGGTCACAGCTTGGGTTTTTCCCCACCTAAATCAGGAGCTGAGGGAACTTCTAGTTCACTATAGATGATAACTGAAAAATAACTGTAATAGTACTGCTCTCCATTGAGTGAGAATAGCTGAATGGAGATGTGATGCTGTCTAGCCTACACAGCTCAATGGGAGGTGACATGGAACAGGAAATAGGATTCCCAGAATATGGACTCTGGAAGCTTTCTGCTTCTGTTATCTTCTAGCCTGTGACCTTGACCAGGATGTTTATCCTCTTAGATCTTAGCACTTCCATCTCTCACTGGAGATCACAATGCTTTTCATTGGTGCTGCTGTAAGGAACAATTTAAATAAAACATGTAATTTTGTACAGCTTTCATAACATGTTATTCTAAATGAGGTAGCAAAATAAGAGAAATATATTCTCTTACAGTAAATGCTATTCTGGAGGTATATGTTTGAAATCAAGGTGTTGGCAAGGCCATATTCACTCTGAACTCTCCAGGAAAGAACCTTCTTTCCATGACATTTATGCTGAGTTATAACTTCAGCACTTTTAGTATTTCATTTTGAAATAGAGTCTCATGAAGTTGCTAAACTGCCCAAGCTGTGCTCAAACTTGTGATCCCCCTGCTTAAGCTTCCAAGAGGCCTGAGATTATAGACATGTGGCTCTATGCCCAGTTGCATACTAATCTTAATTTCCCATTTTAACAGAATTGAGAGGGTCCTGGAGAGGCAGTTGGATCATGGGGACACTAAGCTGCCCATGAATTAGCTCACTAATGGTCATAGCTGTCTGTGCTGTTGGAAGCTGAGGTCCAGTTTGAGATGGATCCACGGGGATATGCCTTTGGAGGACATTGTTCTGCTGGTGCTCTTCCTCTCTGGTCTGTTTCCAGCCACCACAGAGTAAGCAGCATTACTCTATCAAGCCTCCCTTTCTTGATGTCTCTGCCTCAGCAGACCATGAACTGAACCTTCTGAAACTGAGAGCCAAATAATTTTCTTCTCCTTAAATTTATGTCTGAGGTTTTTTGTTTTGCTTTGTTTTCCACATCAACAGGAAAGCTACTCATTGCTGTGACTAGACCTGATCCCATGCTTTGCAAGTCTTTTTGAACTGGTTTGCAGTAGTAATTTGATGTTTGGGTCTGGGGGCTAAGGAAGCCCTAGTGATGGAGAACCTTTTAGAGACCAAGTTTGCAAATTGCAAAGCATGTATCTCTTTGGCACATTTTTCCTACTTTGTGCTTCCTGATACCATGAAGTGAGCAACATCCTCTGCCAAACCCCCTCTGCCTTGTTGTCTCTGCCTTAGAGCTAGGTGATCATCATGGACTGAAACCTCTGAAACTTGTCCTGCTATAATTTGTGGGCCTTATGTACAATTTTTGAGCAATAAGAAAGCTGACTGGGGCTGGTGAGATGGCTCAGTGGTCTAAAGCACCTACTTAGAACAAGCTTAGCAGAGCACAGGGACCACGGTTCAATCCCCCAGCACCACATGCCAGCCAGCCCGCCCCCTGGTGGGCTGAGCTGGCCACACACACACACACACACACACACATAAATAAATAAATAAAAATTTCTTTAAAAAAGAAAGCTGACCAATACACCTCAGAATGCCAATATTTTCCTCGCATTTACATGACCTTCATGTGTGTGTATGAAATCTCTTTATCCTTGTAAAGAAATCGTCATAACATTTAAGGTTCATCCTAATCCAATATAATCTCAATTTAACTTGATCATATCTATGAAGATTTTATTTCAAAGTAAGTCTAGAGGTTAAGAGTTCATTCTATCATTCTGGGGAACACAGTCAAATTCACAGTCGTATGTAAAATGCTTGATACAAAGATATATATATACCTGTTACATCCTTTTTCTTAAAAAAAAAAACCATTTTTTGTGAGTTTCAGTTTATTCATATTTCCCTTATTTATACATCAGGGTTTTTCTACAGCCATGCATTTCAACTTTCATAACTTCAAAGGTCACTCAGCATAGCTCTTCCTTGCAGTTATTTGACCATATGCTTTAGATTATGTCTCACAAGTTACTTTGGACCTTCATTATTCAGCTGTAGTACAGAGAAAAGAGGACCACACAAAGAACCTGTTTTACTTTCTGATTATCCACAAGTTCTTTCCTATCTGGAGTCCTAATAATTCCTCTTAAGTTAACAGTCCCATGTGTCTCCCTCTGCCTATAATGTAAGAGTAGGTCCACTTCCTTTCCCTATCTCAGCCTCCCGCCAATTCTAAGTCAGGTACCAGGTTCACCTGACCCCTGCTCAGTTCCTGCTTATCCAGTTTCCTTAACTGGGCATTTCTTTGTTATGCTCACAAGCTTCCTCAGCACTTTCCTCAGTGCTTCTTAACAGCCCTCAGTTTGTCTATGACAATTAAGACTATTTTCCTTGTTGGACCCAGTGGTAGCGTGAGGTGCCTTAGAGGCCATTTCTGCAGCAGAGATGAGACAGGTACTGGCAGTGGTCCCCCTAGAGCCTGGGAGTGGATCTGAGGCTTGGCCACCCAAGCTGACCAGTGGCTTGGGAGGGCCCAGTGGGTGTCCAGGATCTCCAACACTGTGATTTGACTTGCATTTTTAAATCACTCAAGCAAAAATGATAGACAGGTACTTAATATGAACAGTATTGACCATTATATTTTAACCCTTTCATATTGGGTGAACATTAGTAGGTAAATCCATTGAACTCATGGGCATGACATTTCGTCAGTGGCTAAATACTACTGCAAGTAGAATATTTTCTACCTTTTGTGTGTGTGTGTGTGTGTGTGTGGGTGGGTGTTTATTTTAGGGAAGGGTCTACAGGGTGTTCAGGGTCTCACTGCTGGATCGGACTCATAGTGATCCACTTATGTTCAGCCTCCCAAGAGCAGGGATCACAGGTGCACGCCACCACGCCCAGTCTCAACTGCTGTCTCAGTGCACCCCTGGGGTGGGTTTCAGCAGGGCAGGTCCAGGGATTGAACCCCCGGCTCCTGTACCTGCTGGTGGGCGCCTTAATCCGTTGAGCTATTTGACCAGCCCTGAATATTTTCTATCCATATCTCTGATTTTTATTTCTTTTCTAACATTGCCTAAGAAGGAATTATAATTATGATTTTTAACATAGTTTCTATTAGCGAATTCCTACTTAGGTCCTATGAATCAATACATGAACTGATGAGTAACATTTCATAAGTCTTGCTGTTACAGCATACCTAGTTACATTTTAGTGCCCAGACTGCTTTAGATATGACATTGTGAAACTCATAATCAAGGTATAGAGGGGCTGGGGAGATGGCTCAGTAGAATAAGCGCTTCCTTGGCAAGTGCAAGGGCCTGAGTTCAAGCCTGGGTTCTAAAAACAAAAAAAAAAAAACCGTATAGAACCTGCCTTTAAGACTCTCTCTCTCTGTCTCTCTCATATACACACACTCATTCACAAAAATATAGTTAACAGGTATGTAGTGTATGACAAAAGCAATTAACATGCCTTGCATCTACCTGACTTAAAGACCTCAGATTTTTTGAAGTTCAAACAATATCTAGAAATATGTGAACACCACTTAGGAAATGAAAGCAGACACTTATTGAGACTCACCATATGCCAGACTCGAGTTCACTTAGCTGATCCCCATTATACTTGCATGTGCTTTGTAACTTATTCCCCTCTAGCCTACAGAGGGAGAATTGAAACACAGGCTGGCAAGGTGACTTACAGTTATAGGGCTAGCGAGTGCAGAGATAAGGATTCAGAGGCAGGTTTTTTTTTTAACCTCAAGCACCTGTTCCTACAACAGGTGAGTACATGAAGTGGTACATTATGCAGTATGCTATAAAATGACATCTTTTGCATAGAAATGCCATGCTTGAAACAGGTACAATTTGGCTCATTTATAGAGTTTATTGTACTGGATTATTTTCATCTAAATTCAGCCAATTGGGTATTGGATAGCTATAATGAACTAGATCACAAATTATTTTACTTATGAAAAAGTCTGGATTAAATTCTAGATATTTTCTATAATTTCCCCCCAGAATTTCTTGATATTATTGTTCAGGTCACTGATACTATTTGGTGATGCTGATAGATAAAGTACCAGGTGATTCCCAGCCTGTGAATTTAGGTTTGTTTGGTTCAAACAATCTTTTATTGCTTTGTAGCCCTATATCCAGAGGCACCTTACTTGAATCTGGGATTCAACTATTTCATCTATAAATCAAAAATGGCAATGGTAGCTATTACATCTGTTAAGATTAGGATTATCAATTATAAAGCAACGATGATTGACACATAGTAAGCCTTCAATGACTGTTCATGATTACTTTTGTTATCAGCAAAGAACACTATTATTTCTTCATCCTGATATACATGGAAAATTTCTGTTTATTCTTGAGTAACCCATTGTTCCTTCCATGAAGTGTTTTACTTTTTCTATTATTATTTTTTAATAATTTTATTGAGAAACTAATAGCAATGAGATCGTTTCAAAACTGATTACTAGCACAGTTTGAATAATTAATACAATGTATATTGTTGTCTTAGTGGTTATTCATTGTAAAAGATGCAGACATGATATCCTCTCCACAAACACTATTAGAACTAATCTCTTTTCATTGCATTAAGAGAATGCAGCTGTATATCTATCCTAACTATTTTGAATATACAGATACAAAATGGTCATTCATTTGTATCCTCCTTTTTTGTTTAGTTTGGTCAGAGAAGGGTATTCCAATATCATTTAAATATTATAGGTGCATGAATTCAGCAAAATATTCCAGTATAATCCAGTAGTCCATAATAGTAGTGGGTTTTCTGTAGGACTGGGAATGTCAGAAGTTGTTGACTTGAGCCTTTTACAACTCAGCATATTAATATGGCTTTACTTTTTATACTTCGTTTTTATACTTTTCTGCTGGGTGGTTAAGACCAAGATAAAGCAAGACCTCTATAACAAGAAATGTAATTTTTATATCTGATAAGGTCAGTCAAATTCCCTCAGGATTTAACCTGAATCCTTGTACCGCAGTTTGTAGGTCCTTTGTCAGTGTCAGCCATGGGGATGAGTCACGGTCACTGCTTGACTCATTTGCTCTCTGTGAAAGCCTGTGAATTTTTTTTCTCTCTATGTGACTCTCCTTAGGCACACTTTACTTCACTGATCACTTTCCTCTGTGGCCCCATAAAATGTTTGATATTCAGAGAAATAGTGAGGTTAATTTCAACTGCCTATGTTATAGGGTAATAATACTAAGATTTTCTCCATAATTTTATTGAGAAACAAATAGCAATGAGACAGTTTCAAATCAAATTGTTAGGACAGTTTCAATAATTAACACATTGCATACTCTCTTCCTAGTGGTTATTTGCTATACAAGATGCAGACATGATATCCTATTTACAAACACTATTAGAACAAATCCCTCTATTTATTAAGAGAATGTAACTATACATGTATCCTAACCATTTTGAATACACAGATACAAAATGGACATTCATCTGTATCCCCTTTTTTGTTTAGTTCCGTCATTTGAAAGCTTCTCTTCTGGAGGGTTAACAACCTAAATTTGCAGACCAAAAATTACAGAAAAAGAAGGGGTGCAAGTACAGCCAACACTTTGGCCCTAGCCTTTCATAGTCAGTGAAGACTCAGGACATAGGAGAACCTGTACTGTAACATCATGTAACTCAGTTGTGCCCCCGATTTTCTGACCATGAAGTGTTTTCTGACAGCTGCTTGCTTCTCCTTGGCATATCCATAGTAACTTGTCCAGGTCTTTCTAGAAATGTACTTTCATATTTTGCTGCTCCAGCAGCTACAAACTCTCCACTAAAAATTATTTAATTTGGGGAGCAATGCCCAGGACAGACCTCAGTATAATAGACATATATAATTAGTTAATAAATAAAAAACTGAGAGGGCGCTGAAATAAAACAGGACCTTCTCTATGTTTATTATCTGCTCCTGATTCTAAGTTGAAGTGAGTTGACTCTATTGAAATGACAAAATTCATTACAACATTGGCAAGAGCTAGGCAAGTGGGTTAGTGTAAAAGAGGTCATAAGAATTTCAATAAAGTTGAGGATATGGTTTTGAAATAATAGCTGCCTTTGACAGAATGATAGCAGGCCATGCAAATTATAAAAGTCACAACTGGCTTCCCTGCCTCAAAGATACTCTCTTCAAATAATTTATATTTATTAAAAAAATATTTTTCTGAAGTACTGATTTCAACATTTTTTTACTGTTCCAAAGCCAACTATGTTTCCTAATACACAATGAAAATATGCTAGGTAAATTGTTGAATGGTTGTTTCATATTACATGTTTTGTGTTATCACTTACCATCATCAAAATGGACACCTTGTTAAAAAGGAAATGCAATAAGAACAGGTCTTTATCTTTTTAAGTCTATTCTATTCCAAATTTAATAACTGACTAATGCTCCAAAAAATGTTGAGTGAATCAGTAGGCATCATTGTTGTTGCTGTATAATAAATAAGAAAACTGCAGAGCAGTAATCAATCCACAACATAGATGTGAGTCGGAATTTTAACACACTTGGCTACCTCCATCTTCTACAACCAGCTATGTTAAAGATAAGACTCCACGATTTGCAGCCCAGCACTTAAAGCAGCAGTACACTTTGGCCCTTCGCATGTTTCAGACAGGCTGCTTTTCTGGAGGACCCTATCAGTTTGCAGAGCTTGTTTCTAGTGGTAAAGCATTCATATTTGCCTGGCTTACAATTTTATTATTTGCATTGTGTAAGCTGGCCTTGTCCCCCCAGATAGATTTTAGCTCTTGAAATCCAGAATGAAAACAAAAGTCAGAAGGCCAGCGAGATAGCTCAGTGGTCTAAGCTCCTGCTTAGACAATCACAGGGAACTGGGTTCCATTCACAGCACCACATGCTGTGCTGATCCCACCCCAGGGTGCGCTGAGCCAGCCGCTGAGAGTGTGTGTGATGGTGCACACCTGTAATGCCACTACTGGCGAGGCTGAAACAGGAGGATCACTATGAGTCCAAGCTGTGTAGTGAGATCCTATACCAAATACATAAAAAGTCAGAATTTCTTGCTATGTTTTATAATTATATCTTTAAGTTAAGTAGAAAAATCTTGCATGTAAGCATTCATTAATTCATTCAGTGAATATTTATTTATGAAACACCAATTATGTGTGTGTTTTTGGATCAAATGATACAGCAGTAAACATGAAAGTCAGGGTTTTTATTTTTAAGAAATTTATATTGAAGGCAGAAGATAAATAAGAAGTGAACAAATAACAAGGCAGATGTAAGAGGTATGAAGATTATCAAACAAATCAGTGGCAGGTGGTGATTGTAGGTTCTAGGGCACCTCTGAGAAGACAGCTGTGGAGGTCGATGGGTGAGACCTCAGAGAGGGAAGGCAGACAGAGGCAGAGGCGAGTGGGAAAGATGGGAGTGGGTTTGACACATCTGAGGAAGCTGGTAGATGCATGTTTGGATCCTGCTACTGGGAAGAGAAACATAGACTTTCAGGGTTACAAACTGAACATGCTAATGCAAACCTGTAAGACTCTAAATGCTACAAAATTGGAGCACCTGTATGGTGATGTAAGTGGAAAATTTAACACCTGATCAACAGAGATAGGTTGAGGGTAAAAACGTAGGCATATTAACAGTTCTTTATGTAATTAATTATAGTCTAAGTGTATAAGTTTCCCATTGTAAAGTAGACCTAGAATATCCCCCTCAATGACTCACATGTTCAGAGATGGAGCTTTTGGAAGATGACAGGATCATTGGGATGTTTTATTGATCAGTGGATTTGTCCACTGATTAGTTTTTAGCTGAATATGCTATAATAATTAGAAGTTTGATCCAGGGATCAAACTCAGGACTTTGTGCTTGCCAGGCAAGCACTTATTCCACTGAGCTATCTCCCTGGCCCCTTGAAGTGTATATTCTTGTCCACAGCTCTACCCTTCTTTTTTCTCTTTCTGCTTCTTTGCTGTCATAGGGTGAGCAGCCATAGTAGAAAATGCTCCCCCACCACCATGCCTCGACCAGTATATTTGAGGTTTTTAGTTGCCCAGGCACTAGTGCCTGTTCCAGATTCAGGTGCTTCTGTCTCTTAGAAATAGCTGATCACCATGATGCACATTGACTACACCAATGCCCAACCGACAAGCCATTCTGCCTCTGTACTTCCTGCTTGCTTGTCCTACATAAGACTACCAGAGATCAGGGCCTGATATTCTGGCACTGATCCTGATCAGTACCCATCCATGTAATACAAATCTGTCTCCAAATCTTGGGTGTTGTTCCTGTATTTCTGCCTGCCATAGCATCTGGTGCATCAGCTGGGAAAACTGACCACACTGACCTCTTGGTCACTGGTTGTGGCCCTTGCAGACAGAGTAAGGACCTCTCCAGCTCCGGGTGGGAAGGCACATCCTTGAGATTTCTTGAATTACCTTGGAGGTCTGGAGGAGGATTCCTGGCTCCCTGCTTGAGTGGCTCATATCGAACCAAAAGGGCAAAGGACTCCATTTGTCTGTCTTCTTGTCAGTCAGTCAGTCAGTCAGTCAGTCAGTCAGTCAGTCAGTCAGGCTGTTTGTCTGTCTGTCTATCTGTCTATCTGTCTGCCTGCCTGCCTGCCTGCCTGATGCCAGTAAGACTCCTCCATATACATTGCCTCAGTCTTCCACCCACAGCCTGCTGGTACACCTGCCTGGACCTAAAAAACCAAAAGAAAAAAAAAAGAAAGCCTTTACCTGCTTTTAGTTGGCTCCTGTCAGCCAGTCGCTCTTTGCAACTGACCTGAACTCAACCTCCTAGAAGTTCAAAACTTGTTTCCTCTTTGAAAAGGTACTTCTGATTAATGACACTCAAGTTGTCTGCTGAAAAGACAGAAAAACTGTGCTCCAATATCTGGCAGAAACTGTTTGAAAAAAAAAATCTCCACAAATTTCTTGATGCTGCTGGCTTCTTTACGCCTACGCAGACTGTCAGTCCCTGGGAGTGCCCAGCTGCCTCTAAAGGCTGCCTCCCCACTTGCTTTCATGATGACAGCCACTGTCCTGCTCAAGAGAGTTGACACGCTCTCCTTAGACCAAGACCTAACTGTTAAGGTGCCACACGCTGTCCTGGGACACAAACTCTTCTAAACACGGAGTGCTGGACAGGTGATGAGAACACCCTACTTACAGATAGCAGTAGCTCTGTTAAAAGTGAAGTCCAAAAGGCTAGATATGCTGTGGTCACCCTGGTTGCACAAAGTTATTCTGCCCAAAACTCTCTTGCAGGGATTAACTACCCAGCAAACTGCTTCCTGCTGCTGTTGAGAATCCTGCCACCACCAGCTAATTTGGTCCAGAGGCCTGGGCTCCCCCTGGGGATCCACTTGATTGAAACATTAATCCCAGCCACCCGACCTGCCCCTACCATGCTGCGCTAGCACCAGCACCCCTGTGTCCAGCTCAGGCTTCAGCGTCTGTGTCACTGGCCCCAATCTCCCATTCCTTACCTGTACTAAGACAATAAAAGTTTGTAGAATCCTGCTATCAGAGTCATCCCTAGCTATGGCCTATCCTTGATCATTGGCAGCAACAACCAGCCTGCATTTGTAACAGAGACAACTCAAAAACTAGATTGGATAAAAAAACATACAGCATACAGGCCACAAAGCTCTAAAAAGTTGAGAAAAACAGCTTGTAGCCAGCTAAAAGACCAGCTATATCTGCAGATGTGCTTACACACACTTATAACCTGTATTAAGTCCCTCTACAAGTTTCAGAAATCCAGGCTTACATCTACTGAAAAATTTATTTGGACAGCTTCTCCAAGGTTGACTCTAAAGATACAAGCCTCCATGACTGAAGTCTGATGACGTCACTCAGAGGACTGCTCCACACCTATTCCCTGCCCCCCTGCTAGGTGTGGTTTTCGTTAATTGACCTGACTCTGCTTTCCTCAGTCCTTGCTTCCCCACCCACTGCTAGCTGTGTTTCTTTGCCTTAGTCTCTATGGGTGGTTGCCCCAGGAGAATAGAGCAGTCAGTCACACACTTGGTCAAGATTTGATGAATGTCCAAGGCACATAGGACATTCTCCAGGATTAGATTAACTCCCTCACTACCTTGCCAGAGTAATGTTATGGAACAGAAAGGCCCTTCCTCTAGTTGGGCCTTTTCTCAGAAGATCACTTGTAACACGTTAGCAAAGATTTGCCTGTGAAACTGAAAGAGAGGGAAAATATAGTAGAAAATCTCTCCCCCAGCCCCCAACCAGTATGCTTCAGGCTGGTAGTTGCCTAGGTAACAGTTTCTGTTCTAGTTCCACTTTTTGTCTCTTAAAAACAACTGGTCTCTGTGATGCATAGCTGGTCACTGTGATATACATTGTATGAACCAATCCCCAATTGACAAGCCATCGTGCCTCTCTGATGCCTGCTGGCTTACAGGTCCTCTAGCACCAGAGAGCTGGGCCTGATATTCTGGGAAGGATCCTGATCCGTGTGCCCTTTGCCATGAATAAGTCTGCCTCCAAATCCCGGGTGCCACTTAGGTGTTGCTGTGTGTTGCTGCACAACTTGCCCACATGATACCCTCTGCCGTACTAGCTCTGCCTTGGAGCCAGCAATCGACAAACTAATTCTCTGAAATGGTGAGTAAAAATTAACCTGTCCTCCCATAAGTTGTGAGAGTCAGATATTTTGTCCAAGCAATGAGAAGGTAACTAATATAGTAAGTAGTAAATAGTAACTAGTTCCAATGAATCAGAAGTGAATTTCCTGTTTAGCACTGGGTTCCAAACTCAAGATAACTCACACATAAATGTGTATATTCCAAAATCTAAAAAGTTTACAAATTCGAATATACTTCAAGCTTTTCAGATAAAGGATTCTTAACCTGTATTTCATGGGCCATAGAAAGCAGCTTTGGTTGAAAATGCAGTGTAATGCCAAAGACAGATGTTAAGTACGAGAGAGAAATAATTTCATATTTTAAGATATTATTCCTTTATAAATCACTATAATAAACTAGGAAGAGAAAAATTGAGATCTACTCATCAACTATTGTAATAATTTATGAGTCACAGTGATTGACGAAGAGTAAAAGCCCTAACCTAACAGGAATGTTGTTAAAAGAAAACAGCGATAGGACTTACTGATGAATTGTATGTGAAGGATGTAAAAAGAAGCGATGTACATTACTCTGAGGTTGTGTGTGTGTGTGTGTGTGTGTGTGTGTGTGTGTGTGTGTGTATTTGGTACAAAGTCTACAGTGTCTCACTATGTATATCGTACTTATAGTTATTCTCCTGTTTTCAGCCTTTTAAGTGCTGGGATTACAGGCACGCACCACCACGTCCAGTCTCAGTTGCCCTCTCTGCATGCCCCGGGGGCAGGGTCAGCACAGCACACCAGGGATTGAGTCCAAGACACTGCGCTCTGCCTCAGCAGACGCTTTAGTCCGCCGAGCTATCTGGCTGGCCCTTACTCTAAAGTTTTGAATAGGACGTCTGGCTGGGTGGTGAAGCCATTCATTTTCTGAGGAGAATCAGGCTTAGGAACAGACAGAGAAAGAAGAAACTAACAGATGGATGAAAGTACTTAAGAGATAGACCACACTGGGCATAGTGGCACACACCTGTGATCCAAGCACTTGGGAGGCTGAGGCAGAAGGAATCTTTCAAGTTAGAGACCAGCCTGGGCTACAAACTAAGCTCAAAGCCAGCCTGAACTGCATAGTGAGACCTTGTCTCAAAAAGACAAGAGGGGAGAGAGAGAGAGAGAGAGAGAGAGAGAGAGAGAGAGAGAGAGAGATCATAAATATTATTTATTCCTTTACTTGTTCACCAACTTGCTCCATGAAGGATCTGAAGCACTTTACAGTGAGAATGCATATGGTGAACAATGACAAAATGGACAAAGAAAATAATCATGGAAGGAAACATAACCAGAAGTGCAAAGTTGAGGACAGAGTAGGAAAAACGTATCAGAATGTAAATAAGTAATCACTGTTATTTAGGCTCTGAGAAAAGGAGATTTAGGGTCAGTTAACTTGTATGACCCAATCAGAGGAAGTGTAGCTGTCCCTCAGGAGAAGCAAACATTTCCAGGCTGTAGATTTTAAAGGTGAATCCTCCCACCCAGGCTCAGAGGAAGTTGTCCACAGAATGGAGTGGAAGAATCTGGCTTCAGTTTTAGTAGAGAATCTTTAAAAAAGGACTGTGCTAAAAACAGGTAAAATGTGTACAGAGTAAATGAAACAGTTCAAAGGTTTGAGTAGTTGCTGCTGCTAGGAATGTCACTATTATTTCTGAGGTCAAATTCTTCTCCAGGGCTCTCTGGAGTGTTCCTGATGGTCTTCAGTGAGCCAGCTATCCCCCTACTGGGAGTTTTCCCGGAGGAACTGAAAATGTCATATCATAGTGATATATGTGTACCTATGTTTATAGCAGCACAATTTGTGATAGCCAAATCTTGGAAACAATCAAGATGCCTGTCACATGAGGAATGGATGAAAAAGAAGTGGTATTTATGTACAATGGAGTATTACTCAGCTATAAAGAATCATAAACTCGAAGCCTTCATATTTAAGTGGATGCCACTTGAAGATATACTTATAAGTGAAATAAGCCAGATCCACATGTGTAAATATTGTGTAGTCTCCCTAGTATAAGAACTGAAAAGAAGAAATACAAATAAGGTATAATACAAGTAAAAGGAAAGCAAGAACTTGAGGATTGTACAATGAGGAGAGGGCAAGGAGAAAAAATGGGAAACATGACAGGGGAAAAGCCATACATTTTATACACACAAGATGGTTAAGGCAATGATCCTGAGAAACATTAGCAGGTTTTTGAAACTAGCCGTTAATTGGTAGGATTCTCACCCTGATTAACTATATATGCTGAAACCTGTGAACCAAACAACTGCACTGAATATAGCAATGTGTAATAGTAGGGTATGCTTGGAATGCCTGTCATTCTGGTCTTATAAATACATACTTCTTGTCATGACATACCAATTATTACCATACTATCTCCCAACTAAAAGTTTTTTTTTTTAAATAAAGGGTAATAAATTTAAAAAAGACACAAGAAAAAAAAATGTCCTGCTACAATGCTGTATATGGTTAGATTTCTAAATTTCTGTGTAAAAATATGTAAGTGTTTATCCCTATTTTTTATTATTTCTTTTCCTTCATAATCTGTAGAGACTTAGAATTTAACGTATCAGTATTTGATGGAAAATACTTGTTCCATGTTATGCCTAAGATATTTGATATTTAGACAGATAGGGTAAACTGAACTGTATATGCTTCAGGCTAACAATAAGGTTCTATTCTGGAGGGTTAACAACCTAAGTTTGCAGATCAAAAATTGGAGAAAAGGAAGGACTGCAAGGTCAGCCAACATTTTGGCCCTAGGCTTTCAAAGTCAGTGAAGACTCAGGACCTAGGAGAACCTGTACTGTAACATCATGTAACTCAGTTGTGTTCCAAATTTTATGATCAAGGAGATTATGGGGCCACAGAAGAATGTGAACGATGATGTAGAGTGTGCCTAAGGAGAGTCACATGGAGAGAAAACTTTCTCTCAGGCTTTTATAGAGAGCCAATTGATCAAGCAATGGGTGTGACTCATCCACATGGCTGACACTGACAAAGGATCCACAAAGTGTGGTAAATGGTTACATGATAAATCCTGAAGGTACTTGACTGACCTTATCAGATACAAAAGTTACATTTCTTGTTATATAGGTCTTGCTTTATCTTGTTCTTAACCATCCAGCAAAAAAGTATAAAAATGAGGTATATAAAGTAAAGTCATATTAATATGCTGAGCTGTGAAAGGCTCAAGTCAACAACTTCTGCAGATAACCTACTACTATTGTGGACTGCTGGACTGTGTTGGATTGTTTGGCTGAATTCACGCATCTATAGTACTTAGATGCCAATGGAATACCCATCTCTGACAAGACTAAACAAAAAAGGAGATACAAAAGAAGGACCATTTTGTGTTTGTATATACAGAATAGGTAGGATAGATACACAGCTACTTTTGCTTAATTCAATGAGAAGAAAGATTTGTACTAATAGTGTTTGGACAGGATATCCTGCCTGCTTCTTATACTATGGATAACCACTAAGAAGATAACAATGTACAATATATTAATTATTGAAACTGTCCTATTAATCAGCTTTGAAGCTGTCTCCTTAATATTTTTATTTCTCAATAAAATAAAATAAAGATGTCTTGTTCTGTTAGTGGTTTTGGCTGCTGTTGTTCGCTGAGGCCTCTCGTGGCTATGCCACATGCCTAAAGAGTGGTGATAAAGGTCTTATCTTCATCCAGAAGTCTAGACTGATTCAGCATCCAAATTACAAAGGCATATGACTCTGTTATTCCTCCTTTTCTCCAATATTATTTCTAAGAGTATTCTTCCCACATGCCTTAGAGATAAGTTCTTCACAGCACCATATGTAGTGGCATTTGTTAATACAAAACACTCATTCTATATAGACCTGGCTACCTCAAATTTTGAGCTATGTTTCTATCTATCTATCTATCTATCTATCTATCTATCTATCTATCTATCTAGATATAGATATAGATCTATCCATCTATCCATCTATCTATACTTGGTACCAGGGATTAAACTCAAGACCTTGCACTTACCACACAGGCACTTATGCCCCTGAGCTATATCGCAAGCCCTATATATGTTTATTTAAATTTCTTATTTACCGGTAATTTTTAAAATTGGGAGAAGATAGTTGGACTTGTATATCTGAGATAGATTTATACAACTAACTAGCTTGAGGTTAAGGATAGGATTAATGGGTGACACATGCCTGTAATCCCAGTATTCTAGGAGCTGAGTCAAGAGGATCCTAAATTTTGAGTTCAGGCTGGGAAACTTGGTATATTAGAGAGACCCTGTTTCAAAATTAAGAATAAAAAAAATGCCTGAGAATGTAGCTCAGTGTGAAGGCCCTGGGTTTAATTATCTGTATTTCTGAAGAAAAAAAAAGAATAACTTAACTTGAGAATCTTTCCTTAAAAATGTACTACAGGTATGGAAAGATTTTACGTCATAGATATGCCCAGAGTTCTAATAAATTGCTGTTTTTAAAAAATATATTTGGGTGTTGCAGGGTCTCACTATGCAGCTCAGACTTGTGATGATCCTCCTGCTTTCAGCCTCCCCATCACTGGCTGCACCACCACGTCTGGACTCTGGCTGGCTCAGTTGCCCTGGTTGTGGGGCTGGTGCAGCATGTGGTGCCAGGGATCAAACTTCAGTCCCTGAGCTTGCTTCCGCTGCTTAAGCAGGTGCTTTAGTCTGCTGAGCTATCTTGCCAGCCCCATAAATTGCTTTAAAAATATAAATATTTATTTGGTACAGGGTCTGACTGCACAGCTTAGACTTGTAGTGACCCTCCTGTCTCGTCCTCCCCAGCAGCATGATTACAGATGTGTGCTTACAAGAGCTGTTTCAAGGCCAGCACAGTGCACCAGGGTTCTGGGTCCCACACAGCATGCAGTACCAGGAATTGAACCCAAGCCCTTGAGCTTGCCAGGTAGGTGCTTAGATCACTAACCTATCTCCCCAAACTAAATTGGTTTTCAGAATAAAATATTCAATTATAAGCATAAGTATTTCAAAGTGTCACCTGACGGTATATAGGATTGAAATGTTCCTAAAACAAAGACAGCATAATGGTAGTCTATAAGTTCCAGGAGATGTAAAGTTAGGTGTCATATTACATAAATTTCCAGATACTCAACATTTAGGTTGAGCCATGCAAACATTTCTTATTGCTATGATATCTCTATATTGTTTGTTTGATTGAGACAGAGTTTTGCAATGAAGTTCAGGCTGGCCTCAAAAAATGTGGCAATCCTCCTGCCTCAGTCTCCTGAGTGCTGGGATTACAGACATGTGCCAGTCTCAGGAGCTGATAGCTATGCTGCATCATCATCATCATCATCATCATCATCATCATCATCATTTTGGTACCAGAAATCGAACTCATGATCTTGCACTTGGCAGGCAGGTGCTGTGCTGCTGGGTTAAATCCCTAGCCCACTATGTATTATTTTGAAACTGACAGAACCATTGTGCATTATGGATTCTTTGTTATGTTTAATTTTAACTTAAATTAAGCTCTCCTTCTGATGGTATAATTACATTGATTCATTAATTT
>NW_004524715.1:3335092-3336416 GCF_000260255.1 Octodon degus
AAGCACTTATTCCACTGAGCCATCTCCCCAGGCTGACGTCGAATTTTACTTGTAGCTGAATTATCATTTTGCATCTGAGAAAGCTTACTGTATGGGCAATAGCTTTAATGTATGTTAGAAGATATGTTCCAGGAAAAAGACAAATAAATTGAGGAGGAATGATAAATTTAGCAAACTAGGGTGTCTAAAAATTCACTGTAATCTATTTTCATTCTAACAAGGAAAGATTGAAAAGGAAATTCAGAAAGGAGAAAAGAAGGAAGGGAAAGAAATGTAAACAAGCACACAAGACATCTGAGACAACTGTACTACTACTTTCTATTAGTTCACTGAAATGAGCTGGTAGTGCTTATGTTACTTGACCAACTTTGCATGGTTATATCTGGTAATTGGAGCAACTACTGTGGAGATAATAATATACAAGATAATAACCACTTTAATTTCCCATCATCTGGTTTTGGAAATATGTACCATTTTTGTTGTCTTTTTATTCTCTTTAAAATGAAAAATAAGTTCATACATTCACAAAAATCCAGAAGAACAATTCCAGAAAATCAGTGTGGGGGTAAGAAGGGTAGGGTACAGTGGAAGAGGAGAGAGTGAGGCGAGTCCTTCTCAAGTTTGCAGGAGCAAATCGACCCTGGAAGCTTTACACATTGCTGGTGGAGATTAACACTAGTCTCCACCTGGTAAAGAGATGAATAAACAGGTCTGGCATTATATTTTATAGGAAACAAAGACCCTGTATGACCAATAGATGCTAAGAATGTGAAAGTAGGAAGCAAGAGTGTAGAAATATGATCTTCAAAAAAATCATTGGAATAAACATAACATTTAAGTTCACTAATTAGAAATAAGCGGAGATGACCCGGGACCCGGCGGGATCCTGAATAGACCCAGAGTGCAGGCCTGGTGAGTGAGGGAGAGAACCCAGGCCATGGAATCCTGAATAGACCAGGAGCGCAGGCCTGGCGAGTAAGGGAGAGAACCCAGGCCACCGGATCCTGAATAGACCCAGAGCGCAGGCCCAGCCAGTGAGTGAGACGACCCGGGCCTGCTGTATCCTGAACAGGCCCAGAGCGCAGGCCCAGTGAGTGAGTGAGACAACTCGGGGTCCGTGGATCCTCATTCAACCCAGAGTGCAGGCCCAGCACGGAACCCTCCAGCAGAACTCCCTGCAGAGAGGCTTCAGGCAAGACCCACCCAGGTGATTCAAGAGCAGAACATCTTGCCAGAGAGACACAAAGGGTTCAACTCCAATGCCTGCAGCAGAAAGAAGTGGAGCACAGCAGCCAGATCCAAACAACACCCACCTGGAGGAATC
>NW_004524715.1:3340833-3344600 GCF_000260255.1 Octodon degus
GAATAAGCGCCTGCCTGGCAAGTGAAGGATTCTGAGTTCAATCCCTGCTACAGCAAAAAAAGAAGAAAAAGAAAGAAGCAAAGCTGCACTTAATGATAATATCCAGTAATGTGTTAGATAACAAAGAGACACATCAAATGATGCAGAAAACTTGAAAACAACAGGTTTGAAAACTACTTTTCGAAAACTCTGAGGCGTTTGCTTGGTGTAAAACAAAGCTTCCAAAGAAACAAAGAGGGGCAACTTGCCAAGAATTTATAGAAACCAATCACATGATTATTGGGAAGGCTAATTGAAAGAGAAGATAACAAATACATGAGAGTGAGGGATGCTATGGGCAGTAGGGAAACTCTGGAGTTGTGAGCCCTGCTATTACTTTTTGGTCTAACATTTTGAGGGAAAGCCACCTTACCAACTACTTAGAAGAGTTATGTGAATCCCTGAATAAGAGCAAGGACCTTGATGTCCTTGACTCTACTTCGCTTTTGTGATCTCAGAGGACAACCTTAAATTCCAGTTTCTTCCTTTATAAACGGCAACAAAGACCTTTATTATGGGGCTGATACGATGGGTGGAACAAAGTACTATGTAAATTTTTTGAAATAGTGCTTGCCTTGTGAAACTTTCCAGAGAGGCATGTGCTTGGAGCATCTTCAGGTCTATTTCATTTCTCTGGTAATGTCTTCTGCCTTTATATCTACTTCCTTGGTTGCATAATTCTGAACTATAACTTTGTGTCTTAAAGCTGTCTTGCCTTTTTTCTATTGTTTTAGAAATTCACAGTTGCAGGAAAGGACAAGAAATGCCAAATTTATTTTTGAAACATTATTTTTCTTTTCTCAATCTGGTTTTTTTTTCTTTTGAATCTATTCCCTATGTCTTTCCAAAAAATTGCTAAAATTTATGTTAGCCATGTGTGCGAGTACAACATGTTTGCCCACGTGGGGTTTCTTCTGCAGCTGAGGAAAAGTTGATTACATTTTATTACATTTTTATTATTACTTTGACTCTTTTATCTGGATTTTCTTTGTATTCTAAAACACCTGTTACTGTTTAAAAAATTTCTTCAGTGATGTAGTAGTCTGTTTGTCTATAAATAGCCATGCATATGAATTCAACTTTATCAATTATATTATTCTCTATATTCATGTTTGGTTTTGGTTATTTGAAGTTTGCCTTTTGATATTTTAATTATGTCTCTAAGCATAATGCCTTTCTTTTCTGAGAAACACTTTTCTACTTTCTTTAACATTTGAATTTTTAAAACAAATGTTAATTTCACTATAGGACTATTGAAAGAGAAATTCAGTACATAGGAACTTAGATTTGTTTTAGAATAAATCTCAACATTAAAGTTTGAACACTACTGTAATTTTGCCCATTTCTCTTTGTATTTAACAGAATGCAATTCAGAGCACAAGAATGTGTGCTTATTTTGATGAGATTCTCTCTGCCAGATTACGTTGTTACTCCTCTCAGGGATCTATTAATCTGTATCTCTAACTTTTCTAGTGCTAATTTTGGAACACCTAAACTTTCTAAGTTGTTTGATTGCCTAAAATATTTTCTTCTGTACTTTTCAAATTTGTGTGATACTTTGTCAAAAGTATGCTCTTTGCAAACAGCATCAAGTTAAACAACATTTGATTCAATTCACAACTCTTTTAAAGTGGACTCTCATAATTTGATATTTTCAAAAGTTCAAATAACTGACTTATACTCTTATCATGTAGTCTTTTGCTATCTGTTTTTTATACTTCCTCTCCTATTGCTCCATTGTTCTTTTTTTTTTTTCTTTTTTCTTGTTTTGTCTGTATGTTCTTTATTTTTATGTCTTACACTCTGTTGGAAAACACGATTTTTTCAAAATGGTTTTCTTTCACTAGTTCAAAGTTGTGTTTGTTCTCATGCAGTCATTTTCAATGTTGAATAACATGTTTCATATGTGAATCTGCGTATTTGAGACCCTTTACCTTTTTTCTGTTTCTTTCCCACCTTCTATGACATTGAAATTTAGATGCACGTAATGTTTTTTAGTACTGCATAATTTTATGCTACACTTTTTCAAGAATAAAATTATATTATTCTTTTTCTATTTTTTAGGGAAGAGTCTATAGGTTGTTCAGGGCCTCATTACTAGATCAGACTCATAGTGATCTGCCTGTTTACAGCCTCCCAAGAGCTGGGATTACAGGCACGTGCCACCACGTCCAGGCTCAGTTGTTGTCTCAGCATGCCCTGAGGATGGGCCCGGCATGGCAGGCCTGGGGATCAAACCCCTGGCCCCTGCACAGGCTTGCAGGCACTTCAATCTGCTGAGCTATTTGGCTGGCCCTAAAATTATATTATTTCTTTAAGGCTCAGCTTTGGTGTTATTTACCCGCATCTTGTTTCCTACTTAATGAAGTATCTGATTTGCTTGTCTGGATTTAAACCACTACCTCTTTTTTGACACTTCTATATGTGTTATTTCTAGCATGTTTTTCACTGGTACTGTCATTACTAATCTAGATATATGTCTCCACAGTCAGTGGTGAACAAGAACCATGTCTTTAGCTTTATATTTATAGAGCATAGTATCATACATAACATATAATCAAATCTCAGGAATATTTGCTAAAAAAATGGAAATATAAGTGAATGTATAACATCTGTAGGAACTATGCAACTTTACTTTTGGAAAGGTATGGGAGTTTGATTATTTTAAAAACAATAAGAAAGAAGTGATTAAGTAAAGTTTTACATGACAGTTTTTCAGTTTCTGAAGATTCTTTACTTCCTGTCTAACATTGATAAGAATAATTATCTAGTAACTGAAAAGTGTGAGAACTTGAAACACGCAGCCTCTCCACTTAGCGGGCATTCGACTGCTGAGTTATCAGTCTCAGAATTAGAAAGGATTTAGAGATGTTATCATAAAGCTTGTAGCGTTGATCAGGAGCACAATGCTGATATGAGCTCATTAAGGTTCAAGGTATAAACAACTCCAGAGGTATTTAAGTGACTCATATTCTTCAGTTCTCTAATCCCTAGTTTTAGGATTCTTCCAATAAGAAATCATCCACAATTTGGTTCTGAATCCAATTGTTTCTACATTAATAGATCTTGTATTCTAGGTGCGAGATATATTCGCTAGGCACTGTGGAGGAGTCCTATGAACTTAAACTACAGCCAGAAGTTTTATATTGTTGGATGAAGGTCACATAACCCTGATACCTGGTTCATATTGATTAGACACGGTAACTTGCATCAATTGTTAGCATGTGCTTACTCTGATTGGAACATTCCCTTTTATCTAAACTACAAGGAAGGTAGAGTATGGAGGGGAAACATTCCAAATGATTTTGATTTGGGTTGAATGTGCTAAACTCATTTTTAAACTGGGCTACTTTACAAATGAGATATTTTGCAAGCACATCAGGCACGACACGTGTGTCCTTCAATGCCTTCTGCTCCAGTTTCAGACACAGTGCAGCTGCTGCCCCTTCACCAAGAGAAAGGACTCCCTTCTTAAGGTAATGAGTGTTATGGATACTATTTATGATTGCAGAAACTGCTCTTGGTGATAATGTCCTACCTAACTCATAAGGAAACTAAACTCCTAGATTTTGCAGATGCATGCAAATGATGGCACTAAGTTTCAAACTGATGTCTGTCAAAAGTGTTAGAGACTTTACATCAGAATACTCTCATCTCAAATGTAAATAATTGACGTGAGCTTAGCAATTCAAAATATTCAATTCAAACCTTAGGGGGGAAAATATATA
>NW_004524715.1:3344700-3374135 GCF_000260255.1 Octodon degus
TGCATATAGTGGAGGAGGAAAACTGACCAGTCCTTGCCCATATCATATTTATTATGTGAGTTACTTTTAATATATTAAAACAGGAAAATAAGAATTTGTGATAAAAATTTATGTCAATGAACAAATGTGTTTTCTCATCCAAACCTTACCAAGTTCCCAATTAACTACAATGGTATCAGTTGACACCTTCCCTTCCCTAGTACCAAATTGTAAGGCTTTGAAATTCTACTCTCTTGAACAAAGGCCATGATACCCTTTGCTTACACGCTTCCTTAGCTGGGTGAGACAGGCTTTGCTTTCCCTTTTGTTCACGTACTAAATCTCGACTACATGGAGAAGCACTAGAGTTTTCAGAGTCAGGAGTTGCTTGCCTTAAAGCTTTCTTCACATATGCCTTCTATGTCAGTTTTGATCTTTTTTCTATAATAAAAGTATGCAAGAATGTTTCAAATCACATAGCTATTGATATGTTAAAGGTGGAAATCTCTTTTACTTTACTTTTCTTCTTCCTAAGAGAGGATATAGGGGCTGTAAAGCAATGTCTTGCTGATAGGAAATAGAACTATGCTTTCATATAACCTTGCTCTGTTGAACTCAAAAGGCTAGGGTCTCACGGGGAGAAGACCAGTTTGAGTGGGGTTTACCCTCTGAACCCCAGTCCTTAAGAGAGAGCTTAGATTGAGACAACTGAGTAAATGCTGATGAAATATTTTTTGTACAACTTTTTTCACAAGTGAAAGTGTTAGGCAGGAGGATTGAATAATTTTATAATAGGAACTTTATTCATTGTTGAATTCTGTTTTTTATATATTTCCTATTTAATGTAGTATATTTCTATGGATAAAAAGATACCTAAATTTATACATTCATGCATTTGATTTAAAAAATAAGTTTGAAAATTTTAGCAGGTTAAATATAATTTTAAACTTCTACTTCCAACCAGATGGAGCCAGCTCATCCTGGATTTGTCTTTCCATCCGAAGTAATTAGAAAACAAGGTGAAATTTATAAGCTCTGAGCACAAGAAAATGACAATGGTCCTTGAGAGATGGGAAAGTCTTGGTGTGAATCCTAGATTGCCTCTGTTTTCTGCTCTGAGGGAACTTCTAGTCCTTAGTACAAGTAGAAAGAACTCAGGCAAAGCTTGGTAGACTCCCTGAGTTGAGATGGAGCTGAGGATGTTGGGAGTAAGACCAAATAACAACAACAATTTGAAGATCAGGTGATGAGAGTTTTGTATGGGGAGAAAAGGTTCGGATGTCTGAGCACAGTTGCCTATGATTACTTAGCAGAATACCATGCAGGCCCATGTTTGAGGAAGATACTGAAGCTGAAGATGTATTTGAGTGCATTGTTGGACTAATGCCTGGCACCTACATAGAGCTGTGAATAGTTCCTTCTGGTCAGACTCAGACCCCACAATTCATAGGGGATTTGGGTAGAGAGCTCAGAGGGGCTCTGACTCATCAATTAAACCAAATGCTGTCCTGATCTCACCTAGTACATATTAAAAGACTCAAAGCATCATACTGTTTCCATGCAACTTGACTACATCCAAGAACAAAGTTTAAAACTACTTATAAACAAATAAATGCATGTACTGTCTGACATGGTGAAGTTCATATTTGGCATCAAAGATTGCCAGGCATGAAATTAAGCTGGAAAATACTACCAATAGTAAAAAGAAAAATCCATTATTTCAAAGCAACCCTGAAGTAGTAAGCAATGACCTTAAAATAATTATAATTGAATTCTATATGTTTCAAAAGTTTAGTGGAGATGCTCAAAAAATATAAAATTAGCCAGTTTGAACTCCTAGAGTTAAAAACTGAAATATCTAAGATTAAAAGTACACTGAATATAATTTCAAGATTAGATATCAAAGGGGAGAGATTAGTGAATTTGGAGATATGATAATAAAAACTGTATGTTTCAAAACAACAAAGTAATTCAGTGGAACAGCACTGAACACTGGGGCAACTTCAAGTTGCCTTTATATGCAATGAGATTTTCAGAAAGAGGAAGTTCAGAACAAATATTTAAAGAAATCATGGCTTATGTTTCTATAGTTTATGAAAACAATATTTGTACACATTCCTAATCACAATGACTCCTAAGAGTAGAAATATGATGGAAACCATGCCAAGACAAAATAAGATGAAATTGTTCAACATTAGTGGTGAAGAATCTTAAAAGAGCAAGAGACAGAAAAAGGCCTGGAAACAATAAGAGTCAATGGAGCAGCTGAAAAACTCTGAGGGAAATAGTCAAATCCATATTATATTTGAAGGTTTCAATATCAGGTCTCAGGTTTTGATAGAGAAAGCCAGAAAGAATATAGATTTGAAAAATGCTATTAGGGCCAGCCAGATAGCTCAGCGGATTAAGGTGCCTGCTTAGGCAGACTCAGGGACTGGTGGTTTGATCCCTGGCATGCAGTGCCAGCCCCATCCCTGAGGCATGCTGAGATGGCAGATGAGACTGGGTGTGGTGGCACTCACTTTTAATCCCAGGACTTGGGAGGCTGAAAACAGAGGAGGATCACTATGAATCTGATCTGTGTAGTGAGGCCCTGCAGAGTCTCTGCTAAATACATTAAAAAGAAGAAAAATGCTATTAATCAGTTTGACCTAGTAAACAGTCACCAATAAAGAACAACAGAATAGGGCTAGTGAGATAGCTCAGGGGAATAAGCATCTTCTTAGGCAAACACAGGGACAGGGGTTCAATCCCAGGCACCACCAGTCCTATCCCCCAGCACACTGAGCCAGCCATCAAGACTGAGCATAGTATCTATAATCCCAGGGCTGGGGAGGCTGAAAACAAGAATATCACTACAAATCCACTGCATACTAAGACAAATATACCAAATACATTTAAAAAAAGAATACACATTATTCCCAAGGATATGCAGAATATTTACCAAACTGGGCCATATACTACATTATAAAACAAGTATAAGTATATTTAAAAAAATTATCTAAAAGGTTCAAAAATACTTAGCTAAATAACAGGTTTTGGAATATTTCAAGGCTCAAGGAAGAAATAAAAAAGTTGAATCAAAATTATGTTGAATTGGGGCTGGTGAGATGGCTCAGTGGGGGGCTGGTGAGATGACTCAGTGGTCTAAAGCACCTACTTAGAACAAGCTTAGCACAGCACAGGGACCGCGGTTCAATCCCCCAGCACCTCATGCCAGCCAGCCCCGCCCCCTGGTGGGCTGAGCTGCCCCCCCATAAATAAATAAAAATTTTTTTAAAAAAGAGAGAGATTCCATAAGTTTAAAAAAAATTATGTTGAATTTAAAGGAAAAGGTAATATATCCAAATTAAGTGGCAATAATAAAATTAGAAAAAGATGGACAAATTCAGCCTGAACTAAGCAAAAGAAAGAAAATAATAAAAGTCATGGTAGGATTCAATTAAAAAAGAAAACAGACACGCAGTTGAGAAAAAAATAGTGAAAGCAAAAGCTATTTTTTTGAGAGATCAAGAAATTGTTAAACCAAATCATTACCAAAAGCATACAGAACACAAACTACTTATAAAGACAATTTCCATCACTATAAATTATTCAAGTATTAAAAGGGCAACTTTATAGAAATAAATTTAACATCTTGGATGAAACAGACAAATTCCATGTAAGATGCAAACCACTCCAGAAGAAATAACTTGGAATAGCCTTAGATGTATAAACACCTTGCAGTAAAAACCTTCTACAAATAAAACTCCAGGTCCAGATTTTTTTTTAATGTATCCAGTACAGGGTCTCACTATGCACCTCAAACTTATAGAGATCCTCCCGTTTTCAGCCTTCCTAGTGCTGGGATAGCAGGTGTGCACCACCACAACCAGACTCCACTGAGCTTGCCTGAGCTAGCACTTAGTCCGCTGAGCTATCTTGCCAGCCTGGCCCTCAGATTCTTTTTTCTTTTCTTTTCTTTTCTTTTTTTTTTTTTTTTTTGCTGAACTGGAAATTGAACTCAGGCCCTTGTGCTTGCCAGAGAAGCACTTATCCAACTGAGCTATCTCCCTGGCCCCCCTCAGATTCTTTAACTCTCAATTTTACAAAAAATTATTGATGAAATAATATAGTTTTAGATGAGATCTTTCAAAACATTTAAGAAGGAATAACACTTCTCAACTCATGAGGCTATTATATGATTTCCAATATCAAAGACAGGTTATTAGGAAAGAGACTATGAATGATTGGTTCTCATGAGAATAGAGGTAAGAGTTAAAAACTTAAGCAAATCAAGCCTAACACCTTCAAAGTAGGATGAGACATAATCATTAAACAGGATGTCACTCAAAAATAGTATTGATTTAATGTCTGAGAATCTATCCATGCAATTTATTAAACAACTAAACTCTGTGTCTCAATAGATGCCAAAAGGTTTTTGGTTTTTGTTTTTTTGTTTTTTTTTTTTCGTATTTCAGGGAAGAGTCTACAGGGTGCTCAGGGTCTCACTACTACATCAGACTCATAGTGCTCCGCCTGTTTACAGCTTCCCAAGAGCTGGGAATCTGGGCTCATGCCATCGCACCCAATCTCAATGCCAAAAATTTTTGACTAAATCTAAAGCTGATTCATGATAAAATCTGAGCTCCAACTAGGACTACAAGGAAGTGTTCTCAATTGGCTTGAAAACATTCATATAAACCTTTATCTGATATTATTATAGTGAAATACTGGATGATATTCTCACTCGGATCAGGAATGAGACAATATTTCCACTTTAACTGTTCCTATTCCGTACTGTTTTATGGGTTCTAGCCAATTTGATGAAGCAAGACAAAAAATAAAGCAGCTAGATTGTGAAGAAGGATGTAAAACTCTATACACAGATCACATAACTATGCATTAGACAGTCTTTTAAAAATCTACAAAAAAGCTACTAGAAGTAATCAATAAATATATTGATATTGTAGGATATATGATCATTGCACAAAAATAAATTATATTTCCGCATATTAGCAAAACCATTCATTGGAGTGAAAAATATTGCTGTTCTTTAACAGTCTAAACAAGAAACTTCTATTCTAACAAAGATGTATATTCATATATATATGAATAATGAAGCGAATAAGACTTAAATGCAAAAGTAGAACATACTAAGTATGCAAAATACATATTCTCGTAATGTCAAATCTTCTTATATTGACCTGTAAATACAATGCAAATCCAATCAATTTCTAGAATATTTTTTAGAAATTGAGAGTTGATTATACAATTCATATGGAAATGAAAAGAACCTATATTTGCTGAACAGATTTTGAAAAAGAATAGGGTGAGGAGTGAAGCTCAGTGGCAGAGTTTGGCAAGAGTGAAACACTGAGTTTAATCCTGAGCACGGCCAAAAAAAGAAGAAGAAAAAATAAGTAAAATAGGATACAATTGATGGATGTCAATTACATCATTTCAAGATTTACTGTAAAACAGTAATGAAGAAAACATAGTGTTGATGTCAGGATAGACATACAACAATAGAAAAGAATAGAGAATCTAGAAATAGTCTCAAAAATAAATGATTAATTAATTTTAAATAGAAGTGCCAAGGCAATGCAATACAAAATGGGTAATGTTTTCACCAAATGATGCTGGAGCAATTGGGCATACATATGTAAAATTTCTCTATGTAAAGGCAAAAGAATGACAGCGAAACAATTTTAATCAATATTGGGAATCAAATTGTGGAAAAGAACACTTCAAAAAGGATTACAGCACTACCAGTAAACCTAAAACTATGAACTTTACAAATGAAAGTGCAGAAGAAAAAGAAAAATTGGAGACAGTGTCTAGTGACAGTCACCGTCCCTATGACAGTGTCATAGTGATCTCAAACTCACTATGTAACCCAGACTGGCCTGGAATCTGCAGCAATCTTGATTTATTCTCAAAATGCTGGGATTACAGATATGTGCAATCAGGCCTGAGTAGAAGAAAAAAAATTGTAATATGATATTAAGCAAAGATTTCTTAGATAAAATGCTTAAAGCAAAATATCTTTTGAAGACATCAAAGCACTGGACTTCAACAAAAATATAAAAGCTCTGGTCTTTGCCCAATTCAGAAAATGAATGAGAAGATAAGTTATGCCCTAGGAGAAGATATTTACCAAGCATATTTCTGATAAAATACTACAGAGTATATGGTAAAAACTTTAAATACTCAATAGTAAGGGGGAAAAGAAACTAGTAAATATTGGTGTTTTAGTTTCTTTGTTCATTACTGTGACAAATAGCCAACGAACAAAGTTAAAGGAGGAAAGATTTAGTCAGCTTCCAGTTTGTAGAAGTTTTAGTCTGTAACTGGCTGGCTTCAAGGCAGGTGGGATGGCACAGAAGGAGTCCCAGGACATAAACAGTTTATAGCTAGGGGGAGGCAGTGTAACAGTGACGTAGCAAAGTGGCAGCCAGCCCCAGCAGCCCTCCTCTGTCTCTTATATTTTATCCAGGTGCCACCCGTAGGGCATGTAGTATTCATGCTGAGGAAGAGTCTTTCTATTACTCACTCCCAGAACCGTACCAGAGAAATCAGTGGACTAATACAGTAATCACACACCACTGATCCCAGGATCATGCACGCTAGATCCAGCCACCTCTGAAAGCCCCACCTATGACCATATGAGGCTTTGGGGACCGTTTAGACACAAGCCATACAATTGTTAATCATTCGAACAGATACTTTATCAGAGAAGGTAATACAGATGGCAAAAATATGAAGACTTTTGGTATCATCAGTGATTAGACAAGTAACAATAAGATTATAGTACAAGCTTATTAGAATGGCCTAAATAAAAAATAGACAGATCTTATCAAATACTGACCAGAATTTTGTAGAAATGTACTTTGGAAAAGAGTTGGACAGTTTCTTAAAAAGTGAAAATACATGCTTGGTACACATCTGCTCCAAGGAAGAGAAAGCCTATGTCCAAATATCTTTCTGAAATTTTTGTTTTTAAGCTTTATCTACAATAGACACAAATCAGAAATAACACAAATGTCTACCAAGAGAACATTACTCAGTCATAAAATGATATGAACTCTTCATAAGTATAAGAATGTCTATGAGGGGCTGGGGAGATAGCTAGGTGGTCTAAGCACCTGCCTGGAAAGCGCAAGGACCCTGGTTCAATCCCTGGCTCTGCATGCTGTGCTGGCCCTACATGGAGCTGGCCACCAAAACCAGGTGGTGTGGTGCACACCTATAATCAATCCTAGCTCTGGGGAGGCTGAGACAGGAGGGTCACTACGAGTCTGAGCTGTGTCATGAGACACTGCAACAAATACATTATCTTGGTCTTAACCATCCAGCAGAAAAGTATAAAAAATGAGGTATATAAAGTAAAGCCATATTAATATGCTGAGCTGTGAAAGGCTCAAGCCAACAACTTCTGTGGATAATCCACTACTATTGTGGACTTCTGGACTGTGTTGGATTGTTTTGCTGAATTTATGCACCTATAGTATTTAGATGTCAGTGGGATACCCATCTCTGACAGTACTAAACAAAAAACTGGGATACAAAAGAAGGACCATTTTGTATTTGCATATACAGAAAAGGTAGGTTTTATAGAGCTACTTTCTCTTAATTCAATGAGAAGAAAGATTTGTACTAATAGTGTTTGGACAAGATATCCTATCTGCATCTTGTACTATGGCTAACCACTAAGAAGATAACAATGTACCATGTATTAATTGTTGAAACTGTCCTATTAGTCAGCTTTGAAACTGTCTCATTGCTATTTGTTTCTCAATAAAATAAAATGAAATAAAATAAAATAAAATAAAAAATAAGTGAATCTTAAAAAAAAAAAAAGAGTATCTGTGAACATGGGTGAACCCTGAATAGTTATGCTAAACCAGTGAAACCAAGCCAGGAAGAGTGGTGATGAACCATGGTATGAGTGCTGCATGTTATCATTGAAAGCTCCAAAAGTTCTCCCCCACTGGCACACATACTGTGTACCATACCATACGACTCCATGCATTTAAAATTCTAGCTAGCAAGTCAAATGTTTTCTAGGGACAGCATTTCATGTATAAATTAATTTTAGATACTATTAACTTCTATAACTTCTTTGTAAAAAATACATAATACCAATCTTTATGTGTAATGTTACAAGAACTAATTATGTGGGATTTTTGGATCATTTTAAACTGGCTTGAAGAGTACTAGGTCATTTAGGAATCTTTATCCAAAATTAAGGAAAGTGAAGTCAGACACAGAACTTTCCTTTATTTTCTCATTTAGATTGTTTTTCTTATGGCTTTTAAATGGAATCAAATATCCAGTGAAATTTATATAAGGAATTGTATAAAATATGATGTGGGGGAGCTGTTTGAAATTTAACATACTTTATCCTTTTTTTCCTGAAGAAAACAGTGAGGAAGGTGTAACCTCCTTAGTTGCTCCAACTGTAAAGCAGTGAATAGATTTCTTATAGGGGCTCGTGTCCATCTTCTGAGGGTACAGTGCCCTGGCTAGGAGGGACCAGGCCCTAGCAATGGAAAGCTCCCCTGAAGATGTTCGCAAAGTGAGAATTCACTCATTTTTACATCAGTCTCTACATAATACCTAAACTATTTTAAGGTAGATTTCATGGCATATTAATGAAGAACAAATTTTAGTTTATCATGATCAATGTCATTCTTAAATCTCTCACTACATCCTAATACGGAGTTGTTAAAAATCTGAAACCTCAAAGACAAGCTCTTGGCATGTAGTCAGCAGTGGCTTTTGTTTTCTGGTGAGACCGCTGCACATGAAGTGGTGTCTTTTTTTCTTTTATTTTGTATTTTTTAGGGAAGTGTCTACAGGGTGTTCAGGGTCTCACTACTAGATCCAACTCATAATGATTCTCCTGTTTATAGCCTCCCAAGTGCTGGGATTACAGGTGCGTGCCACCATGAACCATCTCAATTGCTGTTTCAGCATGCCCCGGGGGTGGAGCCCACATGGCAGGGCCCTGGATCGAACCCCTGCCCCTTGGGCCTGTTTGCAGGTGCTTTAATCCACTCAGCTACTTGGCCGGCCCGAGGTTGTGTCTTGAAATCACCTTGGTCTGTAAATTTTCATTGTCTCACTCTGACTTCTTTGAAATTTTTTATTTTATGAGTACATTTGTGTGGTATAAGTAATTTTGTATATTTTTTTCTTTGCTTTTGGTTCATAGCTTGTTTCCATAGCACCTGGATAAGGAGTAAGTCTGAAGGATGATGAATAAGCATTGGTGAGGAAGATGAACACAGTGAAAAATGCTCTTTACAGACATCTACAATGGGGCCTGGGAAGACAGCTTGGTCGTCTAAACACCTGCCTAGCAAGTACCAGGACCCAGCTTTGACTCCCAGTATTACATGCCATGCTGGCCCCAGAACCCCAAAGTGTGCCATGTGGGTCACTGAAACCAGTCATAGTGGTGCATGCCTGTAATCCCAATACTGGGGAGGCTGAGACAGGAAGATCAGTAGTAGTCCAAGCTGTGTAGTGATACCCTATATCAAATATAGTAAATAAACAAAAGATTTTTTAAAAAAATTAAAAATAGCTCATGTTTTTAAGAGATGTTTTAAAACATTTTATTTTAATAGAAGTTTAAAAGCCATACCTTGCCATGCTAAGCAATGGCTTTAATTAGAAAGTCAGTCCTCACATTGTCAATGTTTGACACCAGAATGGAGCCATACTCGGGAATGGTATCAGATGGGTACAGGTACTCCTGGGTACACATGCTCCAGTATATCCAGGTGCCTGAGGTATGCAGATAACAGTCACATCTTCTTATCAGTAAAGTAACTTCTACCTGTAATGAGCAGATAGTACACACGTTTCATGAAGCCACCTTCCTAGTATCCCTCAATAAGATAAAGAGCATTAAAACTAGAGAACTCACTACATATACCATTAAAATTCGCTTGATCAAAATTTTCATAGTGGTCCTGAGAGAGACATCCTTCCTGTTAAGTTCAGCTATTAGTTGCTAGGCAACTTTGCAAAAATATAAATAAGGGACCGTTTTATTGTAATATATGCATATATATTGTAACATATACATATATATGTATGTATACACAAGATAGGATCGATGTACAGCTTTCTCTTAATTCATTGAGGTTTGTACTAATATTGTTCAGACAAAGATATCATGTCTGCATCTTGTCCTCTGAATAACTACTATGAAGACAACAATATACAATGTATTAATTATTATAACTATCTTACTAGCCTGTTTTGAAACTACTTCATTGCTATTTTATCTTTTTTTCTCATTAAAATGAATGAAGAAATTTTAAAATATCTAAAATGTTTGGGTAAATTAAAAAAAATAAATCTACACAGTGAGAATATTTCCCCAAATACCCAAATATTCATGCTGTGTCCTCAATATCAGATTCAAAGGAGGGATGATTATGATATTTCAGTTCTAAATGTAATCTCAAAATTAAAAAAAAGCATTTTGGTAACTGGTAAGTAGTTGTTGGGTAGAAAGAAAACTACTCTCTGTATGTCTTCCTTTGTAAGATCATAATTGCAATAGCAAAACAATTCCCTGACTTTACGTTGAAGAAATAATGCCATCGGTGTGTTGAATACGACAATACCCCATTGAAGCAGATAGATTTGGCTAAATAACCCTCATGACAAATTAGTCTTGAGACAGCCTTGTCTGGGCAGGTCAATCCCACTCACTAATTACTCACTGAAAGTTGCTGTCCATGAGATCCTTTGTTTTAAAAGGGAAAGGAAGGAAATGGTTGTTATTCACAGAAAGGATGTTTTCCTCTTTTTTTTTTTTTTTTTTTTATAAGTTTTGGTTTTGTTGACTTAGAGCAGCATGTGCAACCGCATTTTTTGCCATTCGTCTGAGTAGACTCCCACCATTGTACAATGGGAGATCACCGAACACATCTTCAAAGCTAATTAAATCAACATGATGAGCTCTTGCAGCTGCTTGCTTTGTGTCTATGGCTTTCCAGTGCATAAAGCAAATGTGTGGCACTGGGGTAATAAGCCTCTCTCTTGCTTTTTATACCACAGTAGCTTCCCCTCCACAGATCTTTACTTATTTACCATCAAGCTCATTTTCATCTATTCTCATTCTCTATGATGGTCTACATTTCACACATTGTACACAGTTTTAGTGAAGCAATTCTTTTCTTTCCTGAAAACTGTTTTGTCTACTTTGGTATAATGACAGCTTAATTTTTACATAGTAAATAGAATAAATATTTTATGCTAAAAGCATGAACTGAGAAAGAATGTGATTCTCTAACATTGGTAATATTTTAATTTTTTCCTATAAATTATCCATGATCAAACTCTCAGTGTTCAGATTTATTATTTTATCATCTCTATGGTAATCCTACGAGGCATTATTATCTTTAATTATCAAAAGAGGAAACTAATGTAACGAAACTGTAGTGATCTTAGTGCAGAGAAAGCTGAGATTAATGTTTAATCGTTTTATTTCTATTTTAGCTTTCTTTACATTTGGATAGATTATTGGTTTTGGAAAATAATCAGAGTGTTTTTAATTGACGGAATGGACTATTCTACTTGCATGAGGTCATTCCTTTTTCTATCTATGGGGTGGATGTGTGTGAGCGAGATGTGGTCCAATTTGTTGTTCCTTTTTGCCTACAGGGAAGTTGCCTTCTTTCTACCAAAGGGGTGAAGATTGGTTCAGCTTGGCTAAGTCATTCTGAAGTAAGACTACTTCCTAGTGAGACACATTGAATACACTGTTTCCTCACTTTCAAAAGTGAAGCAGGCCAGAGACCCCATCTAATGAAAGTCAGAATAATTTTCATGTGACAGATACAAGTTTTTACCCAGTTACTTTTGGTCAACAATTTTGTCCTTTTGAGTAGGCCCAGCACAGAAACCACACATACTTAACATGTTCAAAACACATACGCATTCACAGAAACTTGTGCAAGATAGAACGAGGGTGGAATGCAAGGCTCAAGTGCACAGAAGTGTTTTCTATTTCGGAGCAGCACAGTCTCATTCTTCTAGCCATCTGGCTCCTATTAGAACAGGGTCTGCAGTCAGCGTCTACCCGAAGGGGGAGGGGTGGCCTAGGCCTGCGTCATTCTGGCTAGGATCATTATTTAAGGGCCGAATTGGTTTAAACTTTTATGTATGTACCAGGACAAAATTGTGGCATGAATAAATGCTTTCTGAGATAGAAATTCATTTCCAGAGTTTAATCATAGACACTGAAACATAGATTCATTTCTCATTTCCATTATAGACTTTGTAAACGGAAACAATCCCAGAAGATGATCAAACTATCATAGACATCTGACTACTGACACGACTACTGGGGAATACAGCTCTTTAACTGGTTTTATTCAGATTCTCTCACCTCTTGTTAGAATTCATGCTTTTTCCCAAATACCTGTTATCGAAATGAGGGCCTTCCCATTGAGCTACATTGTGTGTGTGTGTGTGTGTGTGTGTGTGTGTGTGTGTGTGTGTGTGTGTGTTTACTCTGAGACAGGGTCTTGCTAAATTGCCAAGTTGACCAGTACCGATTTATAATCTTCTTTCCACCACTCCTTCAGAGTACTAGGATTACAGGCAAGGACTACCACAGATTTTTAAAAAATAAATAATGGAGATGTATGTCGGATCAGGCTCTCATTGCCATGACAGGGTGAAGAGGTGTCATACCATGAGCACTGTAGGTTGAGTTGATACATTGTACAGTTCAGATGTTGTGGTGATTAGGAACTTACACTTGCAAAGCAGCCTGGGTTCGATTCCTAGTTCTACCACTTATGTGCTATGTGATCTTGAAGAAGTCCCTTCACTTATCAGTGCTGTAGAATCTGCATCTGTCAAATGGAAATCTCTATAATTCATGTCCCTCTGTGCTTACGGGGATTCATCAGTTCATACACATTTAATTTTTAGTTGGGTACATAGTCCTTACTAATTATATATACTATTTTATTATAGGGAGGCTATAAAAATGACCTTAATTTTTAATTGAAAGGTACGTAATAGTATGTCACCACAAGAAATTTCAACTTATTAATAATGATTGTTAGAGTTACAAAGTATTTTCCATCTATGTATTAAAAAATACATGCAAATTCTTCTTAAGGCAACTCCAGTAATTGGATATTTTGAGACTTAGAAGGAAGTAAGGTTACTTTTTTAACTAGATCCGTTGGGGTTAGATGTAAATTCATTTCAAATTCTTTCAGAAAATTCTGCTTCCTCTCTTTTAGTTCCTCTCTTCATACTTCGAAGAGAATATTCCCTCAGGGGGTGGGGAGAAGAACTTTAATCCGCATCTTCTCCATTTCCTTACCCTCATTTTATTTGGCCAGTGAGGAGCTCTTGGGACTTTGAGCCAATGTCAATCTCTTTCTCTGTCTCTCTCTGTCTCTGTTTCTCTGTCTTTCTGATCATATTTTGCTTAATAAAGCCTCGACTTCATTCATTCTTCAAGCCTCAGCCCAATTTTTACTTCCCTCAAAAACCTTTTACTGATCTACGAAGTGTTTGTTGCTTCTCTTCTCTGCGTCCTTTTGGATTTTGCTAATTATGGCTTATTATGTTACTCATTATATTATAGTTTAATATGTTTGGTTGCCATGTTGGACAGTGACTTTCTTCAGAACACAACCATACTAATTTTGTGTTGCTGATGTTTAGCAGTGTGCTCACAGTAATGAGGTAGTCAGTCCATATTTCTTACAAGGGTGAATTATATAAAATATATGCATCAGTACTTGAGCACATGTATTTGTAGATGTAACTGGAGAAAGTGTCCTCCTAATAAGCACCGTTTGTAAGAAATCTCTTTGGTTTGTCTTCTGATTTGTTGCTTCCATCTATAATTCTTTAATAACAAACACTCGGTGCATTTTCATTTAGGTAAGAAGTGTTTTGTCTGGGATTAGTAAAATAGGAGAAACCAACCAACCTATTAGCAAAGATGAGCTATCTGAGAACAGAAATACCAAACTGTGATATATTAGGGTTGCACAGTGAGTTTAAGGGCAGCCTGGACTACAGAGTGAAAACCCATTTCAAAAAACAAAAAACAAACAAACAAAAAAAAAGAGTGGAGGCTGGGGAGATGGCTCAGTGCAATAAGTGCTTCCTTGGCAAGTGCAAGGGACTGAGTTCAATCCCCAGTTCCGCAAAAAAAAAAAAAAAAAAAAAAAAGTGGGGCTACTGTACAGATTATTAAAGGGGGCACTGATTAGTCATGGAGTGACCCAGAAACCCAAGCAACTTGTAAGTAGGAGCTAGGATAGAAGAGAGCCCTGAGGTTAATTGGTATCACAAAGGCTAATTTAAATTATAATAAAATTCAACCAAGGTTTGGCCCAAGCCATAGAGCTCAGCAAAGAGGAGCTCCAGGTAACAATTTGCTAGAACCTAAACACAGCTGTCCTGCCCTCATACAAAGTAGAAAAACCATGCTTAGTGTCTCCTCATAGAGTTCACTGAGCTAAACACAGTGGTGCAGGACAAAGTAGTGAATACCCTTAGCAAAATAAAATAGGACCAGTAGCAAATTCAAAGTTAAAAAAAACTCAATAATTGAATCTAAAGAAGGCAGTCTTTCTTGTTATTTCTTGATTCTGCTAAGCAGAGCTGCTCAGAAAGCTAATCTGTCCACACACAATTCATCACATGTGTTTATATTTCAGAAAGTTGCAGAGATGGAAATCATTGGCTTTATATACCCTGTCTGTCTCACTATTAAATTATTTGCAGACTGCGAGATGACCTTGAATTCAGAGGGGTCGGAAGGTTCCAGAACTGTACTGCCCCCATTTACTCCATTGAAAAGGGCTGCTGGTACATGAAAAATAGGTGTTTAAACAAGCTATCTGATTTTCATAGGGATGACTTCATGCATTTAAAATCCTATGTGCAGTTGAGTAGGGTACCCCACATACAATTTTTGGAGCCAGACTCACTTGCTATTTAAAATATTCTCTGGTTAGAATTTAGCCATATTTGAAAATTCTATTCTATTTTATTTTTTATTAATTTTATTGAGAAACAAATAGCAATGAGACAGTTTGAAAACCAATTAGTAAGACAGTTTCAATAATTAATACATTGCATATTGTTGTCTTCATAGTGGTTATTCATAGTATAGGAGGCAGACAGGATATCCTGTCCAAACATTATTTGTACAAATCTTTCTTCTCATTGAATTAGGAGAAAGTAGCTGTATATCTATTCTATTTTCTATAAAGAGATACAAAACGGTTCTTCATTTGTATCCCTTTTTTGCTTAGTTTTGTCAGAGATGGGTATTCCATTGCCATTAAAATATTGTAGGTGTGCGAATTCAGCAAAATAAGCCAATATAGTCCAGTAGTCCATAATAGTAGTGGTTATCCGCAGAACTGGCAATGTCAGAAGTTGTTGACTTGAGTCTTTTACAGCTCAGCATATTAATATGGCTTTACTTTTTATACTTCGTTTTTATATTTTCTGCTGGGTGGTTAAGACCAAGATAGAGCAAGACCTTTTTTAAATGAATACCCCATTTTTCTTCATTCTGTAATTCATTTTAACAGAGCAAGTTGCAGCATCTTCTGATTTACCACCCCCCCATCTCCAGAGATGAGTGCATCACGACTTTGACTTTCCTGGATAGGAAGAGTTCATTTTCATCAAGTACTATTTTCATTGTGGCATTGCTTTATTTCCACTAACATACAATGGCTTCTCTTTCATATTAACTAAGTACTTTAGTTGTACACTTCAAGACTTTGTACTGGTTCTCAGCAATGTAAACTACTCTTTCAGTTATACCCTATCGAGATCTATTCCATTCCTCAAATACCCACTTTGCATTCACCTTACTCAGTCACCTCTAGAATTAACTTATTTTCAGCGTTTGTGTCCTATTCTCTATACCTAGAAATTCTTCTCATTTCATTTCAGCAAAATTTTCCTTTGATTTGTACAAGATTTTTTTTAAATCTGTACTGCTGGTTGCTGTGACCTATCCGGTCTAGTAGGTAAATGTGTTTATGAAGAACTACAAGGCAATCAATTAAATAAGTCAACTGATCATTGTACTTTTACCTTCTGGCAAGCATTGTGAAGACAGTACATCTATGAGATGATTTTTTTACCCTCATTTATGATTGAACTATACTTTTATGCACAACAGTAATATAGAAACATAACAAATATTGTGTTATGCATATAGTCAGACAAGACAGGATTCAATGATGAGAATAATTCTTGAAATCTAAGGGTATTCAGTCTCTTAGGTACTTTCAGATTTCTGGTGTTCTTCCTTTAAGTATCTGGTTCTAGTTTTCTGAGCTGTCCAGTATTGTAGCCATTAATCACCTACGATATGCAGCATTGGGCATATGACTGGTGTGACCCAGGAGCAGAAATTTAATTGGGTTTAACTCTAATTAATTAAAATTTAAAATGAATATTTAATTCTGGGAAAACTTAGATATATTTGGAATAAACTGAGTTTCTCTTCTATTTTCAGAATGTAAATTTTATAAATTTCAATGGAGGTCAAGAAGTACTAGTAGGGTCAGTGAAATAGCTCAGTGGACTAAACACCTGCTTAGGCAAGAGCATGGGCTGGCGTTTGATTCCCCATGCCACATGTCACTCTGGCCATCCCCAGGTATGCCAAGCAGACCACTGAGACTGAGTGTGGTGGTACACGCCTGTAATCCCCGTGCTGGGGAGGCTGAAATAGGAGGATCACTATGAGTCCGAGCTACATAGCAAGAGCCTGTGCCAAACACACACACAAAAAGAAAGAAGTATTAGTGAAAATTTAGCATCAAAATTGAGGTGTATATATAAAATGTACAATGGATAGCAGTCAATACAATATGAGTCAAGGAATGTAAAATATATCATTAATTTTTAACCTATTATGAACTGATAGTATTTTGGATTCATTGGGTTAAATAAATTGCATGTTAAAATTTTATTTAATTTTTTTCTTGAAAAACATGACTACTAAAAAATTTGTCGTAACATATGTGAATTGCACAGTGCTGCTACAGATAAATGAGACTGTACTATAGTCACCCCTGTCCCTGGACCACAGCTGCCGGTTACTTCTATGCTGTTTCTGTTATCCAGAACTCCAAAGCACTTAGGGTGTCTGCTGATTTTATCACATTAATCTGAGGTTTGGAATTGTGTCTGAAACATAGTGCAGTAAGATCACATGCTGCTGACGTACAGGCCGCTGTCTCTGTAGCCCACCACAAGTCTATACACCTTACAGTTTGATGCTGATACATTTTTTTATTGAAATATTTTTGTCCCTTCATGAATACTCCCTTGTGTGTTTGCTGCAATGGCTTTGGTCTCAGCTCTAGATTTTCTTCTTTTTCATTGCTGAGTGAGAAAATGAGTTCCATTTTGACTTCACCTCTTGTCATAATCCTTATATCTTGAGAGAAACTAATCACCTCCCCACTCCTTCCCAGGTCAACTAGAGGGGAAGGAATACTAGGAAACTACTCAGGCTCCAACGATATCAATCCCGAAATGATGGTCAATGCTGTGCTCATCATGCTTAGGTGCTTAAGGTTTTGTGCCTTGTGTTTCTTGATTTTTTTCTTTTGTTAAACCCTTTGTGCGTGTTTTCGAAAAGCTGGATCATTTTCATCAACTCATTACTCTTCAATTCAGATTTACTAACAAACCAACAACCTCCCTAGACAATTTCTTTCTGTGAGATAAAGTAAAAAGTATGTATCTTCACATTTAACACTTGTCATAATTTGACCCCAACTAGAATGTTCACATTTAACCCTGAAAATCTACCTAACTCTAGCCCATTCTTGCTTCTTTCTTTCCCAGCATTTATTATAACATCAAACCCTAAAATATTTCTCATCTGGTGCTGTACAAAATATTTTCCAGGCCATCACATATTATACCTAAATAGTAGATACATTCTGCATTATCAAGTAAAAAAAAATATGATTGTTCACTTCTGTCAACCCAAATCACTATTTCTTTCATCTTTAAATATGTTTAGTTGACACATAATACTGTGCATATTTATAATGTACAACATGGTATTTTGATGCTTGTGTATGTATATGTCAAAGCAGGGTAATCAGTGTTTCCTTCTTCTCCATTCAAATTAGTATTTCTGGAATGATTCATTTTACATTCTCTGAGAAAAGATCAGGAGAACTAGTAGTTTTATCACTTCCTGTGGCTCAAGTCAGTTCAACAATCCTTCATCCTCCACATCATATTGATTCTTTCTATGGCAGGTGTCAGACTGCCTGACCCGATTGATATGTTCTTCAAAAACTGATATAAATCAAAGTTTGGAACACAGAAACACATTTTTTGTTCATTCGTTTTATTATTTAAAACTTCATCCACTTGAAAGGAGCCATAACTCTTTGTAAAATGGTATATGCCTGTTCTTTCATAGTGCTCTTTCACTATATTGCCCAAAGAGTAGCACTGATATTTTCACCCACTTATCTTTATTTTTCAAGAAGAGATACATTCAATCATGGCAGCTGCTATTAAAAATAAGCACAACATTCTTTATACAGGGAATCCAATTTTCTCTGATTACAATTTAACTATTTAAATTTAGCTTTAGTATTTTAAGTTGAAGCACCTTCATGAATAACAATGAATATTTACAAGCTACCTATGTAATGCAAAACAGTGTTAAGTAACACTGATAATTTTTCATCATTATTCATTGGTACATGCTGTAATAATTAAAAAACCATCATCATCATTTAAAAAAGCCCCAACAAATTTCCAGAGCATTTACTATGCGCTGACTGTTCTAAGTGCTTCCGATGTGTGGCTGAATCATCCCAGGTGCTACAGAATTAAATTATTGTCCTCAGTTTGTGACTTCCACTTTGCCATATTTAGATCATAATGTCCATTTTATATTTTACATTTATGATTAAACATGTAAGTAGAAGTTTAACTGATGGTTTTCTTTTATAATGCTGCATACCTAAGAGCATTATGGTTTCTTTAAAAGTGATGGTAATACTTTTAAAAACCAAGAATTCCAAACTAGAAGGATTACGTTAGGGTTATGGGAAGTCATCTGCTGACCAGAAAAGAGATCTGTGGAATGAAATCTAAATATCCATAGGTCATTTATTCATTTATTATTTACTTTGTTTATATATTGACTTTTTACTACAGTCTATTTCCTCATTGATTTTACAGTCATAAACAGATTGACATTCAACTAGCAAGTAAACATATTCTTAAACTGAAAATTATGAGAATGACTTCAGGTTGTAAAAACAGGGTGGGAGCATAAGGTTTCATGGAAATGAGTGTGTAGGTTGGGCAGTGAGGTTCCTCTGAAAATGAGAGACTTTAGGATATAGCTTAAGAGTGGAAAAGCTCATGTGAGGGTACCAGAGAAACAATGGCACAAAGAGGTGGAAAGAGTAGCATCTTGTGAGGCCTCAAGATAGGAAGAGGCTCATCTCAAAAGCCCTGCTCTGTGAGCTTTCTTTACCCCCAAGAGAGCTTTGTGGTTCATCTACCTTATTTCTGCTGGCTCCCAGAACAAAACCACACAAGTTTATTAAAACATTTCCATAATTAGGATAATTAGCAATTATTGTGACTGCATTTAAAAGTAATTCTGATATTGTTATTAACTAATATTTAAAATGCCATTTAAAAAAAAATCTCAAACTTTTGTACAGTAACCGAAGCATGTTGTGCACCCATTGGCGGACTCCTGGAGGGAAAACTTGAAACTGTTGTGGAGCTGTTATGATCCTCACTTCCTCAGCCAATTCTCAGCTCAGCCTCTTGCCCGCTGTGTGCTTGGGCAATTTACATAACTTCTTTGAATTTCTGCTTATTAGTAAAACATGGAGATTTTGTATTTAAATGTTACTGTGAAAACTGACTAAAATACTTTCAAAGGACCTAGTATGAAGAAGGCATCCAAATGTTTATAACATGATAGATTTTTTTTATATATGTCAATTATATCAGAGCTTCATATGAATCGGGACATTACATACCTGTCTCAGTTATTCTCCTTTGGTTGCTGGGAAAAATAGCTGACACCCAAAATGAAGAAAGGAAAGATTTATTTAGCTCATAGTTAGTAGAGGTTTCAGTCCATAATCAGTTGGTTCCAAGGCAGAGCAGCACATGGCAGAGGGCAACCTTTCATGGCAGGGCAAAGAGCAGAGAGCCAAGGGAATGGAAGCAGCTTCTGCAGCTAGCTAGCATCTCTCTGCTCCTTACATTGTAATGCAAATTACATGCCCCAGGGCAGCTGCAGCATCCACACCCACAATAATCACAAACTCCAGAAGCCACCCCATGACTGCATGAGGTTTTGGGGGACAACTAGACACAAATCACAACAATACTTAGTGGTCTTTCAGAAATGTCAGTGTTCTTATGGAACAAGGTTATGTATTTCCTTATTTTATATTGGAAGAATAGAAAGCTCGAAGATTTTACAGCAGACTCAGGTTTCAACCCATGTTGTCTCACTTTAGAGTACGTGTGTGGTCTTATGACTACTTTGAAAATGTGTTTCCTCATTTAGGAGAAAATCACCAAAAGCAGACCTTGTAAGTTTCTCAGGTAAGGAGCATAGGTAGTGATATTCGGCTGTGAAACCTGAAGCGAAGAGAATTTGTTTGCATGGTGCAGAATCAATACATCCTATTTAAAAATGACCTCTGCAGAGATGAAGGCCAGTTTTTGAAAGGGAAAAAAAGACAAATTGGCCATTAGAATATACAACTTGTTATTATAAAGGGTCCTGTATGTGTATCACATAAGGGGTTTGCACAGCAGTTTATTGTCAAACAGATAGCAGCATGTAAATTTCCAAAACTCAACTTGGCATCACTAGAAAATCATACCCCTGAGACTTGGATATTGTAGACAGTTCGACAGTAACTGGATCATAAAGACTTTTGTAGATCAATAACCCTCAACCTTGCTGCATCAAAAAATATCTTCATCAACAAAGAGAGTTTCAGGAATCACAAAAGCATAGTCAGAGCGAGTATTAGAACAATTAAGCTTTGAGTGCATGTATGGTATTTTACACAAGGCCATTGGCCCATCATGTGGATCTAATCATGAATTAATGATTCAGTATAGTATACTATAACGGTACACTATCTATACATACATTAATGTCTTTCTCCTCCTTTTCTGAGATAATACCATACTCTACACTAGTCCTAAATTTGTTTAAGAAAGGATGTTACTTGAATGTGCTTAATTTAGGACAACAGTGTGTCCTAAACTCTTTTTCTAACCTGTATTATGCCCCTGAGCTTTGCTTTCTTCATTAGTAAGCTTGAGGAGAATAATAAAATTTTGCAAAGTTCTTAATATTCAAAGTATGTATGTCATTGAGATAGTTACCAGAGACAAATAAGACTGAGAGGATTTGGGGGCCGGGGAGATGGCTCAGTGGAATAAGCGCTTCCCTGGCAAGCGCAAGGGCCTGAGTTCAATCCCCGGTTCTGCCAAAAAAAAAAAAAAAAAAAAAAAAAAAACAAGACTGAGAAGATTTGTTTTATAACTTGTTCCAAGTAAAGTTCAGGCTGCCAGTTATCTTTATTATATTGCTTGTCATAAAAGAAATAAGCAAATGCCTTTATCTATCTAATGAAACAGTTTAAATATTAGAAACTTTTTGGGTGATGACAACTATTATTTCAGGTCAATGGGACAGAGTTTGAAATATACAACATACTTAAGGGGTACATGCAAAGATGGTGATTTTGAGATTGCTTTTATTTAACTGATAATTAAAATTATTAAGGAGGAAACTTTACTGAGTACTTATTAATTTATTACATGGCAGATGTTTCTACATTCAACTCATATAAATTTCTTTCTTTTTTTTTGTATTTTAGGGAAGGGTCTACAGGGTGTTCAGGGTCTCACTACTAGATTGGACTTGCAGTGATTCTCCTGTTTACAGTCTCCCAAGTGCTAGGATTATAGGCATGCACCACCATGTCCAGTCTCAGTTGCTGTCTCAGCGCACCCTGGGGGTGGGGTTGTCACAGCAGGCCCAGGGATCAAACCCCAGACCACTGTGCCTGCTGGCAGGAGCTTTAATCTGCTGAACTACTTGGCCGGCCCTCAACTCATATAAATTTCACACTGGCTATAATGATGTATTTATCTCTGTACTACAGATGGGGTTATTGAGACTTAGAGTACTAACTAGTTGAAGCTAACAACTGTGATGAGGTTAGTGTGACCCAAAAATCTACACACTTAGACACTTCTTTTTAAGTTAAATAGTGAACTACAGAGACTTAACAAACTGGACTAGTTAACAGAGAAAAAGGGATCAGAAGAAAAAAAATCCACTGAATGTAGCTTTTCATTAATTTTACCCATCAGTGGAATTGAAGCATTAGTCCTGGATGGCACATGTACATCAGACTAAATATTTACAAGCAGATAATAACCTTGATGTAATAGTTACAAATACTGCAGTAACATATAGCTGATGAATTTAATAATAAACACAATCAAGTTTGATATTAAAGAATTACACTCTAATGGCATCAGGCATTGTGCAAAATCCATCAGATATGCACATTGAAATATTTATGTAATATTATAAGGTAAGGTGGCACATGCCTGCCACCCCAGCACTTGCAAGGCTGGGGTAGATCACCACAAGGTTTTGTCCAGCATAGGCAAAACATAATGAGGCCAAACACAGCCTGAATGAAAGAGCTGTCTCTTAAACAAAAAATAGAAACAAAAAGAAGCAATTATGGGTAAAATTATATAATAGCTGAGATTTGTTATCAAATATTTCAACAAAAATTTAAAAATTACTTGCAGTGATGAAACCAGGAAAAACAGGTAAAGTTGAGTGACAGATGCATAGAATTATCATAGGAGAAGTTCACAACAAAGGATTTAGAAAATAAATAGTGAGTTGGGGAAACAAGTTTTATTGCTTTGAATGAATCTGTAGTCATATTTTTAGCCATTCTGTGTATGGATAAAAGGATTCACTTTTCAGTATTTTTTTAAAATGTATTTGGTACAGGGTTTCACTATGCAGCTCGGACTTGTAGTGAGTGATCCTCCTGTTGTCAGCCTACCCAGTGCTGGGATTACAGGTGTGCACCTCCTGGTCAGTGCATGCCCTGTCTTGGTGGGCAACTCAGTGCACCCAGGGGTGGGACCAGAGCAGCATGTAGTGCCAGGCATGGAACCCGGGTCCTTGTGCTTGCCTAAGCAGGCGCTTAGTCCACTGAGCTATCTCGCTGGCCCTTCAGTATCTTAAATAAGATATAATTTACCTATAAAAAGTATGCATGTCAGAGAGATAAGATACCGTATTTTTGATAAAGAGACTTAACTTTAGGGATCCTATTGAAACCCACAATTTTTTCTCCTAAGCATAGCAGTAGAGTATGATTTTAGTACTGTTTTATTTTTCTAACCTCAATTAAAACTAAGACTTACACTGGAATAATATTCAGGTCCAAAACAATTGGGGCACATCATTTCATTATATGTCATCAGCTCTTTATTATTATTTTTTATTTTGTACATAATTTAACATGTCATCCACACAAATGGCACCCACACTCTGGTGAAGGAAATAAAATTAGAAATGTCTTACTAAGACAAGATGTACTATACAGCTTTATTTATAAGACAAAAGAAACTAAAGTTATTTAATTTTGTGCTTTTACACAAAATAAGTGGAGGTTACTGTGCCTTTATTCCTTGAAAATAGCTGGTTGCCTTTTTCTACTCCTTTTCCAAGAGTATTTTTTTGCCCAATCACCAAATCAGGTTCCTGCATTTTCTCCTAAGCATCATTATTTGGTTTTAGGTAGATTGTGAAGGAAATATGTTCTGGTTTTTCTTCTGCAATTCTTTGTTGTGGTTAGTTCATCTTCATGCCAGACCCACAACTGTGTTGGAACAGCAGAACTGACGCTGTAACCCTTGCTGCTGACCTCTTACTCAGTCCCTCAGTCTGTCTCCACCCACTCCTCCATAAAGGACCACAAAAGAAGAGGAGTCAGCGGAAACAAGGGAGTGTGCACATTTACAGGGCAAGGTTAATGATTATTAAGTGTTTAAAGGTAAGCATGCCTCCCTACAGCTGTAAGGAAGAGTGAGAGAGCCAACCTGGATGTTTTTCAAGCATCATCTTAGATCTGGATAAACACTATTCCAAAATTAAATAAGCCGGATACACTAGGCAGCATGAGGCACAACTCACACATTTTTAAAGAAACACCGTAAGATTGCAAAGATGTTGAACTGAAGGTCGGAGGCAGTTGAGAGAGTCGGTGCTCACCCCGCCTCCCTCCTCATCCAGGATGCCTCTGTGGAAAAGTGTGAGAAGTACCACAGGGCCTCTCTCTGCACACCTCTGTGTCTGCCTGGTTTGAGTGGTGGCTAGATGAGATTCTACTAGATGCCATTGGAGGAGAGGACACTCTAGGAAGAAAGGCATTCTAGATCCTTTTGAAAAAAATAAAGATTTCCTGGATCATTTACAGATATGTTATTGGTAGAGATTCTGAATAACAGGGGACTTAGTCATTACCTTTAAAGAATGTGCGATCTACTAAAAGTAACTCTTAGTGGTTGATCTCCTCTTTCTTCTATAATTTCTATATTGGTACCTCTTTGTAATACACAGCAATTACATTTATTGTGAGGAGTTGGCACATGCATACAACAGTTCTTAATTTTTTTGAAACAAAAGTAAAAATCTTTTGGGGCAGAAGATCGCAAGATCAAGAGTTAGTTGCTATAAGAACCACTTCCAACTTCTCACTTTCCTATGGAGAGGAGAGTAAAAACTAGGTTTCAGAAGTGGAGTTTAAATAATGCATTCTTCCTTTTTCATGTCCTGTGTCAAATACCGAAAAAGGTCAAAGTTGTAGAAAAATAAAGCACCATGTGATGGACTTACATTGTTTTGCATTCTAATTTTTTTTTTTTGCATTAATACTGAGAGCTTGATTGTCTTAAAACTTGAACTTGGAAATTAATAAAAAAGAAAGGATGGAGATGGGGGCAACCTCTGCTAAGTGTGGGCTTTTCACTGGGCCAGATCCATCCTAATGGTTAAAATCAAGGATCCTTGAATTTTACTTCATGCTGTGTATTATAGTTAATAAGAAAAGAAAAAAAGTAGGGAGGCAGGGAAAGCTCCATGCTGGGAAATTGAGTTCCTTGGGGAAAAAGCAGAGGAGAGAGACCAATTTAGTTGGGGGAAATTATAATATGTGGATCGTGATGATTGATTCTGGACAAGCAGAGGCACATGGAAACAATTTAAATGATGTCCGTGAAACTACTGCTTTCAGACCTAATGGTATTTTATTTATCAGGATCACTGCTTTAGAGACAGCGCTGTCAGTCTAGGGAAAAACAAAACAAAACAAAACAGAGGGTTGGAATTAAAAGTGGGCAATATATAGAAAAGGGGCCAGGCAGTCAGTACTACTCCTTATGTCTTTGTCTACTGCTCTTCTAATACTGAGCCCTCTGCTTTGAATATTGTACAGTCAAGGCTCAATTAAAATGGTCCTCATGGGTGGGTTTTTGTTACAGCATTTTATTTAGCATTCCACCCTCAATCTCTGTTCTCTGTAGTCTTCATGTGGGATACAAAGATTCATTTTAATTGATAGATTGTCTTTAAAAACTTAAAAATACAGTCTTATCACCAAACAACTGCTGTCACCACACATCACCCTCAGCGGTGCAAAGGTAGCTGTAACTTCTTATTTTATTTTTTCTTACATATTTGGTACAGGGTCTCACTACATATCTCAGACTTGTAGTGATCCTCCTGCCTTGGCCTCCCCAGCACAGGGATTGCAGGCATTTACAGGCATGCACCAGATGCCTGGGCTTGTTGGCCGGATAAGTGTGCCCGGGGCAGGGCTGGTGCTGCATGTGGTGCTGGGGACCAAACCCCAGTTCTTATGCTTGACTAGGCAGGCGCTTAGAGTTCTCTCTGACTCTCTGTCTCCCTCTCTGTGTTTCTGTCTCTCTTCTCTCTCCAGGAATTGAACTCAGGGCCTTGCTCTTGCCAGGCAGGTGCTGTGCTGCTGAGCTACATCCAGGGCTACCTCTTTTAATCCTTTATTCCTTCTTATCTTTCTTTTATTGTCTTTATTTTGCTTTTTTATGTTTTTTTCTTACTATTGTTCTTTTACTTCTGTGACGGTTTTATACTATTATTTATTTCCATTTACTCTTTAGTAGGATCCTCTATCTAATTTCTTTTTTTCCCCTTCTCATCTTCCATTGATAAATCTTTCTGATTTTAATGTACTTTATTCTCTGGTTCTCTACCTCCCACCTTTGCGAATATAACTATAAAGCTTTATGAATCCTTAGATAGCTAGTTAATACTATGCTACTATGGTTGAATACTACTCTATTGATATTGTATAAAGTCATCATATGACATTGATACCTGCATAGCCATGTTTATAGAAGCATAATTAATTATAGCTAAATATTGTGAGCAGCCTATACATCCATCAGCAGATGAATGGATAAACAATATGATATTTATACATAATGGAGTACTACTGTGTCATTGTTATGGTTTGTGTATAGTTGCCCTCCCAAAGCCTCATGCAGTCATGGTGGCTTCTAGAGTTTGTGATTGACTACTGTGGGTGTGGGTGTGGCACCTGCCCTGGGGCAGGTAATTTGCATTACAAGGTAAGGTGGGAAGAGAGGCTAGCAGCTTGGGCTGCTACTACCCCTCCTTTTTGCATTCTTGCTCTTTGCCGCTGCCTTGAAAGATTGCCCTCTGCCATGTGCTGCTTTGCCTTGGAGCCAGCTGAATATGGACTGAAACCTCCAGTAACTGTGAGCAAAATAAACCTTTCCTTACTTCATTTTGAGTGTCAGGTATTTGTCCCAGCAACGAGAGAAGAGTAACTAAGACAGTCATAAAGAAGAATAAACTACAGTCATTAACAGGAAAGGTAGTGGTCCAAGTAGACAAATGACTTCTCTATAAAACATTCAAAAATAAAGAACAAAATAAAGGACAACAAATAGGGAAATCACTCTTTCTTTCTTTCTTTCTTTCTTTCTTTCTTTCTTTCTTTCTTTCTTTCTTTTTTCTTTTTTAGTTTTTTTGAGTCAGGGGCTTGCTATGTAGCTTAGACTTGAGCTCAATTTGTAGCCCAGATTGGACTTTGAACTCACGATGCTCCTCCTGCATCAGCCTCCTGAGTGTTGAGATTATAGATGTGGGCCACCATGCCCAGCCTAGATCTTTCTTATACAGGAACAGGATTAAGAGATGAAAGGAGGAGGAGGAGGTGGTAGGGGTTGAGATAAGGTTAAGGTGTTTCATACATATGTGCTGACTCCCCATGAAGAATGTAATTTATCATTATGTATTGGAAATATGTACTAACAACACGAAAACTGAAAAAGAAAAACCTAAGAAAAAAAAATGGCTTACTCTTACGTGAGTTTTACATAGAAATATTCTATTGTAAAGAATTACTTTTTCTTGGAGTCATGGTGATAATAGTTTTTTGCCTTTACATGTACATAGGAAAAATAAAACCTTTGTGAATTTGTCATATTTTCAAGAATATACTTCTTATGATCTCTTTGCTTTCATTTAAAGTACATTTCTCCCTGGTATTGTATTTTTTGGGGGATGGAAGTAATGTATTTTTGATGATGCAATGTAGAAAAGAGATTATCGAGCCCTCCAAGGTCAGTGGGTCCTTTGGGCTCAGACATGAACTTTCAGTATTATGCTACACCGATTCTGACTGTGAACGTTGTCAAAAATGTATGATTGATTGAAAGGAAGCAAAACATCTCTGAGCTGCTGGTAGAATAAGATGTTTCTCTTGGTTTCTTTACTTATTTGAAACTCTCAGGAATCAGACATCTACAGCACAAATCTTTTTTTATTCAGTTTTGAATTTGGCATCTTCATTTTGACTTCCTAATTACTGGCTAGTAGTAAGAATACAAACACTTGCTCCCAAAAGTTGTGCTATTTAAATGTGATAGCGCATTACAATAATGCCTCATTAGCATATTATTTATTTATCATAATAAATATTAACTGTAATTATTATTATATTATAATACATCTGGATCTCTGTGTATCCTTTGGGGATACAGTGAAAGTTCGTAATTATTTATGGAAAGAAAGAAAGCAAAACAAATTTCTTCTATCATGTAAATTGAGAAGTTTGGGAGCGAGGAATTCGTGCACATAAGGTTCCCATTAGTGGTATTTCTTCCTAGTTGTTGCGCCCTCCTTTTTTCTCCATGCCCAGCCTTGCGAAGCTCCTCTCTCCTTATCTTTACTTTCCAGCCCTTGCTTATGCTTCTCCTTGTTGGCACTTAAGCTTCCTTAATCAGCGTACACGTTCCTGTTCTGCTCTCTGCATGTGCTATTTTCTCTAACTGTAATGGTCTTCTCCTCTAACTTCCCCATTTATTGAATTTGAAATTATGATATATCTTATTTGTGTAAGTTATTTTCTGACTTACGGAATGGTCTTTGCTTTTCTCCGGGCACTACTAGTATTCTGAACCGCTCTCAAAACATTTTCTAAGCGTGTTTATTAGTCGCTAAGATGCCTAATTTTATTTGTCCACCAAATGGCACATTCTGAGTCAGAGAGGGGAAATGGTAAGCCTCAGAAAAGGACCTGCAGAGTAACCACTTAGCTTCCCAGAGACTAAGCTCCTCAGAGCACTTGAGTTCCTGTGATCTTTCACATCTCTTATAGCAAAGAGCTCTATCCCTGACAAAGGTAGGCATGTAGTATATGTAGTCTAGAAATTTAGGAATCTCTTGGGACATCTTGTTATTCACCTAGAGCAGCGTCAGCAGCTGTGGGACATACTCTTCTATGATATGGATGCTCTTGATGTCTTATGTCTTAGTTGAGGCTTAAATTAGTTCTACAGTTAAAATAATACGCATCAAAGCCCCTTTGCTCTCGCTTAACTGGCACACTACAGGCTGCCCACTAAGCAAACCAGCAGCCAAGCACATCTTTGTCCTTCCCAGAGCCCTCCTGTTCACCAGTGCTACCCAGTGACCTCCTGGGTTGCCATGTTCTTATTTGCTCCTGTACCTTTGTCTGTGCCTTGCTCTAGCTTCTGGTTGAGTTAGTTGTCATCCCCCGCCCCCTTCCATTCCTTTTACATATGAGGAAGTTCTTTGTCTAAGATCCAATATTTATGTGCCACTCCCCTATGCAAGCATGGCTAAAAGCTCTCACCTTTTATAAGATTATGTCAGCAAACTCTCCTAATAATCCGATTTTATTATGGTGCAGAAATAAAAATGCATTCAGTAGAGATCTATCCAAAAGGTACAATAGATACTGTGAAAGGGAAAGAGACTATCCAAAGGGAAC
>NW_004524715.1:3380395-3381648 GCF_000260255.1 Octodon degus
CTTCTATAAAAAGAAAAAAATTGCATCTAATAAAATGACACAGAAAATGTAACACAGAAGTTCAGTTTTGAAGCCTGAGGTATAGGGTAACATAAATAGAAGAGTAAACAATAATTTGAATAGTTTTGGTGTAGTAAGGACAATAAAGTATATTCTCAGATAGGTAAAACATCAAGCAGGATAGGTGAAACACTTGCTGAAATAGTATTGTTCAGTATAATTCTTATGTCTATACATGTTTGCTACTTTTATCCCACAATATCATACAGTGACTCATAAAGTAGAAGTAGTGATGCTGACATGTGTGCTACTTTGCCCTGATTCAAGATGTGCCCCATTCCAACTGTAGTTGCCTGTGACCTCTGAATGACATGGGCAGGTTCACATCCAGAAAAGGAACACAAGGGCTGGCCAAATAGCTCAGTGGATTAAAGAGCCTGCAAGCAGGCACAGGGAATGGGGGTTCAATCAGTAGGATCGGCAGTCAGAGCAAACCATTGTTCTAAGGCCAGAGAAGCACCATGCAGATGTGGAGGGTAAAGAAGCCCCCATCCAAAGACGATGCGAAGTGACAGCACTCAGTGAAGAGCCCAGCTCTGTAAATGGGTCAGCAACCTCACAGCTCTGCATCCCTGGCTTTAGTGATCTCTTACTGCTCTGAAGCTACCTGGGAAGAAAGAATGAGAGAGAGGGTGGCAGATAGGAAGACAGCATGAGACAGACCAAATCCATCTGGGAGAAATTAAGCTTTAAATTTAAAGCAGACTGTGTTATTGAGAGTAGATATACACTTTTTTGCATCACTATTTGGAAAAAGGAGGGCTTGTGACTAAATTGCATTTCTTAATGTAGTCTCATCTGACCGACTTATGCAGTGCAAATTTTAAAGTTATTTTAAATACAAGGTACTTGATTTTTAAAAAGTGGAGTATACAAATTCATATGATTGAGCAGAGACTTCACTTACAGTCAGGAGATAGACACGCAACATTGTTTTTTTAAAAAAAACTTTTTAAAGAGAATATAAAATGGTAAAAAAAATTAGAAATGGTGCAGAATTTCACTAAACAAAATAACAAGAATTCCACAATGGTTGTTGCATGGCACAATGTTATCTTTAAATTAGTTGTTTAGATTACCAGATTTACACATGCAAAATTGGTTTTAACAAAAGTTAAAAGAAACTAAAAAGGAGAAGAAAATAATGTAAGCATTAGCTGCACCTTTCAATAGACCCACTGAAGGTGGTAATA
>NW_004524715.1:3381943-3383421 GCF_000260255.1 Octodon degus
GCCCAGACTCTGGCCACTTAGCCTGCCTTGGGGGTGGGACTGGTATAGCATGTGTCAGGGGCTGAACTATGGTCCCTGAGCTTGCCTAAGCTTGTCTAAGCAGGCGCTTTAGTCCACTGAACTATCTCACCAGCCCACAGCCGTGTTTATAGCAGCACAATTTGTCATAGCTAACTCTTGGAAACAACCCAAATGCCCAACAATGGAGGAATGGATAAAAAAGATGTGATAATTTTTTTTAACAAAATGGAGTAGTAGTCAGCTGTAAAGAAATACAGGCCTACCGACTCCCAACCCCAGCCCACCGACTCCAGCCAGTGGCCACATCTGTGCCCTGCCAGAACTTCCAGTCTCCAGGTAGCAGTCAGGCCTGGTGTGGAACCCTGCAGTGGAACTCCAAGCAGAATAGCTAGGAGCAAGATTGAGCCAGTGATGCAGGAGAGAATAGCTTGTCAGTGGGACACAGCCAGTTCAATTCCTGGGCTGCAGGAAGAAGAAGTCAAACACAGCAGCCAGACCCAAGCCAGGTCCAGCTAGACGAGTTCACACCTGATAGATCCTAACGTGGTAAGCTGAGAGACACTGCTAGACCCAGATCTATGAGAGCATTCTCTCTCTTTTGATCAAGCGATGGGAAAACAGGTAACTAGGGTGAAAGTCTGCCTAGAAGTCTCCAGGTACATCAAGGGAAGGTGATCAGACAGATCTCAGGGGAAGTAATTTAAATACAATTTCCCAATTTTATGTCTGCTTAGCTATACAGTCATGATGCTGGCCCTTAGGGTCTAAAATACAAACCCATTAATTATAAAAGTTTGTCAAGTGCTAAATCTCACTATCCACTATTAGTGATGCTAAGTGTAGTACTGTAAATACAAAACTGCAACTGCCTTAACCACATAATCTCCCTTGGGTAACAATATTAGTAGTAGCTATGGTAACTACTACACGAAGGTCAGAGGACTGTACTATACAAAATGACAAAGAGAAGGAATAAAATGCAGTCTTAGGCCTGGAGCCCACCCAGAACAAATGCAGGAAACACTAGCATTGAAGAAATTAGAAGCCACACTCCTGAAATCTCTGAAATAATAGCTTCTAAAGTAAAGAAACAACTGCATAAAGTTATAGAGGATATCAAGTCAGAAATAATCACTGAAGTAAAATAAGAAATGACAAATATAATGAAAGAATTATTAAGTGCTTTTAAAGTAGACACTGATTAAAAAAATAGAGGAGAATAGAAAAATGATGGAATCTTTGAATGAACAATACAGGAAAGAAATAGAATGCATGAATCAGATTGAGAGAGATATACAGGAAACTAAAACCTCAAACACAAGCTGGCAAAACCATTTGAATGAAAGTGAAGACAGTTTCAGATCTTGACGACATTGTTGCAGCTGGTGAAAGGGTAAGAAAAGGTCCCTTAAAAACAACTAGGATGCAGGAAAAAAATAATTCAACATCTGCAAGAT
>NW_004524715.1:3383521-3391959 GCF_000260255.1 Octodon degus
ATCATTTTGTTTAGTGAAATTCTGTATAGTTTCTTTCTTTTTTTTTTTTTAAACTATTTTCTATTCTCTTAAAAAAAAAATCTGACCAAGCTGTGTTTTCTCAGAATCCTCCTAAGATCACCTCTGAGAGCAATAATAATACATGCTTTGGTTTTCCCATGTAAACGCAATGCTGAATCACCACGAATGCCATGTGCTTTCATCCCTCTTAGCATTTCTGTTTCTTGCTCCCTGCTAAGAATGCCTTGTTGTGCTACCTTACCCCACTCTGTCCCACTAGTTCCAATTGGACAACACCCAGTGAAACCCTCCTCTTTATGGTTCTACGTGCCCACAGCATTTGGCATTTAGGCATGATAGCATTTCTCACATTAAATTCTAGAGGCTTGCATAGCTCTTTCTCACAGGTCTGCACACTCAGTATATTCCCTCCTTCCCTCACATTGCATCCAGCCTTTCTGAACTCCATTTAATGTGAACCTCATTTAACCCGTTAATCACATAGAATTTTTGTGATGAATTTGAGAAATTCTCAAAGTTCTCTTAAAGTGAACTCAAATGGACTAGTTCATCTTATAGAAGTTTTCTGTTATTTTATTGAAATCATCTACACAGAAGCAGCTAAATTGTATCTCCCTTTTAAATATAGGTCCTAGAGTTCACAAGAAACTTATCAATGTTCAGATGTAAAGTACAAAATGCTCAGGAATAAACCTAACTTGAAAAGTGCAAGGTTCATAGATCAACAAAACTGGTCTCCTGACTTTTGCAAATGCTCTAGCTAGTGAATCGGACTTTGTAGTCCAATTAAAATGTTTTTGATTTTCTTTTTTTAAAACTCAAGTCTTTCGATGTCTGTGCAGTGGTAACTTATGATGGACAACTAGTTAAAAACGCAAACATACACATAGACTCAGTTTGCTTTCAATCTCGGGTTTTCACTTAAGATTGCATTTTAAATATTACATAAATTTTGATATCGCGTTAAATTTTTTAAATGTTAATGAAAAAATCTTTAAAGCTCTGGATCCTTTAGTTAGAAAACTAACTTCAAACCTTCTTACAGTTATTTGTGGTTTGTTGGGTTTAACTGAAACTATTCGAATAGTACTGTTGTCTTCTTGATTTTTTCTTCTTTTTTTTTTTTTTTGGCAAGATTATCCACTGGAGACTAAGACTTTTTATTTTTATTTTTTTGCAGTACCGGGGACTGAACCCAGGACCCTGAGCTTGCAAGGCAAGCACTTATTCTACTGTGCTATCTCCCTGGGCCCCTAAGACTTCTTGATATCTGGTTTTAGTGCCTCATCTTTCCTCTAGCTTTATTTAAAAAAAATTTTTTTTTTAAATGCTAGTTGAGCATTTTAAGGTATTTGGAGAATAGTTTTCTGGATATGCAGCATTAGGCTTTTACTGCCCTGTCCTTGGAAAAAAATGAAGAGGTATGAAGAAAAGTGCTCAAGAAGAGTTAAATAATCAGCCTTTTCTGAGCCAAGGCCTGGGCCTCCTGGTTTGGGCGAGATCAAATATCAGCAAAACATTTTCTAATTTGTGTTTCTTAAAAGGATTCTTTACAGGACGCCAGGAGGAATGTGAGGTTTGGCCTCCTTTTTCACATACAAGTTGCTGAAAGGGGCACTTGATGTCTTTTAGGACTGCATGCTTCATAAAGAATCTTTAGCTTTGCCAGAGTGCACAACAAAAATCATATTTATTAGCTTTTAGCTCTGGGTAGTTGTGATTGTCCACAGCCAGGCGTGGGCACTCCTCGGCAGGTCCCGTATCTATCTATTTTATAAGCTCACCAGTTACAATCCTACCAATTTCTCTTTTGAAATGCTTTTACAACACACTCTCTCATCCATGTAGTTTGCCTTTCTTAAGCGGCACTCTCTGCCCATGTTCTTGTTGGTTCAACACACAAGCACATGTCTTGCCTTCCTTCCCCTTCTCCCAAATGGAAATGATTTTGCCTAGTTTCCAGAGCATTCTTAATTGCCTCAGCTCTGTACACCCAATATCTGAAACATGCAAATTTCTATTTTCTGAAGTAATTAATTTCAGTACACACCTCAGAATCAGAACTGTTAAAAAATGAAATGTGGGCTGCCGAATTGGGCTTTTCTGGCCCCATCCTGGGAATCTACAGCTTAAGTGTATTTCTTTTTTATGTATTTAGTACAGGGTCTACAGGGTCTCACTACGTAGATCAGACTCATGGTCATCCTCCTGTTTACAGCCTCCCTAGTGCTGGGATTACAGATGCATGCCACCATGCCCAGTCTTTAAATGTATTTCATTAGGCAATTCTCAGGTGCACTGAAGCAGAAAGTCTCTGGCTAACTGACCATTCTGTTCTCAGCCTCTTTTTAACATATAGGAAGCAGGCCTCCCATGCATGGGATGAAACCCACAGTGTATGTTAACATGTGCTGCTTTGTGGTTGTTTGTGCAACAAAAGTATAAGCTCCATGGAGCAAAGGTAGTGTTTATACTTCATGGAGGTAGAAGAAAAGATGATTGGGCTGGGAAGGGTAGACAAGTCACCTTCTTTGTAGATTCTGTCCGGGAGGACAAACATGGGACTTCCAGTCTCAAGATGCTCATAAGTACAGGACAGAACTGATGGTGACGATGTCTAAGCTCTCCTCTGCTCTGCTCAAAGCCTGCAGTGCCAAGTCATAGAAAGGGCAAGAGTATCACATCTTAGCTTTGCTGTCAGCTTTGTAATTTTAAAGAAAGCTAAGTTTTTCAGGTCTCAGCTTCAATGAGAAAAATAACACATATTTTCTGAGATTGCTATGAAGACAAAATGCTTGGCACAGTAACTCATAAGTGAGGATTTCTAGGCAAGGGTATTATTCTATGTTCTCCTCCACCACTCATAAAAACAACTTGAACATTAATACTTGGTTGACTACATTTTTTTTCAGATACTCTGCTCCTGCATAGATTTTTATTCCTTTGTTTAATGATAAACTATGAAATATAAGTGGTTGGATTCTAACTTGGTTCAATTGCTGAATAACTCAGTGATCCTATTACCATTTTAACATTTTTAAAGTAGAGATTTATCCATTGTGTTTACTTTAAAGTGGCTATGAAGCTCAAGTGAAGTAACATACAAATGCCCAGCCAGTTCTAATACAGAGTCAGTGTTAACTGTTAATTCTTCAGTCAAGGTTTAGCATGATGCAGCCAAATTGTGCTGCCCTGGACTCCAAAGAACTATGCAAGCAGCCAGGAAGAGCTGTTGTCTTACACAACCTTAGGTAGGTTATGATATCTGTCTGTGCCTCAGTTTTCTGTTGTGCAAAGTGGTGCCAATAACAACCCGTGGGGGCATGTAAAGAACTAGATAAGGAAAGGCCTGAGTAAATACTCTCCAAAGGGAAGTTATTATTCATATTTGTCATTTCCTTTGTATTCCTAAAGTCCAATAATTTAATAAAATCACCAATGTTTAGTTTAAATCTACCCATGAGATAGGCACTTAATTGTCTCCATGTATCCTCAAAAATCCTGCTGAAGGCCTGGGGATATGGCTCAGCAACTTAAGTGCCTGCTTGGCAAGTGCAAGGTCCAGAGTTCAATACTTGGTACTGCAAAAATAAATAAATAAATAGCCCGATGAAGCATATATTATAATTCTTCTTTACACCTGTGAGAATCGAGGTTTAGAGAAGCAAAGTCACTTCCTTAGAGACTCACATCCACTTGCACAACAGGAACTGAAAATCAGGTAGGCCTACACCAAAGAGCAGAGCCCTCGTCGCGGACCACCGGGATCGCAATCAGCTAAGCCATTCCATTCTGCTGGTTGAGACTCTTCTGTTAGGAGATTAGACTTCACAGTTGCAAAAACATGGTGTAAAGCGATGAAAGTGAAAAAGCACTTTCAAAATCAGTGGCTGAAGCCCTAAATATTTACAGCAAAACCAGGCGTCCTGTGCCTGAGGGTTGCCTTCTCTGGAGATCGTGGGTTCTTAACCCCGGGAGACGGGTACTCTGACAGGGCCTGCGGTCCTGCGCTGCATCTCCACTGGACACAGGAAGTGGAATTCCTTTTCGTCACTGAGAAGATTTGCTCCAGTCCCCCTTAATTTTCTCTGTTCATTTCTTTCTTCCAACTCAAATCTAGTTGAAGCCTTCTTTTCCAGTTTAACACCTTCTCTTCTAACACCACACCCTAACTATGTGGCATATCACTTGTATGCCTATTTGCTATGACTACATTTAACAAAACAGACCGCTATCTAGTCAGTGCCTTCCCCAGAGAATTGGTAATTAGGTAGTCACAATTCCATTTCTACTCTCTAGTTTTTCTCACATACAACAATTTTTAAAAGTGCAGTGATGTAGATACTAATTAATATCTCCATCTGGTTTTTGAATAATTATAAATATGTTTATGTGATTTCTCTCATGTTCATTCTAAACTCAGCAGCCAAGAAATTTGCAGCAAAAATATAGTTGTTATCTATGTAGCAAGTACTTTCACACATATTTTTCTAGATCTTGAGATGACCCTCATTTTGTAGATGAGGAAATGTAGGTTGTGTCACAAAATGCCCTGCTGTAGAGTCACAAAGTCACAAAATCACAAGGGGCGAAGAATGTAGTCACAGAATAGTGAAAACAATCACAAAATAGAGATATTGACCCTTGAATATTTGCTTCTTAGTAGTAAGTCTCATATTCTCCCTTACCCTACACCATCAGGGTATTGTCTAATCTCTGTCTAACTTGCAAAAGGCACTGATATAATTGTTGCAGAACTGCCTCACACTGACAGGGATCTTGTATCACACCTCTAGCTCTTGTGGTCCTAATAACAGCCCTTGGGCAAAACAAAGCATAGATCCAGAAATCTGAGTGGTTTGTCACCAGTGAATGACAGGGACGATCCACATTGTAGTCCTTTGTGCTTTAGTGCTCTACCATCCTGATTATAATTTGATAAAAAGTATCTTTCATCACCATTCATTTTATAGGAATTTGTAAGCAAACCAAAGAGTAATAGAAAGAACCCAGCCAGCATAAAATCACATTTGAAATGGTATTTCTTAAATCGTTAAAACTATTATTTTTAAAAGCAGCATTTAGAATTTTAAGTCTAATGGTAGAGACGTAAGATGACTAAAAATAAATCTGTTCTTTTTCTTTTTCTTTTTTTTTTAAGTGAGAGAATTGTTCAGTCATAGCCATAAGAGAAACCAAAAGAAGCATTTGGTTTTGATTAGGGTTTTAGTTAAGGAAATGATGGAAGACATCTGAAATTTATATCCTTTCAGTAATTATTTAATTATTTCATTCATTATTCTGCAATTGCACTGTGCCAAATGCTATGCAATATTTCCTGCACTAATGATTGTAAGAGAAAATTTGAGATACAGTTATAAACAAACCTAAATCTGAGGTAAAGTTAGATAGTTTGGCCTCCTTGCATAGATTCTTAGACTTTATGTCATTTCTTTATTATTTCCATGGAAATGACAAAGTGGATTAGCATTTCTCTGGCTTCATTGAATCCAAGGCAGGAGGACACAAATGAAAAAATAATCAGTCTGTAATTGGCTACTCTTTATTCTACTGTTTTGTAGCTATATAGTTTTTTTTTTTTTTTCTTTCTGCCTGATATGGGTAGCCTGGTGACTAATTTAGGTTTTATTTTCATTTAAAAAGTCATTACATTTTATTTATCAAATTAAAAAGAAAAATTAAATGGAATTGCATTGTTGTTTTATAGATTTGGAACTTGATTTGTTGAGAAAATCAGAATTTGATTTATTGAGGAAATGGAATATTTGGCCCATATCTCATATATTAATTTGTACATCAGGGAAAACCATTCCAGTTCAGATTTGAAAAAAATAAAAGAGAGCTTGGCAGTGTATGTGGTGGTACTAACACTGAGTCCCAACTGGTCACCAGAAGCTTCAGGAGAGGTCCCAGCTACTGAGATGAGAGGTCCACTTGAACCCAGGTGTCCAGGAGTTCAAGACCAGCTTGAGCAGTGCAGCAAGAATTCCAAGTCATTAAGTCATTATAGCATTTACAAAAAGGAAAAAATAATAATCCTTTAGTTAGCCCCATCAGAAGTCAGACTAAGACACTGTCAGCCAGCTTGCAGTCCACTGTAGGAACCTGAACATAATTTGAATGAGAAAAAGAAAAGTCTGAAGCAAGTCTTTACCTGTCTGAATGAGGAAACAAGGATCCCTGGGTGTCCTCTTGCTTGACGCTGGTGATAGAAACGACACTCTCTTTCTACTTTACTTCAGCTGTTTTTACTTAAGTAACATTTCTGATTTTTCAATATTTCAACATGGAAACCAATAAAATTTTGTGACTTGACATGTTAATAGTTTCTGCAAACTATCACTGGGCTGTTCTGTGAATAAAGTGTTTCACCTTGTGGAAATGAAATATTCCTTAGTTCTCAGACAACACAGTTAATCCATGAGCCCTTGACTTGACTGTGGTCCTGAAGACTCCTAGTAACCAAAAGCAATTTCTTCTCAGAGAATCAAGAAAAAAATATTCATGACCCCAGAACAGCACTTTCTTTTTTTAATGAGAGAATATTTCTCCTTTGACTCTAACTTTAATTAAGCTCTATTAACTTTAATTTAATTTAAGCTGTTTAAATAGTTCAAATGCTATTAAACTCTTAAGAACATATTTTTAAAAGGTATTTAGTTTCTGGGCATTCTTCTTAGAGTTCATACTGCCTTAATTACCATCCACTTATTGTTAAGTATATCATAAAATAAAATATAATGCCTAAATTGCATTAATCTCCATAAAAGTAAACTTGAGGTAGAGTTATAAACTAACCAAAACTGGAAGTACAATAAAAACACAAAGTACATAAACCATCTTCAAATACTTGGATTTCTATGGATGGTGAGCAGATTTTACTGCATTCTTCTATGATTTCTATGGAAATGAAAATATTCATTTTCATGTATAATGCATTATTACATAATAGTCCCATCCTATTATGTGATTTTTCTTTGTCTTTTCTCCCTGTTCTATTTAATGTCTTTTCCCTAAAGTAGAGCTTCTCTATATAGCTATAATAATTTTCATAAGTTTGCCAGGTTATGTATTTCTCTCTCATAATTACTTATATAATTACAACACCCTGGCAAATAATAGTAACATGGGAAACAGGGCTATTTAATTGTATCTTAATGAATAGTTGTGATCATATGATTTTTGAAATTTCTAGGAAATTAAGAAAATGCTTTCCATCAAGAAGGATACTGCTTGACTTTAGGGTTGAAGAATGCTATCAATTAAGTCACTCTCCATAAAAATTTTTCATTGTTACAGAAACTGTAGATGTTAATTTAAGACTATAGAAGCTGTGATTCTTGGATTTGAAGCAATTTTGGGTGTCTTCAAGTTTAGTTCTTTTATGTTTTACTGACACATGTTGTATGCTTTATTAACAAGCACACTTGCTAACAAAACATTGCTGAGATACCTCCAGGGCTGTAGTGTTTATCATCAAAGAAGGCCTTGTATTCCAGTTCTGACCAGAGCTAATGATTAGTGGATAAATGTTGAGCATATGATATGTGCAAGACACTTACAAATATTTTTCAGGATGAAACATTTGAGTCAGATTTTGCTTCTGTACTTTCAGTCTAGCCCTGAAGTAAAGGATAAAACAAGGGTGCAAAAAATTGTGATTGGACTCTACACAAGCTATATTCATTTGTCAGTTAAGAGTTCAGATGATCAAGGGCCAGCAAGATAGCATAGCAGGCTAAGTGCCTGCTTAAGCAAGCACAGAGATTGGGTTTGATCCTTGGCATGACATGCTGTACCAGCCCTGCCCCTGGGCATGCTGAGCAACAACTGGGAACAGGCGTGGTGGTGTACTCCTGTAATCCCAGCGCTGGAGATGTGGAAACCAGGAATATCACTAGGAGTCCAAGCTATGTACTGAGACTCTATACCAAATACATAAAATAAAAAGGAGGTCAGTTGATCTAATCACATAATAGTTGAGGAACTTGTCTACTCGCTAGAGCAAAGACTCTCACAGGTCCCCCAGGATGTTTGAGATTATACTTGAATTTTTGATTCTTGACCAGCTATAATCAAAAGACTGTGTATTTAATCTGGCACTTCTTCTTGTCCTCAGCTGTAAGTGCCTTATTTAACAATTCATGGGCAAGTAGTCCCATCCAATGCAAGACTCTACAACATTGGGTAAAGAGGCAACCAGTCTGGTCTCAGTGGCTAAGCTCTGTTGGAGCCACTGGAGCCAAGTACATAGGTCAGGGAGCTTAGCTTGTGATGCACATTTGGAAGGGCTTTCTGATTCTCATTAGGAATCAGAAAGCCCTTCTGGTGGAGGAGGGAACTACTCGTGACAAGTTCTTTAGAATGTGGAGGCCACTGTTAACATCCAGTGTATG
>NW_004524715.1:3399309-3411045 GCF_000260255.1 Octodon degus
GCGCTTATTCTACTGAGCCATCTCCCCAGCCCAACAGATCACATTTAAAGGAAAATCCATCAGAATTAGGATAGTTTTCTCTTCACAAACCATTAAGTCAAGAAGAGCATGGAGCAGAGCACTTCAAAACAAATTCCATCACAGGCTGCTATACCCTGCAAAACTCTCTTTCAAGTTTGATGGAGAAGTGAAATATCCATGACAAAAAACAACTAAAGAATTTTATGATGACAAAGCCAACTCTACACTTACTACTGAAAGATATTCTGGAGAAGGACAAAAATGACCACAAATCCATGAATGAAAATGGAAAGAGCCCACCAAATAGGGCAAACAATTCAACACAGGAGAAAAGGGGTTGTACAACAGCAGGTAAATAACATATCAATCATGAGTCAATACATCTCAGTTATAGCCATTACTATAAATGGACTCAATTCACCAATTAAAAGAAATAGACTGGCAGAGTGGATTAAGAAACAAAATCCAACAATATGCTGTATACAAGAAACACACTTAACTCATAAAGAAATTCATAGGCTGAAAGTCAAAGGATGGAAAACAATATTGCATGCCCCAGCACCTAAGAAATATACATTCAGGCTTTCATAAGTAAATGCATCCAACTAGTTCACTTACTGGTAAGTGAACTAAATCAGACCTGCATGTACAAACGTCATATTGTCTAACTAGTATAAGGACAGATAACATTTGAATGAAACCATAAAGAATATGAATGATGTATAATGGGAGAAAAAGAGAAGAGTAAAGAAGCTTATTTTTGCTGAAAATGGAGGTAGAAATAGAGGAAAAGAACTTTTGAGGAAAACTCAAACAATCTGTTATTGGAGGATATGTATGTGGCCAGAGCACACATTTTTAAAACTGGAAGGGACCTTAGAAATGCAGCTCTTTGCAGTTACAAGTGAAACAACTGAAGTTCAGGTGTATCCCATGGTCTGTCACCTTCTGTCCTGATCACGACTTTCTTGTGTGTAGCACTTTGTTTGGGCCACACGAGGCTGGTACTTCACTGGCTCTGCAAAGTGGCCAAACATTTTGAGAGGGTTTCAAGGCAATCTACTCTAGAATAATGAGGTAAACAGAAGAAAAAGAGAAGGATTTGGGTGGCCAGGGAAGAACTAACAGAACCAAGTTGTAGCTTTTATAACAATGGCTTGCACATTATAACTGTGATTCCTGACAGGGGTGTTTCCAGAGAATTTTCTCATATTCTAGTGCCCAGAATAGTGTTCAGGGATTCTTAACTATTTAATGAATGAAAAAAAAAAAAAACAAAAAACAAAGAATATTTGTGACCACAGAAATGTGGGAGGAGCTCTGAAAAACATGAGAATCTCATGACATAAATTAGCAATAAGACTTTAGAGAAATGTTGAATTCATTTGGTCCTATTGCATTTGGTATCCAGAAGTGGCCTCCATGTGAATTCCTCAGTCAGGCAATTAGAAAGTGGGACTAGAAGTCTGAGAAAGAATAAGGTCGAAGATTTCAATATTTGGGGAAAATGAGAACTCTGTTGCTGGTTACAGTTCTAGAGAGGTTCTTCACCTGATAACAAATGACTGCCAGTCCTGTGCTCCTGTCATGGCTGTTACCTTCCAGTGTTGATTCAGAATAGTTCCTTCATACACCCTGAAATCACTTGGTTTTCTTTCTTTTAAAGCATTTCTTGGAGCACACATGTGGAAATGGGGCAGTATTAAATTCAGCAGTCATAGTCAGCTGAACTGTGAACCGAATAATGCATGGGTGTGGCGTGGCTTACTGGAACAAGTGGTTTATTTTACTGCCTAAATTTCACATCTTTTAATATGCTTCTAAGAAGTCATCTGATTTGGAAAATTCTTGCAAAAATAAAACCAGAGAGTAAGGCCTAAACCTATGCCATCCAGGTGAAGGGAATTATTAAGTGTATCTCTTTCACTAGGATATTTTTACTAATAGAAAAAGCAGTGTCTGCCAATATGCAATCAATAAGTGTTGAGTGGATACTTAAATTATTAGTTTGCAGATGTGCCAGCACTACAGCCAGTGTGTCTCAATCCTGCTTTGATGAGAGAAAAATGAACTGGAATAGAAGAAATGCTCTTCTATGAAAAATGAAAGGATCATTTTTATGTTTTTTTAAAGATGAATGGACTCCCCCCAGCAACAACTATTAGAGCTAGTGTCAGATCCCAGACATTCCCTGTAGGAAGTAATGGTAAGAGCCTATGGCAGCTGGGTGAGCATGACAGCTGCCCTTGAGTTCCTAGCCTCCAGCCTACAGGTGTGTGGACAGCCTTCACAGATCATCCTTTGCAATCACCAGTCTGATTCCATCAATGCTTACCCCGATATCAAATGATTCATATTCTTGTTATGTCTCAGAGTGAGGCTGACCATATGACCTGGGGAGCATCATTCAGTGTTTGCTTTGGCTTTCTATCTGAATACTTGACCCTTCTTGCTTTATGAGCATATAGCAGAATGAATCAAGAGATGTCCACTGTGCATTGTATTATTATAAGAAAGGTGGTTTGTAATTCTAAAGGACTGCTACAAATTGACCCAGAATGAAGCCTATAACCTAAGCCAAGCAATAAATAGGTCTGATGAAAGTGCTGACAGTTTCCTGTTCTGCATAACACAACTTTCTTATTTTTTATTTTTTGCCTTGGCTCCTGTTAGTACAAAATGATCCCAGCTACTTGTTCTGAAACTTTATTGATTATTTTGTGATCACACATTTGGCAATGTTTTAAAAAACATTCACATAGATGAAAGTAATGCCATCTAGGGATAAGTAAACCCAAAGAAAGAACTTTCATAATGAAGAACAATACTTTATACATCATTGCCACAACAAGCACCCAAGTAATGGATTGAACAGTGAAACAGCACCCAAGAGCCAGGGTTGCTGACATTGGATGGTTGATCTTCAAAGATCAATTCCATAAACAGCCATGAGTAAAATGTTATCCAGAAGTATTGTGTAGCACATATTTAATTTGTCATTAATGACTGAGTCTTGATTATGCAATTTGTAATCCAGAAAACTTGAGAAAATAAATAGAAGAAATGTTGAAGACCTGAAAATAGAAGCCATGTAACTTAAGATCCTTGATACCTAAATTTATATTTAAGAGAGATTCAGTACCAGATAGAGAGAAGGGGGAGTAATCTCATAAGGAAACATGAAAATGTATCTGTGTTTTAGCCAAACAAACAAATTTCCTATTTTACTAAGAAAATAAGAAAAGAATGAGTGGTTAGCAAGCCACAAGTAATTCTAGTTGACTTATGGTGAACTAAACAGAAACAAATTTTTGAAAAAATCATAAAATACTTTTTCTCGGACAGTTTCACTAATCTCTCTGATTCTATAAAATTATTATTTATAGATCTTCTATGTAAAGAATATAAACAGGAAGATATTTTGCCTGCATCTACTCCACTGGGAAGTGAACATGAAAATACAGTCTGACTCCTTTGATCTTAGTCTTGTCTCCTGCAGCTGCTGCAGGAAGCCCAGCCACTGAGCTACCTGTGACTGGTCTTGGGAGCTGTCCTGTCTTTGAAGGAAAGTAGCTTTCCATATGGAATGTTCTTTCCTTTTCCTATCTGGTTAAATATTGTTTGTTTTTAGAGGAACAAATTGAAAATTAAAACTTGACCGGGGTCTATCATTTTACAGTAAGCTAAAGTCAAAATGGATTAAAGATCTAAACATTAAAACAGAAACACTAAATCTCCTGGAAGAGAAAGTAAGAAGATCTCTTGAAGGCATAGCGGTAGGCAAAGAGTTCATGAACAAAAACCAAATCACCTGGGAAACACTTGAAAGAATTAATAACTGGGACCTCCTCTTATTGAAAAGTTTTTGCACATCAAAAGGAATTACCAACAGAGTCAAAAGGCAACCCACAAATTCGGAAAAAATCTTGACAAATAAGCACTCAGACAAAGGCCTGCTCTTTAGAATATATAAAGAACTAAAAAACATGAGCTCCCTAAAATTTAAAGACCCAATCCAGAAATGGACATCTGAGATGAGCACACACTTCTCAGAGGATGAAATTAAAGAAGCAAATAAATATATGAAAAAAGGTCCACATCACTAGCCATTCGTGAAATGCAAATTAAAACAATACTGAGATGCCATGTCCCCCAGAAAGTATGGCTATCACAAACAAATCAACTAACAACAAATGTTGGAGAGGCTGTGGGGAAAAAGGAACCCTTCTCCACTGCTGGTGGGAATGTAGACTGGTGCAACCATTATGGAAATCATTGTGAAGATTCCTTAAGAAAGTAGGACTGGAAATCCCATTCAAACCAGCTATCTCATTACTGGGAATTTTCCCAGAGGAACTGAAACTGTCATATCATAGTGATATATGTGCACCTATGTTTATAGCAGCACAATTTGTGATAGCCAAATCTTGGAAACAACCAAGATGCCCATCATCTGAGAAATGGATGAAAAATCTGTGGTGTTTTTATACAATGGAGTATTACTCAGCTATAAAGAATGATAAACTTGAAGCCTTCATATTTAAGTGGATGCCATTTGAAAATATACTCATAAGTGAAATAAACCAGGCCCACATATGTAAATATAATATAAGCCTCCTAATATAAAAAGTCAAAAGAAGAAATACAAATAGAAAGGTATAACATAATTAAAAGGAAAGTGAGAACTTGAGGATTGGACAATGAAAAGTGGGCAAGGAGAAAAGCTGGGAAACAGGATAGGGGCAAAGCCATACATTTATACATACAAGATTGGTAAGACAATTTTCTTGAGAACTATCAGCAGGTTGTTGAAACTAGCAGTTACTTGGTGGGATTCTCACCCTGACTAACTATATATGCTGATACATGTGAAATGAGTGACTGCACCAGAGATAGCAATGTGTAATAGTGGGGTCATGCTTGGAATGCCTGTCATTCTGGTATTCTAAATACGTGCTGCTTGTCATGACATACCAATTATGGCCATACTGCATCTAAAGTAAATGTTTGTTTGTTTGCTTGTTTTTAAAGATGTTCCATCTTATGTCTAAGATGTTTGATATTCAGATAGATAATGAAGTTAAACCCACCTGCATATGTTGTAGGGCAATAATAAGCTTCTCTTCTGGAGGGTTAACAACCTAAGTTTGGAGACCAAAAATTAGAGACAAGGGGCTGCAAGGACAGTGAACATTTTGCCCCTATCTTTTCTTCCTTCCTTCCTTTCTTTTTTTTTTTTTTTCTTTTTTTCAGAACCAGGGATTGAACTCAGGGCCTTGCACTTGCCAGGGAAGTGCTTATTCCACTGAGCCATCTCCCCAGCCATCTCCCTAGCCCTGGCCCTAGCCTTTCAAGGTCAGTGAGGACTCAGGACATAGGAGAACCTGTACTGTACCATCATGTAACTCAGTTGTGCCCCAAATTTTCTGATCAAGGAGATTATGGGGCCACAGAGGAATGTGATTGATGATGTAGTGTGTGCCTAAGGAGAGCCACATGGAGAGAAAACATTCTGTCAGGCTTTCATAGAAAGCAAATTGGTCAAGCAATGGCTGTGACTCATCCACATGGCTGACACTGACAAAGAATCTACAAAGTGCAGTACAGGGGGACTTGGCTGACCTTGTCAGATACAAAAGTTACATTTTTTGTTATATAGGTCTTGCTTTATCTTGGTCTTAACCATCCAGCAGAAAAGTTTAGAAATGAGGTATGAAAAGTGAAGCCATGCTAATAATATGCTGAGCTGTGGAAGGCTCAAGCCATCAGATTCGGACATTGCCTGTCCTTTGGATAACTCATTACTATTGTGGTGTACTGGACTATGTTGGAATATTTTGCTGAATTCATGCACCTACAATATTTGGATGGCAATGGAATACTCATTTCTGACAAAACTGAACAAAAAAAGGTGATATAAATGAAGGGCAATTTTGTATCTGTATATACAAAATAATTAGGATTGATATATAGCTACTTTCTCTTAATTCAATAAGAAGGAAGATCTGTACTAATAGTGTTTGGACAGGATATCATGTCTGCATCTTGTGCTATGAAGGACTACTACAAAGACAACCATATGCAGTGTATTAATTGTTGTAACTCTCCTACCAACCAGTTTTGAAGCTGTCACATTGCAATTTTTTGTCTCAATAAAATTAATAAAAAAGATAAATAAGAAAATACAAAAAAAAATAGAGGAACAAGTCATTATGTCTGTGTCTTTGAAGACCTCCTTACACTTTCTCCATATCTTTGCTGACCACAAATGAAGTTCATTATGCCCTTGTCTTTGTTTGACTTTGTATTGCTACTCAAAACTTGCTGCCCTCTCTTCTGTACAGTGTGAAGGATCAATTGCTACATTTCACTTTTGGAGCAGTGTTACTCTCTTTGCCACTGTCTCCCAGGACTCCCTCTCTCTGTAACCACCTCACTTCTTTCTAGATCTAGCTGCTGTTGTGAGCTTTGGGTTTCCCTCATGCTAGTGTCCCATTTAGCCTTTAGATCACTTGACACATTCAGACTCAATTTTACTCTGAAGTCAATTTTTTTCAGCTTCAATTAATCTCCACTGTGATCAAATAGGTTACCCTGAGCTTGGGTCAGATTCTACTTTGGGATTTCTGGTCCAGAATTTTAGTCGCAGAGGGGTGGAGGGGAAAATAAAGCAATGAAGGCATTTATTGTATTATTTCTCATAACTGGTCCACTTGCCTGTCTTCTCCAATTTACTACAAGTTCCTAAAGGACAATATTTTTATTATGTTCATCTTGGCACCCAGGAGACATGGCATGGTTCCCAGCATATAATAGATGATTAATAAATGCTTATGCAGTAAATAAGATATATAAGAGTGGTAAACTTGGAACATGATATTACTTGAATATTTTAGCCACTACATGAAGCAACTTTATCTTTCAACCATGACAAAGTTGGTTTATTTGTAAGTGAGCAAGATGAAGACATAGATAGGCAAATGTTTAACAATGGGAATATATTCTCAGAAATGAGTCATCAGGCAAATCATCATTGTGCAATCAGTGTATACTGTGCTTACTCAAAGTATGCTGGCTATGACATCATTAGGCATTATATGTGTAACTGCTGTTGTGTATGCAGATTGGTGAGGCCCGAAATCCCCATTTTATGGCACACAACACTGTATGGTTTAGGATGGAGACCTCTTGCTTCCCTTCTCTGTTCTTCACCAGTGCAAGAGACTTTGACAGCTTTGTAAAGCCTACTTTGAAAGTGCATCCTAGAGCAGTAACCTAATAGGCTTACAGTTGTGTAGTTTTTAATTATTTATTCATCATCTGTCAATGTCTACAGTAATGAGCTCTGCACTGAAAGCTGGCTTCTGATTCTCCCACTACAGGCTTGAATAATACCCAGTAATGCAGAGTCTCATTGTCCTAAGATGGCTTGGGACCTGTGTTCAACATCTGTGATGTTTATCAAGCTTTTTGTTTATACACCAACCCCCTGCGACATCAAGCACGTGTTCACCACAGTAGAAACCAAATGTGTCTTATTGAAAGAGTAAATTACGATGCCCTCCAGAGTTCTTACCTCCTGTACATCTCTCATCCCCGGTCCTCAGATCTTGAGGAGCTGTTCCTGAATGTGATGGCTTTCTTTGAAGCTTAGTCAAGAGGTTGTTTTTAATTTTCTTTTTGTTTTCCTAAAACTGCTTCAGTTCACCCCACCTCCTAAAAGATCTCACACCTACAGAGAACACACAAATGCAAATTACTCTAATGGAATAAGTGAGAAAGAATGAAAAAAAATGTTTTCTTTTTAACTCTGAATAGCAAAGGCAACTACTATTCCTTAAAAAGCACAAAAGATAACACAACACCCATGTTCACAAGTAGAGTTTCACTGACATGAACAAACAAGCCAGAAATTCACTTGGTGTCCCCTCACTGACAAATCATTGTTTAGTGTGGGATTCTGCCCATGAGTGTCCCTTTTCTGAACTTAGTGTAGTGTACTTGATGCATGTGGCTGTACATCCTCAGCCCATTTCTGTAGTCAGGGATCTAAATATCAGTGTCCCTCTAATGTGTTGGGTTTCAGGTCGAAGGCTGGCTATCTTTTTTTCCCCCTTTATTTTCCTTGAATATCTATAGTGGTCCATTAACATCTCTTGTCTGTGACACTTTTATGATGCCTTTCCCCTCTTCGCATCCATGTGGCCCACAAATGCTGGATGAATTAAATTACATAGAAATTTTCCTGGTGAGATGACTTCTTTGTCTTCTTATGTGGACTGTACAAGGCAGCCTCTTGAGGAGAAGAGAGAACAGGCAAGGGCTAAGGCCTAGGCCTCAGCCTACTGCTCTGATATTCCTACGGAGCCTTCAGAAGCTTTGCAATAGGCCATCTACACAGAAAGCTGCAGAGGAGCATCTTGCATAGGAATCGGTGAATTTTCACTGAGATTCAGATTAAATGAATAGTAAATTCAAGCAAACTTTGCTCTCTTATTACTATTCCAAGTTGAAACAAGTTTTTAGAAGTGATGGAAAGTCATCCTAGGGATTTCATTCACATGGTGGGTAACCAGAATTCCCAGAGACTCAATTTCTTTTCCTTCTTTTCCACCCCATATCATTCCTTGCTGAAATAAACTGCACAGGATATCATCTATTTTGATATAACTTTTAGGTCCTTTTTCTGAATTCATTAAAAATTCCCCTTTCCTACTCCCTTAAGTAAGTGTAAGTTGTTAGCCTTGGGGTTCTGGCCAAATTCCAATTGGAGCAATTAATTACATTTCAATGCCTAGAGCTCCTCGTGACTTCAGTTGGAGAGGTGTGCCCTTCATCTTCCTCAGCCAGGATCTGCAGACTGTGAAGCAGCTGCTACTTTCTCCCCACAGGAGAGTGGTTCAGAGAGGCAGAAAGCTTCCAGCTTCTTTGAAGGAGCTGCTTGCAAAGCAATCAGGGACAAAAGGCATCCCTGGGAATGTGAGACTGTTTTTACTACAGGAATCTCTCGCCGCCATCCATCACTTCTCTTTGGAACCCTTGGAACAAAATGGGAAGTGATTGTGCTTTCTTGAGGAGCTGTTCCCGAATGTGATGGCTTTCTTTGAAGCCCGGTCAAAAAGTTGTTTTTATTTTCTTTTTGTTTTCCTCAATCCACTTCAGTTCACCCCACCTCCTAAAAGGCCTCACACTGCAGCCTGACATCAGGACTGGTACCTACAGAGAACACACACAGATGCAAATTACTCTAATGGAATAAGTGACAAAGAATGAAAAAGAAAAGTTTTCTTTTTAACTCGGAATAGCAAAGGCAGCTACTACTCTTTGGAAAGCACAAAGGATACCTCAACACCCAAGTTCACATGTGGAGCTTTACTGACGTGAACAGACAAGTCAGAAATTCACGTGGTGTCCTTAAAAAGCTCGTTTGAAAAGGTAGAGAATAACCCTTGCTAGATGCATACTGTGTGTTTTCCTTGGCCCCGGCAGTGGTGCCTGATGGAATGATAATTGGATGTTGATGAAAAACATCAATCATCATTGCATTGTGACTTGAGTTATATTTGTTTAATGTTAAACTTGAAGTTGTGAAATAAACCATCCAGGTTGGAGAACATTGATTGTGCTCCTAAAACTTCATTCTTCTACTTATTAAGCAAGACCGAGTTATTCTTTATATAATTTGATCTTATTGCTAAGTTCAAGATTACTCACACAGGCTTGAAACATCTAACATATAAAAAGAAAGAAAAGAAAAACTACTTTCTTTTTCAGCTCATTTCTAAACTATGTTTTGACAAAACTCAAGCATATTTATGCAGAACCGGACTCACATCCTTGCCAACCAGGAAAGGTTTTACTCTTACATTTTCCCAAGTAGATCATTGATAAGGCTCTGGAATCAACTACCTTTGTAATCAGTTTTCCATGGCAGATATCCATCTCACAGATGTACCTCTCTATTTGTAAACAGCTGATTGCAGGCAGCCCATTTGTTTAGCCACCAAGTAGGAGAAACAGCATTTCTTCCTCAGCTTTCTTGCCCCTCCAGCTCATCCCCCAGGGAAATGCAGACAAAGTCTCTCACTCCTTTTCACCAATCACAGCTCAGTTAATATTTCATCTCATAGATCATCCCGCGTAAACACATCATCTTTGTGAGATAGTCCCTGAGATCCTAGCCCGCCATCCTCCTTGTCATCACCTAAGAAAATCTTTATCTTCATCACAATCACTCATTGCATCTTCAAAGACTTATCTCAGACTGAAATAATAAAATTGTGCTTAACTGCCTCCTTCACTAGACTGCTGCTAACAAGAGGACATTGTCCCTCTTTTCACTTGCTTGATGATCTTTTCTCTTTTTTGCTCATTGTTTTTCTTTTTCTTCCTGGCACTAGCAATCAAAATATTTAAGTTGTAGGCAGGAATACAACTTTAAGTTTTCACTTACTGCATTTATTTTCTTATTTCCTAGCTTACATTAGTTAGGAATTTGCCAATGCTATTTCTTCCTTTTTATTTTGTTCTTTGAGGTGGATATAGTCATAGGTAGCTCTCTAGATTTTTGTGGATGATTTGAAATGTAATCACGATCTCTAATGTCAACTGGGCATTAAGAGGAACTTTTGGAGTCAGCCATCATATTAAGCAATGTTGCATACTTTAACCTATCTCATTCTCACACTAGCTTTGTAAGTTTGATATTACAGTAGTTATTATGCAGAAAATGAAGTTGACAGAGATAAAGTGGCATGTCAAATTTACATAGGCTGTTACTAAAATTGTGAAGGAGATCTGTGTCATTTGAAAGTGCATGTTTCTTTTTATGAACTGCCTTATAAATAAATATCTCGAGAGCTAGCAAGGATGACTTCCTAATTCAGTTTTGTGCTATCTAAGCTGGGTGAATAAGTTAACAATTGAACTAAAATTTGTGAAGAGGGTTGACCATCAGTTTACACTGACAGAATTAAATATAGCTTTGGTGTGGCTGCAACAACACCTGCATGTAACCAAAAAATATGCCCAGCGACTATAAGTTTACTTGCCAAGTGAGACTGCATATTCATACTTAGCTATGTGTAAGGTCAAAGACTGTCAAGTAGATGTTTGGGGGAGTGTCTAGATCCACCAAGTGTTAATATTATCCCAAAGTTGGGCCAGCCTGATAGCTCAGAGGACTAAAATGTCTGCTTAGGCAGAACGCAGTGGCCAGGTTCAACTCCTGGCGTGCTGTGTTGGCTCTGCCCCCAGGGCATGCTGAGCCAGCGGTTGAGCCTGGGCATGGTGGTGCGTGCCAGTAATCCCAGCACTTGGGAGGCTGAAAATAGAAGGATCACTACGAGTCCAATCTACGTAGTAGGACCCTGAACACCCTGTAGACCCTGTCCTAAATGCAGAAAAACAACAAAATATATATTATCCCAAAGTGGTTCTGAGTTTCACAAAGTGGAAACTTGTCAAACAACGTAGAACTCATTTGTAGGTCATTTGGCTGATTCTGCTAAATAGTTCCATTTCTGAAGAAGGCCACAAGTGAGGAAACACCAACCCTATGAACTGCTCATTCTGCAGTATATTAAAAGGTCTATGTAGGGCCAGCGAGATAGCTCAGTGGACTAAGTGCCGACTTACGCAAGTGCAGGGGCTGCGGATGGATCCCCAGCACCACATGACATGCAGGGTTCCCCGTCCCCCCCCCCCCCCCCCCCC
>NW_004524715.1:3411145-3412637 GCF_000260255.1 Octodon degus
AAGCAAATCCCTGGCCCGATGCAAGACCTGTTTTTAGAGTCCCTGCCGGTCTTGCCAGCTGTGCTGACTAGTTCACACATGAGCCATTCTCCCACGCTCACAGAGACCTTCCTAAGAGATGAAGGGAACAATGAAAATGAGGATTTAATCTCAGGTTCCTATAATAGTCCCTGAGTTAATGTGAAATATCAACTTTTAACTGACTTCACTTCAAACCCAGTTTTGCTCTCTTTGTGCCTTCACAATGTGTTCCTCCAGTATGACGGTAAGCATGCGGATTTCCCGAACATAGAGTTTAGCTTTATCTCCTGATCAAATAAGAGGATCATAAAATTATTATTCTGGATCCTCTAAGTGAAAAGAAGAACAATCAGGAGTTTCAACTACACTGAACTGCAGAAAGCGTCAAGGATAATAAAGAGCAGAAACAAATAAAATGCTGTAAGAGTTAAGAGGAAGGCAGCGTTTCTTTATTTTATTAGGTCAGAGGAAGTTTTGTGTAAAAGTAAATTAACAGGTTGTCTGCACACTGAGTGAGAGTTGAATTGGGGAATGTAAAGCTGGTAAGGGACTGAGCTTCGAGGCAAAAAAGGTCATTTCTTCATCACTTAGGCCAGGATGTACGTGAGAGTAAAGGGGTACTTTTACTAATTACTGCAATGCCACAGACAGAGCTTGGATTGTTGTGGGCAAGCCAGCATGTGAAACCACCTAACACACAGAGAAAAGGGTAGAAAAGTTCTTTTTAGCTAGAGTAAAGGAGATGAACAGTAAAAAAAGAATTATAAAATTACACTAGGGCAATATTGTAGAAGAACTTGAATGGCAAGCAGTGTTTTATTTTTTGTGGTATGGAGAATCAAACTTATGAGCTCACTTGTCACGTAGGTGTACCACTAAGCTATATCCTTAGCCCAGTAAGCAGTTTTACAGACAAAATCTAGTCATTGAAAGTCTGGGAACAGAAGCCAGGCATGGTGGCGCATGCCTGTAATCCCAACACTACAGAGGCTGAGGCAGGAAGAACGCTGAGTTTGAGACCATCTTGGGCTTAAAAATGAACCCTAAGTCAACCTGAACTGCATAGCAAGACTCTGTCTCAAAAAGACAAAAAGCATAAAGAAAGTATGGGAATAGACAGTTCCATGAGTACCGTCTTCCAGAGAGATCAAGTTGATGAAAGAGTCAGTGGTGAAGCAGTGGCAAATATTTATGTGAGATGCTTATGGTTTCTTTCTTATCTATAAGCTCTTTTAAAAACGAATTTGCCTTTTTTCTCTGCGGAGACACTAAGACACGCAGGATCCATTTTGCTGTCCATTGGTGCCATTTCCATATGCTTAGAATTCAGCAAATGTGTGAGACAGTTGAGAAAAGAAAATGATTTTTAATTTAATAAGTAGTGACAACACTTTAAGAAAATGAATTTGCCTTGGCCACAGCTTAAGAAAGGCCAGTTCTACAATGCATGAAACCTTGTTTATCCTGATAC
>NW_004524715.1:3417499-3434242 GCF_000260255.1 Octodon degus
AAAATAAAATAAAATGACTGTCAGTTTTCACAAAGAATGTCAAGTATATTTCTGCATGCAATTAATATTATTTTTTTAAAGAAAATTGTAAGAATACAGTGAAATGAACAAGAACTGTGTGTTGGAATTTATTTTCTTTCCTTTTTTTCCTTTGTGGTAGGACTGCATGATGCATCAGGTCTTATAACATGGTTGCAATTTTCAATTTTCAATCAGTTATTTCAGCATTGTCCACCCACAGTTAAAGACAGAATGTAAGTGATTTGACAAAACAGCTCACAAAGATTTCTCTTTTATTTAGCCTTCATGTACCCAGAAGCATTTTGAATGGCCAAAAACTTCCTTTACATACTTATGTAATTCTCTTTCATCCTAGGGTTTCAGAACTTTATGTTTCTTTTGAGTTGATTAACCCTCACAATTCTACAAAACTCTGTAGTACAATACTACAAGTGGACCAGAGGAAGAGCAGAATTTCAGTTTCCTTTGAAGAAAAGATGCCACCCTCAGAGGTTTGGAAAACCTTTAAATTTAGAAGAAGGTTGCAAATATGATACAGAGTTTCTGTATCTTTACCAAGTTTATCCAAATGTTAATAGCTTACAGACCTATAACACACTTGCTGTAATTGAGGAATCATGTTGTTGTTAACTTACCTACAGACTTTGCTTAGATTTCACTGATTTTTTTTCCATTAATGTCCTTTTGTGTTCCTGGATTTAATGTAAAATTTCATGGTGCCTTTAATCCTAGTGTCTTCTCAGTTTCCTTGGGTCTGTGGCAATTTCTGACTTACCTTGTTTTAGTGATGTTGATCGATTTGAAAAGTGCTGGTCAGATATTTTGAAGATATTCCTTACTGGGTGTTTGTTACACATTTTTCTCATGGCCAAGATAGAGTTATGGCTATGTGTGAAGGAGGCCACAGATGTGGAGGTCCACTTCTGCTGTGTCATGCCAAGGAACACGCAAGATGACTGTGATGCATTGCTGGTGATGTTAACTCTAACTTTTTCTGGATTTTCCTAATGTGAAGTTAGTTTTTTTTCTCCTTTCTCCACTAATTTTTTTTGTAAAAATATCAGTAAATTTTTAATCCAGCCCCTGTTCAAGATGGACGGGAAGATTTATCTGGAAAGGGGAATATCTAGATGTAATATTTGGAATTCTTTCAAAAAAGAAATTTATTTCTTCCCCCTTTATATATTTAAGCAATCATTACATCAGGATATCCCTGCTTATATTTATTTCACTATTTGGCTACTAAACCAGTATCACAGTGCTTATTTTACAGAGAAAATCATTCTAGATTTGACTATTGGGAGCCCTTTCAGATTTGTTCCAATGTAAAATCTTGTTTTAAAATTATGTTTGCTTTAAAGAAGTTTACTTTTCAGTATATTTTTATTCAGTCATCTATTTTGTCTATCTTTTGGAGGTTTTTACAATGCTGAAATTATTATGTCAAGAAAATATCAACTATATTTATTGAACTACAGCTTTCTGGGTTTTTACGGATGCTATCCTACTTAGTCTTCAAAGTGATGCCAGGGCATATTAGTATATCTCGTTAAGAAACAAAGTAACTGAATTTCAGTAACACTAGCATGAGTTACCTAAACAAAAAGCACTGCATTGTGGAAGGGTTGTATGCTTCACATGGGATAATCAGCCTGCGAATGAGGTACAGTATCTTTCCAAAGATTTAAGACTCTGGTAATTAAATAGTGGGAAATACATCATGGCCTGAAACTTAAGTTCTTTCAGTTGCCAGTATTCAGTCTCCCCAGTGGTTCCAACTTTACTTGCCCTGCTCCTGGTTGTGCTAATCATAACAAAATAACCAAAATAAAACTATCTATTTGATTTATAGTTTGGTAGATTTCTGATGAGCATTGGCATTTTTGTTCTATGTCTCTGTTTTTGTCTTATCCCTCCCATAACCTTTAAAAATAGTTTAGCTGCTGATTTTCAAATTCAGTTTACTAGAAGTCACTTTGATTTGCCAGCATCTCTGTTTTAAGAATGGCCTAATTGTATGCTAAAAATAGGACAGTAATGTATAACTTAGGGATTTCCTGCGTGGAAATAAGGTAATCATTTGCCACCTTCAAATAATAAAGTCAGGTATATTACACTCATGCAGGGAAAGGAGGAGAGAGAGAGAGAGAGAGAGAGAGAGAGAGAGAGAGAGAGAGAGAGAGAGAGAGAGAATTTCAGCATAAGCTACTTTCTGACAACAGCAAATAGCAAAGTTATGGAGGGAAGATAAACACTAGAAATAAAAATTGAGGGGCCAAGGAGACTGCTCAGTAGAATAAGCACTTGCCTGGCAAGTGCAAGGGTCTGAGTTCAATCCCTGGTTCTGAAAAAAAAGAAAGAAAGAAAGAAAGAAAGAAAGAAAGAAAGAAAGAAAGAAAGAAAGAAAGAAAGAAAGAAAAATTGATTGGAGCTGTAGATATTGTTCAGTGACAGAGCCTGTACTTAGTCTATATAAGGTCCTAGTTTTAATCTTTGCCATCCAGGGGATTGAGAGGGGGTCAGAGGGCAAAAAGGTGTCATGCCCAAGGGAAGACTGATAAATTAATGTTTTTTTTTGTTTAGCAATATACAAAAAAACCTCTCAGTTTATAAGAAAGGATCAAGTATCTCATTTGGATGTAAATAAAGAATCCCTGGCCGGGTGGCCAGGTGAGAGTGATATATGCCTTTAATCCCAGGTACTTGGGACAAATTTCACAAACTTGATCCCTGCTTGGTCAACTGGAGACCTTGCCTCAAAATAAATAAATAAACAAGGCTGAAGATGTTGTGCAGCGGTCATGTGCTTGCCTAGCATGGCTAGTCCTTGGTGAGGTAGAGGAACAAGAGGAGGTAGAGGAAGAGGAGAAAAGGAAAAGGACGAAGCCCTTATAAAGGTAGGACACTAAACACGATGCCCTGACAGCAAGAAAATATAAAGCCTTCATGAAGTATCATCAGAAATATTTTTTAAAAAGAATTGACAACTTCAGATAAATAAATATGGCCACCTGTTAGGTGCCAGGCCCTTCCTAAGAATTTGGAAATAAAGAATATGCTTTACTCTTGAAGAGACATGAGAGTTGTTAGAGGACCACAAGCCTACATAAAGTTGATACACGAAATTGTGATCTTGTTCAGAGTATGTCTCAATTGGCATGTGCATGGGATAATGCTGCGCAGTAATTGTAAAGGAAGCAATTAACGTGAGAACACTTACATCCATTAATTTGAGAGCATACTGAGCATTCAACTTCCTTTCATTGTGACCTTCCCGGCAACTGGGCACTCCCTCAGAAGACTTGGACTACTGGGGTGCTGAGATAGCTGTGTGAGGAGGGGGCCACTGACAGAGGGCTGATACCAGCAGCATCCTTCTCTACACTTCCCAGCCATAGGAAGAACAATTATTCCCACACTGCGGCTGATAGTGAATCTCACCACTGATAGAGAGTGGCTTGCATATTTAAAAAGTTAACGCCACTCAGCCCCTCGCTAGCATGCTTCTAGGTTTGTGTGAGATTCACCGGTGTAGAGACCCAGTTACCTGAAAAGAAGAAATTTATCCAATTGATTTTTGGACTCCCTTTTCATTCCTGGATTTTAGCATTTAAAATCCATCCCTTTCCATTCCTGTTGTAGTTTTAAACTGTGCAACACATGGTGGCTGTAAATTGGGAAAAGAAATAATAGAATTCAGATTTCTGACTTACAGAGGTTGATCAATAATCGGGATATCCAATAAGAACACTGTGATGTGGATGAAATGATCATTGTAGGGCCATTTATGCATAGCTGTGCCTATTAGTGGAGTGTGGAGGAGAAGGGAGAGACGAAACACTCACAAAGTGAGGAAATGAAGAAACGTTGAGGATTCCATTGTGTAGGCAACATTTTCATGCCCCAAACTATCCGGCTCACATGTCATATTGAGTCACTTGTTTACATTTCAACCTAGGGCCAATGTAAGTCCTCAATAAAGAGCTCAGGAATTTACTGATTGCATGGGATAGAACATTTGTTCAGAGGACAAAACTGACTAAATTGTCTGCCTTCCTTCTGTCTTTGCTGTAATCTTCTGGGTTTATTCCCCAACTAGAGTTTGGTAGCACACTTGCAGACATGCTTATCTTGCTGCCTTGTTTCCTATGTACGTTTTCCAAGCTGAAAGTATAGTCAATTAAGTTATGTTACACCCTAGAATCCTTGGCAGTTAGGCCTTGGATGGCGGATAGTTTGTTTTAACAACCAGTGTTTGAGGCCAGCCCATTACTCGGGCCAGCTCAGACACGCTTGTCATTAGCCTTTCCAATTTTAAAGGGAAACACACAGCATGTTGAACTAACTGAATTTCCACTCATGGAAGTTTGCAGCAAAATCAGCCTGAAAATGGCCTCAAGGGGACCTCACTTCAGATTTGATTAAAGTTCATCAACTACATATTATGCAGATACATAAAAATAGATTATCAACCATAAAAGAATGACTCATGTTTATTACCTTAAAGAGTAATTGTATAAAAACTAAAAAAAAAAAAAGAAGTATTGCTAAACCTTAATAAAGTTGAAGAGAATGACTTCCTCTGTCAAGCACAACAAAAATACATTTGGGGGAGAATGTTGCATTGTATCTAGTGGCTGAGCAATTATTGTACCAGATTTTCATGATGGTTTTAAGGAAATGAGAGTCAAATTAAATCAAGAAAAATGATCTTATTCACAGTACTGTTTTCCTCTGTGGGTAAAATCCAGGTGACTTGTGCATTGTCTTGCAGAGAATGCCCAAGTATTTGTGGACAACGAAGTTGGACTCAATAGAAGAAAGGAAGTACACACATCATACCTGTGTGTAGGTGATGTGGGGGAATTATGTCCCCCAAATGTTTAGGCTAAAATTCTAATCCCCATTACCTCATCATGTGACTGTATCTGGAGACAGTCTTTCTGGGGATAATTAAGTTACAGTGAGGTCATTAGGGTGGGCCCCAAGCAAGACAACTAGTCTTAATCCAATAAGAAGAGGAAATGGGGGCACAGCCACATATAGAGGAAGAAGGCATGAAGACAAAGGAGAACAATGGGCACCTACAGCCAAGAAAAATCTGGAATCTTTTTTTTCCCTGATAGCTCTCAAAAGAAACCATCTCTGCTGCCACCTTGATCTCGAACTGCCCGTTCTGTACTTGTTATAGCAGCCCTCCGCAACCATGGAGGAATAGCTGAAAATTAGATTTTCTCTGCCAGTGTCTAGCTTCAATCTTCTGAAAACATATTCAGGCCCCGCCCACTGCTAATGCTTTTAAGAGACAAGGGAAAGCAAATGAGGAAGACCTGCAAATTCCTTAAGAATGAAAATTCTAGGGCTGGTGAGAGAGCTCAGGGGAAAAGCACCTGCCTAGGCAGTCTGGGGTGGGGGAAGGGAGCTGGATGGGTGGCACCACATGCTGCGCCAGCCCCGCCCCCAGGTAAACGGCCTGAGACTGAGTCTGGGCTTGCTGGCGCCCGCCTGTAATCCCGGCGCTGGGGAGGTGGAAGACCGGAGGATCACCACTAGCAGAGCGGCTTAGTGAGACCCTGCGCGCACACACACACACACACACACACACACACAAAAGAATGAAAATTGTAATTTAGTATGACAGATTTTTACGTAGTGAAATATCATTTTCTACTAATTTAAATACTTGACAACTACAAATAAACCAAACTAACCAATTCTTAGATACAAATGTTATCTTTTTGGGTTGACAAAGTTTTATAATGACAATAATTCTAAAACATTTTCAGCTGTGGTTTTCATGTAATTGAAATTAGGCAATAAATTTAATTTTTATTGTGTGGAAATGGGTGTCCTGTTGATGACCTGGGGCAATAGAATACAGGCACAAATTATGTGAAAATTATATGTTTATTTCAACAAAAATGTTGTATCTTTATTTTAGCACAGCCATTAACTGTGCAGTTATAATCAAGATTTTTTAAAAATGTATGTTCTATTGTAATTAATTCTTATATGATCAAGTTTGATACAATTTAGATATGCATAATAATCATATCCATCATAGAGAATTTGTACCTGTATGTGATACATCTTAGTTCTTTTTTTTTCTCATTTCCCTACTCTCTTTGGAACGCCTCTTCCTTTTCTAATTTACCATGTAATTAAAGTATGCACAATTTGAATATCTTCATCACAATATAAGTGAAATAAAATTTAATTGTTCACAATGTATAAATAACTTTAATACCTTCTATCTAAATTACAAAATAGTAAATATCTAAAGTAAATTTTCATACTTTAAAAATATGCATTAAAATTATAATGCAGCCTACAATTTAGACCTAATAAGAATAAATATCACAAATCTAAATTATTTAAATAAAGCTATACTTTTGACAATGTGGCTAATTAGGTATGTTGAAAACAAAAATTTCATAATTTGGGGCTGCGGAGAGGCTCAGTAGAATAAGCACTTCCCTGGCAAGTGCAAGGGTCTGAGTTCAATCCCTGGTTCTGAAAAAAAAAAAAAATCATAATCCTCATGTTCACTTTTCCCTCAAACAAAGCATATCTCACTATATCAGATTTATATATAGATAGACAGAAAATAGGTACAAATAAAAGAAGTTTAAGAGTAATATGAAGGCCTAGGATATAGCTCAGTGGAATAAGTACCTTCCTGGCAAGCAAAAGGTCATGAATTCGGTCCCTGGTACCACAAAAAAAAAAAAAAAAGAACAAACAAAAAAGTAATATGAATAGTCTAATTTTGCAAAACATTATCTCAGCTGTCAAACAAAATGGATAGATACTATCTTAATTTATGTGTATTTGAGCTCACACTAAGGACTCACAAATTAGAACATTAAGAGAAGGTCAATGGACAATCTGCAATACTGGGGAGTAGTTCTCTGTTATGAAGTCATCTATTTCATTTCTGCTATTTGGGAGAAAATATTGAACAGATGAGTAAGTCTTCTCTTGTTCTGATTTGTTTTCCCTTTTGTACCTTTTCTGTATGCAGAATTTCTACCAACACGTACATCATGCATTCATACACAGTTGCATCTACTTCCCTAAGAACATAGGTAAATCATCTAGCAAAAGTGTCACTCGGGGCTTGGTTGGGGTGGTCCCAGCACTGGTGTTTGGGCTCACAGTTCATGTTGGCCTACCGAGTCCCACACTGAGTCCCAGCAACACTTGGTGCATTCTCTGGTGCATAGAGGTTTCTGTGCACCTTGTCCTCTTAGACCCATACTGCAGTGCTTGTGGGCCCCCCAAAGAATGGTAAACAGAATGAGGGCCCGGCTCCACCCTGCGTCTGAACATGTGGAGTGTCCTCCCCAAATTCATGTCCACTCAGAGCTTCAGAATGTGACTTTATTCAGAAATAAGATAGGTAAAGTTGCAACTCATTAAGGATCTGCAGAGGAAACAACCCTCAACTTAGAGGGGCCCTTCTATCCAGTAACAGGTGCCCTTTGAGGAGGGGACACAGATTCACTTGCCTGGTGCAGATCACATGAAGAGGGGCAGGGGCTGATGTTACGTGTTAAAAGCCATGAGATACTCAGAGTCATCAGAATCTGGAATTGACTGGAGGACTCTCCCCTAGAACCTTCAGAGCAGAACACACCTGCTGAAAGATTGATTTCAGAATTGGAGCCTCCAACATTGCGTGAGCTGACATTTCAGCTGTTCTAAGCCATGGTGCTTGTGGTGCCAGGTCCTGGTGGCCTAAAAAGTAAAACAGGGTAGCATGGTTGTGATGGTCTCCTTAGACACTGAAGCTTGTCTTTCAATAGTGATTCGATAACCACTAAAACTAACCCAAGAAGTGTTTCTCTTTCTATGTACCATCAGCAATTGTTATATCAGCATGCTGCAATCCTGAATAGATTTTGATTTCATCAAAAGTCAACATGTCAGAGAAGAAAAATAAGAAAGGAAGATGAGAATATTGATAATTTCAGCAGTGTTACTAAATGATTTGTCTATCTTTCAAAGAGTGTGTATCCCATTCAGAAAGCACTTCAGATCTGAAACACAGATCTGTAATTCTCTATCAGTTTAGTTTCCTCATAGTATAAGCATCTATTTATGTGTCTAATTCCACATGACTTTCATGTAGAAATGGGTTAATATATCTGTGTTCAACCGAATTGCCAACAATCTGTCCCATATAACTGGGAGGAAATATCCTGCTATAGTGAAATTAGTTACTACTGTGAGAGACTTGGATTTAACATCATTACTGAAGCCCACATCCTTACCTACAGAGGATATGGTTCCGGAACCAAGTGGATGCCTAAAACCTCAGATACTACTGAACCTCACATCTACTATGTTTTTTCTTGCGGTGCCAGGGCTCGAACTTGAGACCTTGTGCTTGCCAGGCAGGCACTTAAGCCACTGAGCTATCTCATACTATTTTGTTCCTATATCCTTTGTAGAGCTGCCACATAATATCAGAGTTAGACTGTTTTTCCTTATGTTTTGCCCTGATACGTCTTTTGTATCATCATTCTCATACTTTTCGGTCATTATTAAAAGGTTACTTGTAAAGAAATCGTGATGGTGTGACAGTCATTCTTATAACCATGGTGGTTATTGGCGTGACTCAGACATGGGTGACAGATACAGTACAGAAAATTGGACAAAAGGATGGTTCTCGTCTCAGGAGGAAGGCAGTGGGATAGTGGAACATTTCATAACATTATTCAGAGGGCACACAATTTAAAAATTATGAGTAGGCCAGCCAGATAGCTCAGCAGACTAAATCACCTGCTTAGGCAGATGCAGCGGCTGGGGTTCAATTCCCACTGTGCCCTGCTGCGCCGGCCCTGCCCCCAGGGAGCTCTGAGACAGTGACTGAGACTGGGAGGCATGGCATGCGCCTGTAAACCCAGCCAGCACTTGGGAGACTGACAATAGGAGGATCACTACAAGTTCAATCTGTATAGTGAGACCCTGTAGACCCTGTACTAAATACAGATACAAATACAAATAAATAAAATAAAAATCTTTATTTCTAGAATTTTCCATTCCAAATTTTTGGGCTGCACTTGTCCTTGGAAACCAAATGGAAAAATGCAAAACTATAGATAAGGGGCAACTAAGTATACTGTGTTGTCCAAGAGCTGACACTGGTGTTCTGAAGTCACCCCCTGAGCATTCAAACACTTTTTCCAAAATGACTGAATGATATAGTCTAGAGTAAACGAGTGAAAAATTTTATGTTATGTAAAATTTATTGAAACTGCCTTTAAATTTTTAGTATATACTTAAATTTTTTGTTTTTGGAGGTTGGAGAGGGAGTGCTCATTGAAGAAAGTGAGTGAGAGACGACAAAGCAAACTGGCCAGCCTAGAGCTCTTGAACCACCTCTGCATTGTTAGGGAGGTCAGCGCCAAGGAGGTCAGTGTGGCTGTGAGTGTGGGAACCCCAAGACGGAGAAAAGGCGAAGTCACCGGGTCCTTCCTTTGGTCCTTTAAAACACTTACTGTGTGAATAGTATGCCATTTTCTTAATCTCTCAGATTCAAGTAACATTATACATCAATACCACATAGTCTGCAAGCCAAGCACCCTAACTTGGAGTATGTTCCACATCCTACTGTACACTTGATAGTCAAATACTAAATATTTTAAGGTCTCCATTTCATCAGTTAGTTATAAAATGAGAAAAATACCTGTTGCTCATAGAATTCATTCTTTAAAATATTTTTTTTATTTTATGGAAAAAGTAAAACAAATTGCTCATAAAATTCTTATAAGAGTTAGTAAGCTTGGGGCTGGTGAGATAGATAAGCAGACTGAAGCACCTGGGCTTAGCCATCCTAGCCAGCTGCAGCCACTGTCACAGGACGTGTTCATGGAGCTGATGGTCTCTGTCTCCTGACAATGACATCGCTCAAGATGACTACAGCGCTAGAAGAGTCACAGGAAATTATTTTCCACTTGTAGTCCTCATAGTTAAATTCAGAAAGCCAACCAATACAGTTTATTTGTAAACAAAAGGAATTAATTTGGATTTTGGATACAAATTCCATGTAATTTTTTTTTTCTGATGGCAGTAAGAAAGAAAAACAGGCATAAATGGTGGATACCAATATTTCCACAACCTGACTGTGTGCTGGATACATTTCTTGTGTCTCTGAGGCTTTGATTCTGATAAGGAACTGGTGAATTGTGTGATATTTTCAATATTCTATTGTTTTTATTTAGAACCCAAATGAGGACCTGTTAATAGCTTTAGAAATTTTTTCTGTTTCTTCTTAAGAAATCTCTATCCTTGGCATCTGAGTGTTGTCTTTTAAATGACCTTTCCCTTTTATCGCTACTTTGTATGAGTAACAAATAGGAATGATAAAGACTGAAAAAACTCACATCATTTTATCCCTATTGTTTTCACAAGCAAATGACTGAAAAATAAGTGTGATGCTTAACAACCTAATTTGAGGATTGTGAACACTAACCAGGCCCCATTTTGTACATCACGGACTCGAAATTCCAAGGAGTCTGCTCCTGCCTTCTGCCCCTCTGATGGCACGTACAACACTGCAGTCACAGCCGCAGAGGAAACACTACACTAAGGGGACAGACATACCCCATCAAATGAACACATTCCCCAAGAGCCTTCATGCTCTTTGTAGCTTTTTTTAAAAAACAAAATAATACCATAGTTGCTTCCATAATGTGACTTAGCATTTACATGCCATATACTATTATAAAATTTTAAAATTCACTTCCCTTAAATGGTTCACTTGTTTTGTGCATGTGGAGCAAATAAAAATGCAACACAGGACAACAGGTACTCAAAAGAACCAGGAAGGAAGTACCTCCCTAAGAAAATCATAATATGCACATTATTTTTTTTCTTCCTGGTCCTCAAGTAAAGTAAGCACCTGCCACCCACAAGCAATGATTTTTATAGGACGCTCTTACATTTTGCTAAAGCATTACAAGGGTGGCTGTGAGTTCCTTTATATACTTTATATATATATATAACATAATTTTTAGGTAACATAAAAACAAAAATAGAGCAACAGCAAAACACTTTCTTCATTATCTTTCCTATATCCAAATATCCATTTTAGAAAGAATCCCTATATCTTATCTTTCACCCCATATTATCTGCCCCCACTTATTTTTTGTGTTTCACTAGTACCAAATGGGACCTCCATATATGACATATTTTCTCAGTGAATCATAATTACTGCAAGAACCAAGCTGTATAACTTTTGCAGGTTTTCCTTGTGATAAAAATCCAATGTGCTAACAACCCCTAAAATTTCTCACTTCCTTCACCAAATATAATGGTCCTGTGATTTTTACACAGAGGTCTGATGGGTAACAAAAGGAAAATCATTTTAATTGGATTATAAAATAACATTCTATGGTAAATAAAGATCTATATTATTCTTTCCTTATATTAAGATTTCTCCCCTGCAATTGAATGCTTAGAAAAATGTACTTAGTGTAAGCATGATTTTAGCTTTTCTTTTAAGAGTTGACATGAACCATAAGAAAAAATTCTCTTCTGAATACAAATTTGATAAAGGGGACAATGGAACTGAAGACTGTTGAGTGCTGGGGATATGGGCCACAGCTGCAAACTAGGTGGATAGATTTCCCTGTGTGTTTCCATTTCCCTTTTTAAAGAATGCACATCTACTTATTCTACTTTATTACTAGTTAGGAAATGTCAGTAAGCATGTGTTTGGCAAAGGTAAGTGCATGTCCTTCCCAGTGTAATTTGGCTCCGGATAGTATTCTTATTAAATCTCCAGTGCACCGGGCCCTGGAGAAGGCTGCTCCAGGCATCTGGAGGAAGTAGCCAAGAGTCTTAAAAGGCTGGCAAGGGCTGCATTAGCCAGGCTTTTCCGTTGTTGTTGCTGGTACTGAACTCCGACTCAAATTAGCATGAGCAAATAAGGGTGGTTTCGCAGTTCTTGTAACCCAAATTCAGGTATTGTAGACATAGAGCTGGCTTAAGGAAGATGTAGACCTTCGATGCCACCACTTTGGAGTCTCTCATTTTCTGGGTGTGTTGGCTTTAGTTCTTCACTGGTGCAGGTAGATTCTTGCTATGTACAGCAGTAAATCCACCCTCACCATCCTCCAGCTCTGTAAGTAGAGAAAAACCTAGTTCCTTCTCTCCCAGTTCTAGTCAGCAAATTCCCTGCTGCTCTGTTCCCTGAGCTGTATATTCACACCTCCTCAATTAATGGGGACCTGGGAGTGGATACACAGTAGCAACATCTAGGACAGCAAGAGCCAGGGCATAAAGTCCATCATTCCAAAAACATGGTGAGTTAAGGAACAACTTTTTTTTTCCTTCTTCAATTTAAGTCTCGTGAGCACAAATCCATCTGCAGAATCATCTCTGTCCACCTGGTCAGTGGTGTCACAGATGATGGGAGACCTGACTCAAGGCCTCAGGCTCAAAGAAATGAGAAAGGAAAACATCTCAGTCAGCTTGTCTCTACAATGTGGATTTTATAGAGACTGACCTTGCATGGCAGGAAGAGCAAGAAAAAGAGACCACTGTGTTTCTTGGACATCTGTAAAACAGGTAATGTGATCAGGTGGAGGGGTCTAGGACTTACTTTAAAACAGGTAACTTTACTGCAGGCTTAAAGAATACACTTGTCCCAGTGATGAAAGTTACTCCTCAGGTGGCTGCATGGCACCTGTGCTCCCCAACTCTGCTTTCTCACGAGGAAGGAGAGGTTTCCCTTCATTCATTGTTCTGAGGAAAAGCTCTCTTTCTCTTTTTTCACTCTCAAAATGTGGAATTTCCTACTTAATATTTTTGGATCACAGTTTGGCTATGAGTAACTGAAATAAAAGAAAAGGAGACCATAGATAAGAGGGAGTACTGCTTCACTGCTGCTTCTTCCAGTGGGAGAAAGGCCAAAAAAGTGAGTTTGCGTGGGACAGGTACTGGGAAACAAAAAGTGTAGGAGGATTAAGATGCCCTGCTGAAGAAAACACCTGGTGCCATTACCAAAGCTGAAGTCAGGCTGGTGGTGCTGTAGTCTATGATCCTGTTTGCCTGTAGACAGGGCTCCTGTTGCATGATTTGCTTCTGCTCTGAAAAACTCACTAGGGACAGTGGAAGATGAGGAGAGACTCTGAGTTCACCCTCCCAGTGGACGCACATGCTGCCCGTGTCCTGCTTTACCACTGACCTTAGCAACCTACCTTGCTATGTGGTGTCTTCCAGAGCTTGTCTCAGGATGAGCAAGTCCTACTTGCCAAGCCTTAAGACACATGGTGATTGAACAGAAAATACCCTTGGTTGTTTTTGAACACTGATTTTTTGGGGTTATTTGCTAGTGAAATTTTTAAAATGTATTTAGTACAGGGTCTACAGTGTCTCACTACACAAGATCAGACTCAGTCATTCTTCTGTTTTCAGCCTCCCAAGCACTGGGGTTACAGGGGTGTGCCACCAAGCTCAGTCTTAATCATCATTTCAGGGGGTCCCTGGGGCAAGGGTCTGGTTCAGCATGTGGTGCCAGGGATCAAACCCTGGTCCCTGGGTTCTGCCTAAGCGGGCGCTTTAGTCAGCTGAGCAGTATTAATAAGCCTTAACTCTAACAAGGAACCTAAAGTGTTTTCCCTTAAAGAGACCTGAGAAGACACTCCCACACACACACCCCGACCAAGTCAAGCTTTATACACCTGTCAGGCCCAGAGAGGGGATGAGCCAAGTTGGAATTCTCTCTGAGTCCTTCATCATCTTGCATCTATTCCTATCTCAGGAAACATTGGCTGGAAAGAGGCAAATGACAGAACTATTGGTGCTTCCAGTTTTCATTATTGTGTGGGACCAGATAACCTAATACTGAATCAAAATTGTGTTGGTAACTTAGTCTGGTTATTGCACTGTTGATAGCCTGAACAGGACCAGGAAACACAGAAGCTTGCAAACCTAGCAGTGAAGCAAAACCTTCCCCAATCTCTCTCACCTCCAGTTACTAAGAAGGAGACTAAACTAACCAACCCAAAACAAAACAAAAAAATTAAAGAAAACAACACTCAGTTGCCCGAGTGCAACAGAGTTAGAGGACAGTGGAAAACAACGTTTAAAAATTGAGATCTTAACTATGTTTTCTGCATTATGCTTGTTTAACATACCAGCTATGTCAATAAATCAAGATAGCTGTTCTTAAATGGACTTCAGAATTAAAGTTTATTTTTGAATACAGATGAATAGACAGTATTTATGTCCTACATTTAGATAAACAAATTTTAAACCCTGAGGTGGGCATTTGCTTCTTTTCCCAGTGTATCATGTAGTAGAAGGAGGCTGAAATATAAGGATCTTGGTGAGAGGAGCAGATTCCATTTTTAGAATAGTTCTGAGAGGCTGACAGCCTTTTGTAATCTTGTGTTCCCCTGAAATACTTTGCAATCTTAGGTAGTTCACCTAAATTTCTGTATTACAGTTGCCTCATTTCTTAAATGAAGATGATAACTCTGACATATTTATGCAAAGAATATAAAATTAATACCTGTGAAAGAGTTGAAAAGATAATTTGCTCCCTAAATGGTGCTAGCTCCACATCACCTCTCAGAAGCAGATGATGGCTAAGATTTGAGAATTTTACATCTTCATTCCTTCCAAGGAGAAATGGTCATTCTTCACATAAGGACTATCATACAGGTTATTTTCTCACTTTAAAAAAAATACCTTGACAGTTGAAATTTTGGTTTATGTTCACATAGCTGATTTTTAAAACTTTAGTCAATCCAGAGTAAAAAAGAAACATAATATGCACATTTTCAATAATACTGATAAATATTTCAAAGAGCTCATATGTGTAGTGTTTAACAGAACAACAGAAGTTAGAAAAAAGCTTAGCCAACATCCACTTTAGTTCTAGTTTCTTTTATAAAGTTTATGAACTGAGATCACAAGCAGTACTGTAACTTTTTAGCTATTACAGCTAATTCATCTGATACTGTAATAAATCCTCAGCCACAGGTAGGGAATTTCATTTATCTTCATTTTCTAAATAATTAATTGGGTTCGAAACATTTTAGATGTTTTAGACAAAAGTCTCAGTTTTGGATTAAGGGACAGAAATAGTGAGATGAATAGACTGGAAGGTAGGATTATGGATGGAATTGGCAGGGAAAGCCCAGGTTTTCTGACTTTTAAATCTGGTGTTCTTTCCACTCCAGTTAGGTACAATTAATCCTTCCTGTCACATTAGGCTCCAAAACTGAGGCCTCAACTGCATTCTCTGCAATTAGTTTATACCACGGATCTCAGGGCTGGTGGAAGCTGACAAGAAAAATAAATGGCAGGCTTTGTCTAGGTTGGCACTAGAAGACTGAGGGGTCTCAGCTGTTGGGCAAGAACTTTCTCTTTAGCCAGAAGGAGATTTGGAAAGCAGGCACTTGACCTGAAGAGCACTAGGCATGCAGCTGAGGACAACTGGAGTCCTCCAGGGGTGGCTAAAGGGTCTAGGAGTTTTCTTTGAATCTGTGTCTAAAGACGAAAGGTGAAGAGAAATCAACTGTAGTGGCACAGTAATAACTGGGCTGTGGTTTCTTTCTTTTTTTTTTCCATATGTATTTGGTACTGGGTCTCACTGTGCAGCTCAGACTCGTAGTGATCCTCCTGTTTGCAGCCTCCCTGCACTGGGATTACAGGTATTCACCACCATGCTCAGGGCTCAGTAGCCAGTTCAGTGCTCCCAGCGGGGGTGAAGCTGGCATGGCATGTGGTGCTGAGGATCAAACCCTGGTCCCTGACCTTGCCTAAGCAGGAGCTTTGTCCGCTGAGCTATCTGGCTGGCCCTGGGCAATTGTTTCCTGATGAACACAGGAACACATTGCGAGGAGACCCAGCCTGGTATGTCAAAAGTGCTTCTTTCTGTTCTCCTAGGTTGAGGGCATTGAAATAGAAATTTGACCAGGTGAGAAAGATGGAAGTGTTCTGAGGTGTCTGGATAGGATAGATATCTGCAGAGACAGATATATATTTCCCCAAGTACTGGGCACGAAGGGTGGATGGCACTATGCACCACAGCTGGACTCCAGAGCAAATGAGAAGCAAGGAGGTCAAGCAGGAAGCTAGAGGGGGACGTTCATCAGTTCTTCCCTTCTGACTCCTGTGTGTACAGTGGGGAAAGTTTTGAGGGACAGCAGAGACTGCCAAATAGACTCATAGTTTCTTAGTGTCCTGTGAGACCCCTAGGAATGCAGAAAGGGACGGTTTGTTGAGGCTGAGAATGGGAGCAAATGTTGATTCCGTTCTCGTTTATCAGCATGCATTTTGCTTAACTTAAAAATTATTTTTAAAAGCCTGTAGTGTGTTGTGGTTCTTGCCTCTGATTCCAACACTTGGGAGGCTGAGATAGGAAATTGCTGCAAGTTCTAGGCCAGACTGGGCTGCCTAGTGAATTCTAGACCAGCCTGAACTATACATTGAAAACTTGTCTCAAAAAACAAAGCAAAAAAAAAAAATCTATTTTCTTGACTTTCTTGACAGACTGTGAGATTGATTGAGATGAACATTCAGGAAACAGAGGTGGGTTAATGTTCTGGGCAGTCCCCACCAACACTCCGCTCATGGGCAGCCTGGCTCTTTGCAGACCTTTTCATCAGCTTTTGATTCTCAATGCCAGTGATATAGCTTAGCACCACCGCACCTGCCCGGCAAGTTCAAGATTCTGAGTTCAATTCCCCATGCCAAAAA
>NW_004524715.1:3434342-3444895 GCF_000260255.1 Octodon degus
GTAGGTACGACTAGAGTAGGAATTGAGAGAGACCATAGAACACAGAGATCTAACAAATGTAAAAATGAATTGCTTAGTAACATATGGAACAGTAACACATTCATTCATTCATTCATTCATTCATTCATTCATTCATTGTATTTCCAAATAATTGAATTTTGTTTCCTTTCAGCAAATTATGATAGAGTTCAAAATGTTCCCTGGTTACAAGTGTGCTTTCTTGTTATTGTGCCTTAACTTTGGCCATGTCTTTGAACCTTCTATCTTCCAAAAGTATGTTTAATGCCATACTTTGGGTAATTGAAGTTAAGAAAAAAATAGTCTTTCCTTGAGAGAGATTGTTAATTTTAGCTCTTTTCCTTTGTATACCAATGCCTTCTCTATCTACCATGGTATTTACCAAGTGATCAGTTAGTCATCAATTATTTTTAAATACATATAGTTATGTTTTTATTAGGTAGATATATTTTCAATATCCATACTTGAGTTTATGTTTATAAAATTTACAACTGCTAATCTAACTTAAGATATTTGTGAACATTTAAAATATATTTTTTTTTGTATAGAAAGCCATGCTTTTCAAACAAAGATATACCCAAAGATTCTATAACCAGTTAGAGTTCTATTGGACCATCAAAACCAAACATGCGTTGCAATCAGTCACCTGGAGGCATGGAAAGATTGTTGTTTAAATGAAACTTGGTTTTGAAGACTTGGGGAAAAAATAACAGATCTAAATCAGATGGGTCATTGTGCATTTTAATGAAAAAGAAGTTAAAATCTGAAAATAAGTCTAGCAAAACATGCTGACTACTCTATGATTGACAGTATGGAGGATCTTTAACTGATCTAGTATTCTATACTGTACCCTTTTACCTAAGCATAGGCATCTGCCTCCTCTTTCTGAATTGTACCAGGTGTACAGTTGGAACCCACATTTTTCTTGAATCTGTGCAATTGCATAGTGTTTAAAATTGTGTTTTAGGGCTGGCCTGATAGCTCAGTAGATGAAAACCCCTGCTTAGGCAGAGCGCAATAGCCAGGGTTCGATCCCCTGCATGCCGTGCAGGCCCCATCCCTCCGGGGGTACACTGAGACAGAGATTGAGACTGGGCTTGGTGGCCTGCTCCTGTAATCCCAGCACTTGGGAGGCTGAAAGCAGGAGAATCACAAGTCCAATGTACGTGGTGAAACCCTGTAGACCCTGTCCTAAATACAGAAAAAATAAATAAATGAATAAAAAAAATAAAATTGTGCTTTATCCTGCATGCTTCTCAGTTGCAAGTAATTCTGTCTCATTTGGGTTTAAATTCTTCTAGGCTTCACCCAATCAGTTTTCCTCAAAGCCAAATTCTGAGGCCCAAGGTGTCTCATGCACTGGGGCCACAGTGTCTGAAATTCCTATCATTAAACTCATTCCTTTAGAATAGTGGTTTCTTTGAATATACATGTATAATATATTATCTGGAAAGGCTGATGAAATAATATATACAATTCATTACCAATATGGAATTGCATGACATAAAAGCAACTCCTTTCATCCCGCCATCTTACATGTCTGTCTAAAAAACAGCTGCTTCTAGTCTGGCTCTCTGTGTTGTCTGGAGTCTGAGTAGCCACCACATGGCAGGAGACTTATGAACAAAGGGGTGAGGGTGTGTCTCACACGTGGTTCCTTCTATTACACACTGGCCACATAAGGCATGTGAAATTGAGAGAAGTTATTTAAAACTAGGACAAGAAGAAGTAAAAAGCCTGTAGGGAATTTTAGAGCACAGAACCTGGCTTAGAGAAGATAGGTCTAAGGTAGCTACCTTAGAATGAGGCTCCTAAAAGCTCAATGGACAGCAAGCAAATGCCAGAGACTGTCAAAGGAGCCCTAGTAGAGTGGAGCCAGGAGATTGAGATGCCAAGGACAGACCACACAGGCTTAAATATGGCGCTTTCTCTTAGGAGATAGTAGAGATAGAACAGTGTGGAATAAAGCGACAGAGAATCTTAAAACATTAGTAGATTTGATAAGACTTGCAGAGTTTGAACAAGGATTGAGGTTCTGGGCAAGGGGGGAGGTCTTTATAATGTTTCCGAGGAGGCAGTGAAGTCAGCAGTGCAGGTGTGGACTCAACTTAGACACTCTGCTCTGGTGGGTAAATGCATAGTTCTTTTTTTACACAGCTGGGTTAAATTACCTCCCCCAGGTCATTCAATTAATCACTTGGATAGCAAGGAATAAAATCCAGCTCTCCAGGCTCACCCTTCACATCTGGTGCAGGCAACTCTGGCTTTCCTTTCTGAAACACCCACTTCATTTAAACAAAAGTCCTTTGCAAGTCAATGAAGTTTTGAGCCCTTTGAAATGGAATTTGCTTTCTACTCTGTGTGTTTTAAAAACGAAGGTAGCGTTAGTGCATAGGGATACTATAAATTACTTCTGGTTTATCTTTCATTGAAGAATTTTAAATATCTCTTAAAATTATTGCGCGTCTTCACTGCCCCGACTTCAAGCTATTATTCTTGAGAGCAGAAAAGTAAAAGGTACCGATCTGAGACAGCAATGTGTGTGCAGGGCTTAACTGCTGCATGACTGATTGTGTGATATATTGCTCTTTTCACTAATAACCACCAAGCAGGTAGAGGCATGGCAGACTAATTTGGTTTATATGTCCAGCTGTAAGGCTAGACACTGCATCATTCTTTTCAGAAACCAGTGACTTTAGGCATGTGGAACCCGTAGTCATGACAACAATAAACCAGCTTTGACTCTGAATTTCAGTTCAGAAACTGCCTTGTCTCCATGACTTCCTGCTCATGACCTGACTTTTCTTACTCTCTGGGGCTGGGGGCTGGGGATTTATGAAAGATCTATTGAACAGAGCTCCAGTATATGTTTAAGGCTTAAAATGTCTGAGTTGAAAGTTTTGCTTGCACAGATGTCTAAAGGCTGGAAGGAAGACAGATCAATCATTATTATTGCTAATGATCCAGTCATGAGGCATACACAAAGGTGAGCTGATTTGGAAAAATGGAAAAAAGGCAACATGAAAAGGGTGACTTGGAAACATTTCTGTGAATAATGTAACAGTGGCTACAGCAAATAAAATGTTTTAAACACATGAGGGAATTATATTCTGATTCTAAAAGGACTCATCGAAAGGACAGGTGAAGAATAATCAAAAGCTAGTACACAAAATTAAGTGTGTGTGTGTGTGTGTGTGCATGTAATTTATAATTCTTAGGAAAAACAATTAACAATTTTTTATAGAAAAATGTTTAAGTGATCATTTTTTTAAGTGATCTGTTTTTGTGTCCCATTTGTTTGATGTCAACTCTCATAGCTCACTGACAAATGCGAAACACTGGCATCCATGGCCACTGTTAAATATCAGCTGTAGTATTTAGAAAACAGTTAATCATACAAATTTTCTCAACAGTCAGAAGTAAAGAGAAACTACATGGTATACACTGTATGGCTGTTCAGGCAGAAATGAGAATGCAGAGAGCCAAAGATTATCTCAGTGCCGGGGACAATGGAAGCATTCGAAACAACTCCATGTTGGCCCCAGTAGTAGGCGATGGCATTGCTTGGCATTCGGTGAAATCTGTTCATGTGATTACAGTCATTGAGCTCTTTATTTTTACAATGACTAGAAAACCTGTCTTTTCTTTCTACAGAGATGTTTTCTTGTTTTATTACTTTCCCTGTGTCACTTGGATTGTGCAGAGAGTAGGGAGTTGAAAGCTGGAAAAGGCGGGAAGGCCCCGGGTGAACCGCCAGCACAAAGGGCTGCTCGTCTGCAGGGTTGGGTGCCTTTTCACTGCCAGGCCTCCCTTTCCCTGCCCTGCTACAGGAAGTAAGAAATTCCGGCTGCAGTTGTGTTTCCGATTTCTGAGCTCATTGTTCTAGCTCTATGGGACTACGTTCGCTAAGACTTCTATTTGCCAGCAACTTACACCCTAAGCCAATAAGTAGAAAAATAAAACATGCACTAAGCCCTAGGTAAAAATGAAATGCTCCTTTCTTTTCTGTGTAGTGAGGTTCCAAATGATTGATTTTTGGAGGGAACAACACGTGGTTTCGGGGTCACGTGATTTAACATCTTGGTCCTGAAGAGCCAGGCCCAAGGCCAGGTTTACTACATGGTATCCCATTGCCTGCACCACCTTCAGAAACAGGATAAAGTATGATTCAGTTATCGACTAATAATTTGAGAAATCATGTACCAGTAATTATGTACTGTTTTATGTTGTAGGAGTTTAGTGGTGTCATAAATAATTGAATATCTTTGTGTCCTGTCTTAATTGGCATTTGTAACATAGAGCAACATAAGGGTATTTTTAATGTGTTTTTTTTTGTGTGTGTGTGTGTGTGTGTGTGTGTGTGGAACAGGGGATTGAACTCCAGCCCTTACACTTGCCAGGGAAGTGCTTATTCCACTGAGCCATCTCCCCAGCCCCATTAATGCTTGTTTTTTAAGATATTAGATCACATTTTTTCTTAGAGATTTCATAAGACAAAATTTTTTTGTATGCTTCTCATTAGCGCTTGAATATTACTTAATAAAAAGAAACAGTAATATCAATTTTTACATATTTAAATTGATTAAAACAATGGTATAATTGATAAGATAAATGTAAACTCTAGCACATTAGACACTTGACTATATAAACTACATATTAGATAATCACCGACCTACAGAAAATATATAGCTATGGGAATAACTTTCCTGGATTTAACAAGTGTTATTAAAAAATATAATCCATACTTAGAAAGGACCATTGTGATAATACTGTTTTAAAAATATTAGTTTTTCATAGAGAATGGTCTTACACTGAGGGTTTTTCACCATCTTTTAATTAAATTCAGATAAAAACATAGCCAAAGTTTGGAAGACTTTCTGTTCTTTATGAAATCTCATAATTTCAAAATATTAGTTCTACTGTTTCCAAGCTTTGAAGGGGATTTTTAAAAGCCCAGACCTTTTTTGCCTTTAGTAAAACTGTTTAGTCTATGCAAAAGATAAACCTTTTGAAGATTCAAAGTCTTTAAACATACCCAGAGGAAACGATTGTCTCTCTCGGAGTTTCTTTTGGAGTCTTTCTCTCTTCAGTATTGGTATGTTTTTGTTATTGCTCATAAATGTTGCTGGCAAAGGAATTTCAAGTGAGGGCACTGAAACAACAGGAAAATAAGTCTATTTCTTAATATGTAACAGAGGCTGATTCAATAAATTATGTAGCTTAATGTTTAGGCTGTTCTTAACAGCAGAGAGACTCCAGTTTTTCTGGTAGACATTTAGGATTCTTCGTAACAAAAACACCAGTTCTTCTCCTTGCAGTTCTTTATGCATCCCTCATGCACCAGGACGGAGAGTCAAAACAAAATTCGACTCCAATGCCCTTGGTTACTCTTTTTTGAGACCCAAGAGTTTTACTAATCAATACAATATATCACGAAATGTACAATTGCTCAAAAACCCAACTTCTCTGATTGAGTAGACAATTTTCTAACTCCGGTTGGAACTGAGAACACCATATTTATCGAGTTTGCAACAAACCTTCTGCAAAGTTAAAAATGCAAATTGCAAGTATTTATCATCACTCATTTCCAGGATTTGACATTCAATAGCTGAAGCAATTTATTTGTACCTTATATAAATACTGTATCATCATCCTATATTTAGTCACCTTTTAGGAAAAACTTCTTCTTTATGTGTTATGATCACGTGCTGAAACTTTGCAGATTTTTTTTTTTCACCTGTGTGGTGCTAACAGTGTTAAAACGAAATAGAGTGGGATATTAGTTTCTGCTGTTTCTTCTCACTGACCTTATCTCTTACATATCCTGATTATTCTTGAACCACTAGCTTAAGGATAGATGCAAAAGTGATGAGAATTTGATTTAGCTTTGGCTTTTATTATCGGATGCCCACAAGGAAATAAAGCTTTGATCTACTTCCTTGGAAAGTTAATCCCAGTGATTATGTGGAGATGTGTGCAGTGGTAGCTACAGGGATAGACATCTCTAATCTCTTGGTGCTGAATACTTAATCCAGTTCAGATTCTTGGCAAGGAGATTTAAGGAAGAACAAAATAATTACACTCTTCATGGGCTTTGTTTTCTGGAATGAATATTTGGTAGCTCGGCTGGCTCTTTTGCAGTTTAACAAGGAGGCTGAAGAAAATAGATTTACTTAGAATAAAGTAAAAAATGAAAATTTCAGTAGTTCTTCAGTAGGTAAATTTAAAGTTTATCTATCAACTGAGGGATAGTTTGGGTGGAATTTTATTATCCAGAAAATTTATCTCAGCAGAGTGAAGGTTAAACAGAAAATATCCTCTTCTACTAGAATAATATAATAATTACTCTCAAACTGTGACTACTCATTAAAAGCTGCTCATCATTTTGTAGAAATAAAACTTCATATGCTGGCACAGGCCACAAAACACCACTAAAGTTAAACCTATAAGTGTTAGAAAACGTCCTTCAAGCAAATATTTTTATTCTTTTAAATGCTACTTTCACCGGGAAAATATGAATTAGCTTAATTATATATTTAAGCCTAAGTTTATCAGGTAACTTGCTCAAATAATAAATATTATCATTCAATTTACATGATTATTAATTCTAAATATATAATGAAGATAGAAGGTAGAAAATAATCAAAATCTCATTAATCTTATTTAACATTCATAACGCTTTCATGTGGCGTGCAGATTAGTATCATTTCCAATTAACATCCTATATGAAGTATTTCTTCAAATTTCTTATGCATAAATGTAATCTTATACTTGTATATTATGTCACTGAGTATAGAGTCATGATTTACTCATTTACTGCTTCTATGGTGGGCAATTTTGAAACATATTTATATTGAAAAATGTGAAGCACTAGCAAAATGAATAAATGCATAACATCATTTTATTACTCGTACTAAAATCTTCATTCTTGATTAAGAGAAATTGTAAATAAAGCTGTTAGAAATGCATTCTGATAGCAGAGCAAAAACGGATATTTTGCAACGTCATAATTATTTTTAATTTAATAATTCATATATTATATAAATGGATACGTAAAAATTTATATAATTCAACTTTTGCTTAGAAGAAATGTTTGATTACTGGTATGTGAGTATGTGGCAGTCACTGAAATTCGGCATCTATGTGAATGCAGCAGGAGCAGACGTGGTCTCTCCACTTGTGCCCTCCCTCTTTTGCATAATATAAACTCTTGTTTCTTCTGTGACAGGGCTTCAAAATTTTGTGATCATTTTATCATGTTATACAAACATACATGTTCCAAAGGAGGTAAAATGTAATCTTTAGAATTTGGTCTTGGTGATGAATAGACTGGCAACCGAATTGGATTGGATAAAAGTTTCCATGGCTCTGACACAGGACTCGTCTGATTTTACATCTTACCCAAATTTCCTTTTTTTTTTTTTTTTTCAAAAATGCCTGAAACACTCCCTGGAAAATGTGTCATTGTTTGAAAGTACCTAAATAGAGTTTTGATGAAGTTTCAAAAGGGTTTTCTGTGTGGGTGTAAAGAAGGGAAGAATTCACTTGAGGCTGTCGTTTAACAACTCTTGCAAGGAACAATGTAACAACCCAGGGATCTCAGTTGTTATCAGCTTTGTTGTACTTTTAAATGGAATTGATAGAACTTTTCCCACATTTGATAGACAAAGGATAATTCTGTCACATTCAACATTATATATTCTTTGTCCTACACACCTTTGTTCCCGTGTTTTGCCTACTCTGGTCAGTGATAATTTATACACAGGCGTGACCTTGATACTTCTGTCTTTACCATTTAGGAACTTTGACAGCATGGAGAGAAAACAATGTTCTAGTAAAACCTTTTTTCAGTGTAAAATTCTCTCTTCTATTTCTTCTTAGATGGTAACCTTAAAATTGTGTATGTGGGCTGGCCAGATAGTCTAGCAGATTAAAGCACCTGCTTAGGAAGACACAGAGACTGGGTTTGATCCCTGGCATGCCACCCAGACCCTGCCCCATGGGGAATGCTGAGATGGTGAATGAGATCTGTCCTGATGGGGTGCATCTGTAATCCCAGCACTTGGGAGGCTGAAAAACAGGGAGGATCAGTATGACTCCAATCTATATAGTGAGACCTTGAACACCCTGTACAAAATACATTAAAAAAAATGTTGTGTAGGTACGGCTTAGTTTAGGTAAAATCATTCTCTCTCTTTGGACCCAAGCACAGGGCTCTGGGTATGCTGCGTTTGTGGGAAGTACGCTATGATGGCCAGAGGAACCTGGGAGAAGATGGAGATTCACATGTGAATCAGAGAAACAGGGTTCCAGGTAGAAGAAGACTAACTTCACTCCTCGGATATGGGTGTTTCCTCAATTCCAAAGGAAAAACACAATTTCACTCGTTAGGTGACTCTCAATCCTCACCACTGAGCTGTCCAGAATCACAATTTATGGTATTTTTAGAGTATTTTTCTCTTTGTAGCTTGGATACTACAGTGCCGGTAGTGTGTTCGGATTCTCAGCCAACTTTACCGGAATTTAGATCAATGTCCCTCAAAGTTGGGGCCAAGCATCCCTATGGGTTGCAGAACCATTTGGTAGTGACTCAGGATGGGACAAGAAACTGAGGTGAGAATTGTGCACAAACCAGGCTGCAAAGCACATTGATTAATTTACTTCCTGGTTTGTGTATTTATTTATTTATTTATTTATTTATTTATTTATTTATTTATTTATTTATTTGATTCAGGGTCTTGCCCAGACTCATACTAATCCTCCTGTCTTAGCCTTCCAGTGCTAGGATTACAGGTGTGTGACACCACACCTGGTTTCTGGGCCGGCACAGCATGTGGGACTGGGGATCAAGCCCAGGTTCTTGCTCTTGCCAGGCAGGTGCTTAGACTGCCAACCTATCGCACCAATCCTTCATGTCCTGTTTTTATGTAGCAAGACATTCTTGGTTATTTCCTGACCCGGCAGTAACAAACAATTCAAAGACAGGCTGCTTTAAGTAGAAGTGATAGATCTTCGAGTCTTTGTACTACTATTAAGTATGGGGTAACATGTAAGTGCTTAAATGAAAAATGGATGTTGGCTGATACAACTGGACAGTAGACCAGAGACGGGGTCTGAGAACACAGTCTTGGTTGAGATGCTGGCACCAGCTGTGTCACCTGAAGTGAATCATATGCTCTCTGACATTCCCTCAGTTGCAGAATGAGCTGGAATTATTTTGCGTTAAATATTTTAATGAAATGTCACACATTTAAAGGAAGTGAGTACACTGAAGCACTAAGTTCACATCTAGACCCATGTTATTAGCTTACTACAACAATGTAGATTAAACTCCATTTCCTATTCCTTGAACATTTCCCACCTTTACATAGACACTTTGGTGTTCAACGAAAATATTCTTTCTTATGTCATAATATAATGTCATGGCTTATAACAGTGTTCAGGGTTCAACCTGTGGATTAAGAATTATACTTTAGCTGGAACTGGGGTGTCTCTCAGTTCTGAAATGCTAGCCTAGTGTGCAGGAGGCCCAGGGTTTAAATTCATATCTATATCTATATCTATATCTATATCTATATCTATATCTATATATCTATATCTATATCTATATCTATATATCACAGGGTCTACAGGGTCTCACTACACAGATCAGACTCATAGTGATTCTTCTGTTTTCAGCCTCCCAAGCACTAGGGTTACAAGTGTAAGCCACCATGCTCAGTCTCAGTTGCCGATTTCAGTGTGCCCCCGGGGGCAGGGCCAGCATTTCAGTATGCTGGGGATGGTATGCTGGGGATCAAACCCAGTACCTGTGCCTGCCTAAGCACATAAACATACACGCTGTCTGGCCAGCCCTATATCTCTCCTTATTCATTTCCATTTCTCCATTATGGGAAATCATGAGGAAGTGTTTCTTTTCTTTGTCCCATTTTTCTTTGCTTTCTTCCTTCCTCCTCCTTCCCCTCTCCTCTCTCTCATTCATTTTTCCTTCCTCTTTTCTTCCTTTTCACTTTTCATCTCCCCCCTTTTTTCCCTCCTCCTCCTCTCCTCCTCCTGGCCACAAGACTGAGTAACTTTTAATCTGTGGGAGAATGTAGTAATCCTTGGTCACATTTTCTGCACTGATATTGACAGGAAAGCCTTCATTTGCTCATGTTTACTAATGACAAAAGCAATATAAAAAGGTACTGCAGATATTTCAGTGATAATTTCTACAATGGGAACAAAAGCAAATGCTGACTATGAACAATTAAGGAAAGGTATTTTCCTAGGAATGGAAATAGCATTTCAAATGAATTATTTTAGGGAAAGCTTGGAACATTATCAAAAATGAACATGCAAATTTGTTCTTTCCTATTAAAGAGGTGTTAACATTCAATAAGTTGGTCAACTAAAGTCATTTTAATTTGCTCAAAATAGAGATCTCTCTCTCTCTCTGTCTGTCTGTCTCTTTCTCTCTCTCTGTCTTTCTCTCTGTCTCTGTCTCTCTGTCTCTGTCTTTCCCTCTGTCTCTGTCTCTCTCTCTGTCTCTCTCT
>NW_004524715.1:3444995-3447526 GCF_000260255.1 Octodon degus
TCTCTCTCTCTCTCTCTCTCTCTCTCTCTCTCTCTCTCTCTCTCTCTCTGTTTGTTTATGTGTATGTGTGTGTTGGCATTACTTTCCTCCTCTATCAATTCCTCTCTGTAAATCTGTCATCATCCACTAGTTTAGGGCTTTGGAACCTCTCTCCAGCATCCCCAGTATCCACAAACATAGTAGTAGCTATTACATTTCCAACTCTTTTCCTCAGTAATTTTCTGCATGTAACATTCTAGAAGTCAAAGCTGACCAGAGTCCCAGAACTCTTCCATTTGTACCACACCCCTTTTCCTCTGTTCTTATCTTTCCATCTAGAACCGTTTGCCTAAATAGCCCAATTACTCTTTACAATTGAAATTGGAGGTTAACAACCTGTGATAAGCTTTGTTCATTACTATATTTCAGGAGGGTGGGTGCTCAAGTCAATATTGAACTGAATTAGTGAAATACAATCTTCCATGAGGTGTTCTTTTCCTTCAACTTCGAACCTTCACACTTCAGCTGGATGTGATTGCCGTCTCTCCTAGGCCAGCACAATATTTTCTTTGAACGTTCGTTGAACATTTCTTTGACATTTATTACTATGTATCATGTTAAAAATACAAGCTTCACTGTGAGACAGGTGGAAGTTCAAACCCTGGCTTCTGCTTTGGTGTAAAATCTTGAGCAAGTTGTTTATTATCTCATGCCTTCAGTGTTTTCCATTCAGTGAGGAGATCTTGTGGACCATGTTGTTATGAAGACAACATGCCATTATATATGTGCAGTGCTGCCCTTTCTATAAGCATTTAGTAATAATAACAAATTTGTATAATGCTTTTATACCAGGAACCTTAATTTTTTTTTAAGACAGGGTCTTTCTGTATCCTTCAGGATAGCCTTGAACTCATCATGTAGCCCAGTTTGGCCTTGAACTCAGGTAACCCTCCTGTCTCAGCCTCCCGTGTGCTGGGCTTACAAGTGTGTGACACCATGCCCAGCTATAATTCCTTCATGTGTTAGTTCATTCATTTCTCAAGAACTTGCAGTGAAACAGGCACTGTTTGTTGCATTGTACACAGGAGGAAACCAAGACACAGACAGTTAATTGCTTTCCCGAGGTGTATGCCCTGAAAGATATGGAAGTGAGGATTGAAACAAGAGCATCTGGCTTCTGCGTTTAACTCTTTTGCTAGGCAGCTGTCGGTACTTAACACACTGATCTCTCTTTCCTATTACTAGAAAGACAGCAATGTAGTGGGAAAGTCCCCAAGCCAGAACTGCACACTTTGGTAACAGGCAGCTGATTATCTTGGGTGAGTTTCTCAGTCTCCTTGGGCCTTAGTTTAATATTATTGTGCATGAAACAAAAAAACCAGGTAGCAAACAACTTCTTGTCTTCTCAACACATTTTTAGGGAGGATCTCCCCCTTTCCCTGTTTGTTTTATAACTGTTGGCTATTTGGCCACAAGTTCCTCATAATGAGGCTTTCAGAATTTCTCTTATTTCTAGACACAGTGATTGGGCCAGGACTACATCCAACTCAAATCAAGCAGAGTATCAAACTGAACAGTTTTGGGGGGATGGGAGTTATATAAAGAATGACCTTTGTGACAAATTATTTTGTATTTAGATCCAGTGACAAGCAAGCATTATTTTATCCCTATAATTATTAGCTTTTTAATCCAGTAAAATACCCCATCCAAACTAGTTTGAGTTCGTTAACATTACTATCTGGCTGGCGGGTTGTTCTCGCAACTCAGAAAGAATTACAAGGTTGAGAATCTGAAGAATAAGCAAAAGTATTTAGGATAGAGCAAGAGCAGAAAGCAGCATTTATTGTACAGTTAAAGCAGCAAACCCCTAGGCAAATGAGTCTGGGAGAGGACCAAAACGGCTTGCCAAAGAGACTCTTGCCCAGGAGTTTTTATACCTAAAAATAACTGCACCTCAGCCAAGGTGAGATCAATTTATATGGTTACAATCAAGTCTGATACAGAATTGGGCCTATGGGAGTTTGGGGTATGTAGGAGTTGTATTTGTGCAAGCATTGTTGACTGTAACTTTAAACAGAACAACTACATTCTTTAGACAGGTATGGATGCCTCATTCCTGGGTGGGACAATTCTGCCAATCTAATGAGGGCTTTGTTTACTCTTCCAGCAGGTGTCCTAACCTCAGTTATCAAGGCTTCCTTCTGGGAATCTTTTCCACTTCCTCTTTGTCTACCTGTCCAAACTGTGGATCTTCCTTTGCTGGGACACTTCCCACACTCCCTTCCCTGCCATGGGCCAGTGTTACCCTGAGAAAACTCCTCACCCTTCCAGAGCCCCACTTGTCCTAACCAATACTACTGGGAGCTTCTCACCAAGTCAGGCAAAGGACATAGACTACTCCCATCCATCAGCGTGCAGGACCTGTGGTACTTCTCTTCTAGTCTCTGGTTATCTCCCTGCTGTAGCCGCCTTCTTCTTCTTCTTCTTCTTCTTCTTCTTCTTCTTCTTCTTCTTCTTCTTCTTCTTCTTCTTCTTCTTCTTCTTCTTCTTCT
>NW_004524715.1:3448126-3456765 GCF_000260255.1 Octodon degus
AAGAAGAAGAAGAAGAAGAAGATATTCCTTCTACCTTGTTGGCTATAAATATTGTGTAGCCCTGTTTCATTCATCACATCTTCACAGTCCTAAGAGAATATGTTCTCTAACAAAGAAGATATTTAATAAACATATTAAATAGATTGTTTAAGGAGCAACCCAGAATAAAAACAGATCTGGGGCCCAAGTATCTATTTCAAATAAATTTTGCAGGTTACTGCCAACTGACTACTTTATTAAGGATCTAAAATATACTTATAGTCAGTGTCTATTGGTTTAGAGATTATGCTGAGCCAGAAATAATCTGATGAGATCGCGTGTGTTCGGGGTGCTCCATAGCTTTAGACTGAGCCTGGAATAATCTGACTTCTAGACTTCATTTGGAAAGCCAGCCTTAACTAGGAAGCTGACACAAATGAAATAGTTTTGCTGACCATAAGAACAAATGTGCTGAAATCAACAAACACAACAAAAAGTGGAATTATTCAAGAATCAGAAAAATGTGAAGAGAAATTTCAACCATTGCCTTATACAATGACATACAGTCATAAAATACAAAAAGAGAGTGGGCTCAAATGTTCTCTAATTCACAGTTCTCTCAGTTATGTTATATCCACCCAAACCACCATTTCATATTTACCAAATAGAATCATTATTTGAGCAACACAAAGGAACTAAAAATTGCTTTTAATTCTATAACTACATATACATATGTATCTACTGCTTCTTTTTTAAAAATTATTTATTTATTTATCTATTCATTTATTTATTTGATACAGAGTCTTGCCACACAGCTTGGACTCACAGTGCTCCTCCTATCTAGCTTCCCCAGTGCTGGGCTTATAAGCGTGCGCCACCACACTTGGTTCTGGAGACAGCACGGCACGAGGTGCCAGGGATCGGAATCCGGGGTCCTTGCACTTGCCAGGCAGGCACTTACAGCACTGAGCTATCACCCCAGCCCTCTAGTGCTTCTTATATGCAAATGTATCTATACACTAATAACCACATGGAGTAACCACTCTTCAGCCATCCACGTGCTGAATCCTCTACAAAGAATGCCTCCCTAAGTCCCTTCCTTGTGCCAGAAAGCTCAGTGTCTTACGCATTATCTCCTTAGCCTCTCAGCAGAGATATGAGGTAAATATGTGACCACTCTCATTTCATAAATGGGGAAATTGAGGCTTCAGGTTTAAATAGACTGCTGAAAGTCTCACACCTAGTAAGTAGCGCCAGTCTTTCTGGCTTTAAATGCTCACCTTTAATCACCATGGTATGCTGCTCCTCCCAGATCTAATTGGTTTTAATGATAAAAACACAGAGCTACTGCTTACCCAACAAAAGAGGCAGCAGCAAAGGGTTGAGCTGAGACAGTATTGTGAGAATGAGGTGAGAATGACATCCAAGGTGGAGTGGATAGTAGACAGAAAAGACTTAAGTAATAAACACTTGGGGCACTAATATGGCGAGAGAAATAAGACAAAGAGAAACATTGCCTTCCTCCCAAAGGGATGGCTCCTTTCCATTCTCTGCTACTCAGTTCATCCCATGTAAATTCTATATACAATGCGAACTCCGGGTTCATAGCTCAGACCTGCTTGGCTGCAGGCACCGGCCTCAGGGTGCCAGAAAGCGGGCCACGCCTCCAGGAACAGCAAGGCGGTACATGCTGCCGCCTGCCAGATGCAGCTGCTGTAATCCAGCAGCAGATTTAGTGTTTCCTGTAAAGCTTTCTGAAAAGTTCCCAGCTTGTTCGTATATGGCTATCTTATGTTTCCATGATGCCTTGAACCATGGCGCCTAAGGGGTCATTTCATTTCCTAAACGTTGTTCTAACTCCACAGGGAATCCGTTCTACCCACGCAGCCATGCTTATGGAAACAGTGACATTCGATTTTTAAGTGAAAAATATATTGTTTGGCTTTAGCCTACAGAAGTGACTCTCCTAAGCAGAGCTTGGTGCAGTGTTCATCCATTTATTTAGGGGATGGACACAAGGTGATGTTCTCTGAGAACACGAGGCTTTCACCGTCTCAGAAACCTGAGAGGTTTTTGTAAGAATGAGCAGGGAATGCCGTGTGGCACCGCGCACACACAGTATTAGCTGTTCTCATCTGTCTGTGTCAAGTAGCAATAGTGATAGAGCGTCTCTGAGCTGGGGATTGGTTCCTGAGGGAGGGCCTCACAACGAAGAGTTTTGCAAGCTTCCAGGACTGGCTCCAGAGTGACTGCTCATGTGCTTCTTTTCATGACGTCAGTCAGAGAGATGATCCAACATTACTGAATTTTCTGAATTATTCCTGAGTTACTCAACATTACTGAATTATTGGATTTCCTGCTCAATAATTTCTTTGAAAGCTCAGAAGATGCAGAATTTTCTCATACTTACCTTTATATATTTGTTACTTAAGCTTCAATGACATGAGGTTATATACATTTTTTTTTTAAAAAACAAACTTGACCTTACCTAGCAAGTGTGTTAATACACTCAGATGTTGTACTTTATTTTTTAATCGGTTACTTTGCCTGACAACTTTATGTATAGTCAACACATAAGGTATTATTCAACACCAGCACGTTTTATTGTTTGCTGCTTTTTGCTGTCTCCCTTACCTGGAACGGAAGTACCACAAGGGGCGGTTTTGCCTGTTTAATTCATCACTAAATCCTAAGCATCTGCAATCACGCCTGGCTCACTTGGGTTTTTAATAAATATGTTTCACATGAACAGATAGGGATTATACTAAGGGGCTTGTAGAAATACATTTTGAGACATAGTATTTTTGAATCATTTTATCCAGCCATAAAGCATGTTACATTTCCATTTCCATGATAAGGAAAATGAGGCTTTGAAAATTTAAATACATCACTTAAGGCCATATGAAAGATGAACCTAAGGTAATGTCTCCAAACTGCATATTCTTAAATTCTTGTTGGTGCTTTTCTCCTGAACGCTTCTACATGATTAAAATATTTGACTGTCTTCTGGATAAAGGAATTCTTAAGGGGAAGAGTGAGGGTATCACCCCTAGAATACCAGGTGTACCTGTTATTAGGTCAGCTCAGACTTTCACGGAGTTTCTGGGATACATCTCTTTCTTTGCCACCAATCTGACTGCCAGAAGTTGGGACAGAGGTCATCTGTAAAAACATAAATACATTTTTAAAAGAATACAAAGTGGTAATTAAAAAAAAAAAACAGCACTAGAAACAATACAAAATTTCACTAAACAAAGTGATAGGAATTTAACAATGGTTGCTGTATTGCATGATGTTATCTTCAAGTTAGTTGTCTAAGTTACCACATATAAATGTTCAAGATTGGGCTAAAGGAAAAGCGTTTGGGAGCTTTTCCTTTGTTCATCTGACAGATCGTAAAGCACTTGTGCAGGAGAAACAACCAGGCCTCTTGTGAGCCTTCGAGAAATCAGTCACAGCTGTATCTCTCAATTTCTTCATCTGCCTGGGTGTGTCTCATGTTCTGGAAAATGCCCAGGTTTGAACAGGGTGTGTTTGTGGTTTGGATTTAAAGGAGAAGCAGAAAAAAGAAAAAAGAAAGAAAGAAAAATGTTGAAACATTGAAGAGGAAACAAGGTAAACAAAGGTCTTGAGTGCTTAAAACACTGAGAAAAAAATTAAAAAATAAAGTACTAAAAACAAATAGAAGGTAACTGTCCCTTCTCTGAAATGCTTGGGATCTAATGTATTTTGTATTTCTTTAAGTTTTGGAATACTTGTGTGCACATAATGAAATACGTTAGGGATGGGCCCCAAGTCTAAACATGAAATCCATTTATGTCTCATCAACACTTGAAACACAGCCCAAAGGTAACCGGATCCAGCATTTTCAGCACACCTGCATTCGGACTGTGATCTGTCACATGAGGTCGGTTGCAGAACTTTCCACTTGCCATCTCCTGTCACCACTCATCATGTTTCAGATTTGGGGCCATTTTGGATTTTGAGTTTTTGGATTAGGGATGCTCCACCTGCACTAAAGCTAACATATCTGCAGAAAAATTATTTTCCTCAACCACGAGAAAAGTTCATCATAAGAGACAGTCATGTCTTCCTAGAGCTCAGAACACCTAGGTGTTCTGGGTTTTCTACCAGATACTTGTACTACAGTGACGGTGACCTGCTCATGACTCAGATGCTACTAGTCATTCTAATTTACCCACTGGCCATTTGCCTATGGGCTGGCATCTCCTGTAGTGTGAGGGTCCTGGATTCCCAGGCCCAAAGGCTGATAATGCAATATTGGTCCAGCCTGTAGCTTGGCAGGAAGTGGGGCTGCACAGCAGGAGGTGAGCGGCAAGGAAGACAGAAAAGCTCCGTCTGTATTTATGGCCACTTTCCATTGCTCAAATTACCCTCTGTTCTTGGCCTCTCCTCTGACCAGCAGAGAAAGATTCTTCTGAGAATACAAACACTACTGTGAACTGGCCGTGTGAAGGATCTAGGCTGAGCACTTCTTATGAGAATCTAATGCTCAAAATTCACCATCTCCACCTCTCCACCCATCATATTCCATGGAAAGATTGTCTTTCATCAAACTTATCCCTGGTACTAAAAAAGAGGTTTTGGACTGCTCCTGTAGGGTACTCTGAGATGATACCGCTATCTTGACACATCTTATGGGCTATGATTGAATAATGATATCTAGTAACTAATCTCCATACACAGCCTGTTCAGAAATATTGGCTGTTTGCCTAGGATTTTGTTGAAAAACACTAAACAGGATTCTGTAATTAAAAATTAATGCCTAGCACCTTGAGCCTGTCTTCAGAGGCCAAGATTTGGCTTCACTATTGTCTATGACCTTTATTCAACCTAAACTGAATATTGAAAAAAAAATATGTATATTGGAGAACGATGATCTAAAAACAGGGTGTATAGCTGTGTGGGGTAGAAAATGAAGAGAGTAAACAGGAGGGTGTTTCTCCTTTGAGTCCCATTTGCAGAGACTCATGCATTTTGCAGCCATGTGGTACAGCGCTGTGACCGTCAACAGTAGACGCCTACTAGGTGGGAAGCTTTTTAAAAATCCTTGTGCTTGGGCTTCTTTCAAACAAATCAAGTCAGAAGCTCTGTGAAAGGTCTTCCAGCCAATTCTAACATGCAACTAGGGGGCTGGAGAGATGGCTCAGTGGTCTAAAGCACCTACTTGGAACAAGCTTGGCAAAGCACAGGGACCGCAGTTCAATCCCCCAGCACCACATGCCAGCCAGCCCCACCCCCTGGTGGGCTGAGCTGGCCACACACACACACACACACACACACACACACACACACACTAAATAAAAAAAATAACATGCAACTAGGGCTGAGAGGTGGAGTAAGATAAGGACAGCAAACTACAGAGTCTGACAGCCTTGTGTGCTCTTTCTGGATGATGCATTTTCGTTATGTGATGGGGAAGAGCTGTTTTAAGCTTGCTGAACTTATGCTCTTACCTTGTAAAACAGAGGCAGTGTGCCTTCATCAAACGAAATGAGTGTATATGTGATACAGCTAGAATGATGCTTAGTATATAATTGGTGTCTGATAAATTAGGGTCATTACCACCATCATCATTATTATTAGGCTCAGAAAAGATCATGTAAACACTGAACAGTAACAGAAAGGGAAAGACACTCACTGGAGACTACTCCACCATCTGCTGTTTCTCAGATGGAAGATTGTACTATCAATATTTCTACTGCTTATCCAACTTATATTTGAACCACAGTTTTGCAGTGATGGAAACTGTTTCAGTAGGTTTCTAACAATGACTAATGAAGTCTAACGTTAAGATTCTTCTTCGAATTTTTAGATTTACTCTACTATTATTTTTGTTACATCTTGCTAATATGTTGACAACTTTTAGAAAGTTTTATTATTCACCCATGCTTTCCTCTTCATTTTCCTTTGGCAAGATCAAAAACTAATTTTGATCTTCATGATAAATAAGAAACCATACTATGTTCTTGTCTTTGAATCAGAATTGACTCCGGAACACACTGGAACAGTTTCTACCTCTTTGATGTAAACCAGTCATTTCATCTGCTACAGAGTCAAAGATTGAATTAAAACCTATTTGGAAAGCTGGTAAAAAAAACAAACTTGGGAATAATCGCTTGCATTATACTTTGCCCAGAATAAATGCCTATATGACTGTTGAATTTAGAGGTTAGCACACTATTGCTAAAAGAAGCAAGGAAAGTTTCCTAACAATGATTTGTTTACTTAAAACTTCTACAAAAGTGTCAATACACAGGGCATATTATGACTTTAATAGCTGACTTTAACAGCTCTTACCAGCTGTGTATCTTGGAATCCCTATGACTTGGGCTGGGAGATAGCTCAGTAGAATAAGCTCTTGCCTGGCAAGCACAAGGTCCTGAGTTCAATCCCCAGAACAGCAAAATAAATAAAGAAATAAAATAAAAAGGCTTGTGCCCAATGAACTCAGTGACTTAGCTACGTCGACCTTAGGGTTCACCTCTGAAATCACTTTTCAGGGTTTTATTTTCCTAAATTATCACCTTGGCTCTCATCTGCATTACTTTCTGTCTCCTCGTCTTCTATCTGTAACCGTCAGTTACTTCATACAATGGATCCAGGCAGCTCTCTTCATTTCCTTTCCAATTATCGAAATTTTAACAACGCCTTGCTTTTCTAATAAAGCGCAGATCATGTGGGACAAATGGAAAAGGATTAATTAACTTGCATTTGAAGGCACAGAGATCTGAGTTTGGATCTTGGCTCTGCGGCTTTCAAGTGTGTGTGTGTGTGCGTGCGCGTGTGCATGTGTGCACAAGTACTTGTATTTTTCTTTTCTAAGCCTGTTTTGTCATCAATAAAATAAAGATAAAATGACTCCCTTAGAGTTCAAATAAGCGTTAAATGATATAACTTGTGCAATTCATGTCATATGGCATCTGGCTTCAAGTGATAGCTCAGTTAACATCAGCCACCTTCTCTGACCTTCTAATTCTAGGCCTGACTTACCTTCCTGATTCCATCTCTTTCCATGTCCATATGATGTCCACTTGTCCCTCACACATCTTCATCTCCCTTCTGTGTCTGTGTGGCCCTGTGCATGCCTTCCATTCTCTTACTTCCATGGCTTCACTCATTTGTACATTCTTTGCCATACTATTTTCACCCTTGTTTCTAACCAGCTCTTCTCTTACATTTTCCAGAGGAGAAGAGGCAAAGCTAATTTTTACTTCTTCTGCATGGCTCTTTTCATCGCTTCTTCCTGATCTTCTGTCCTGCCTTGAGTTCCATCCCATGTCAGAATTTGCATCCAACTCCTCTACTTGGTTATAAACCTGTGAAAGGCAGGGACTTAGCTTTATCTTGGTATGGATCTGCTTTCCTTACCACACCTTCCTGAATGCCTGGCAAGATTTCTTAATAGAGCAAACACACACACACACACACACACACACACACACACACACACACAATGAACCAGAGAATATTGTGTATTACTTAACAAATCCATTACATTGTCACATAAAACATAGACATATATAAGATGGTATGCCATTATAGAATACAGTACTAGGAAAATTGGTCAGCTTTATTAATATTAACTAACTTTCTAGAGTAAGACTCTGAATATATAATATGCAGGTATAATGGCGTATATCTATGATTCCCTAGTGCTGCACAAATACACATATAAATTATCATGTCTTGGAATTCATTTATAAATCCTTAACAGGTCATGGGACTTCAAGTGCCCCTAAAAAGCTCACAGGGCTGGCTAAATAGCTCAGCAGATCAGGCACAGGTGTCGGGGATCCCCAGGCCTGCAGTGCCGGACCCGCCCCCAGGGCACCCAGTGATTGAGACTGGGTGTGCTGGCATGTGCCTGCAATCCCAGCACTTGGGAGGCTATAAACAGGAGAATCACTACGAGTCCAATCCAGTAGTGAAACTTTGAACATTCTGTAGACCCTTCCCTAAAATACAAACAAAACAAAACAAAAAAGCTCTTAGCTTGTTATAACCACTGACATACACCAAGATTAAGGCAACAGGACAAAAACAGCAGGCAAACACTAAAATTCAGGCTAAAGAGCCCACAACCCAAGAGTACGGTAAATTCAATCACACTTATTCTAGCCCACAGGAGCCTGGAGGACAATCTTGTTTTCATTCTCAGTCTTCAGACTGGCCAGCAAAAGAACAGTCCTGAATTCTGAGCTTATCACAAACCAATTCTCCATCTGCCTCTGCAGCTTGTATTATTCAGGCCTTTTCCATCCTTTCCTTTATAGTTCATGTGTAATAAATAGATCTGCGTAGACATTGTATGGTTTCTATGTATCATGTTTCTCTGCCTATTTTAATTTTTTAATCATGACTTTTGGTTTCTTCACATGAAAGGAAAAATAATGAAAACATAAGTATTTGATGTTTCTATAATTGCAAGGACCTTTGTCTTATTCCTAAATCTTTTCATTTAGACTCAGCTGTAAAGTGACCAGGTGGTCTGGTTTATCTGGGAGTAAAGGTTTTCCTGGGATATGGGAATTTTAGCTTGAAAAATGGGAAAGCAGAAAATGTAACAAAAACCTAAATGATTTTCCAACTTTTCAGAGAGAGAGAGAGAGAGAGAGAGAGAGAGAGAGAGAGAGAGA
>NW_004524715.1:3458100-3474031 GCF_000260255.1 Octodon degus
AATTAGGAAATCAGAGCATTTCTTTATGTAGGTCACATCAGGTTTTGATTCCAGATCTCATATAGCTCTAACCTTTCTAAATAGTCACAAATACACGTACAATTAGACTTTTCTTAAAGGATTTTTTTTTTTTTTTGGTTATTCTGTAGTTCTTGCCAGAGTGTTAGATGCTAATGTAGCCATTGTGTCCTTTTGTGTAGTCATCAGAGTCGGAGTGGTTTTCTACTCTTCTTCCACTAAGCCTTTATGGTCTGAAGTACATACGCAAAGATACAAATTGCGAAATTACTAACGGGTGGGGAAGGGTTGATGGCCATTTGCTTATCTGTATCCTTTTTAACACAGGAAAGATGTCATGAATTTCGTTTTCCTACGCACACCAGTACCAAAGAATCGATTGGGGAGAATTAGAAACAATTACTTAGTTTATTTTTGATATATAATTTGAAATACATACAAAATAGTGAGAGAGATAACAGACTGGGCATTTTAATGACATTCCACAAACTGAAACCTCCAAATAAATATTTTTAGACCATAGACTGCCCCTAGGAAACATCCTCGGAAGAATTTATGAATCATAAAGAGTACTCCTTGGCAGGGTGCCGAAGGAGGTAGCACTGATTATAGAAATCTGAGTGGTAAATCTTGATACTGGTATTGTCTCAGGAAAAAGAACCCCAGCCTAAGCTGCTACCACTTGCCTTTCAGAAATTTGTTAAATTAAAGCATGATTGTGATTGGAGTTGTTCTTCAAGTACCATGTTTTGTGTTTGCTTTTGTTAACAGGAAATTTGAAATTTTAACAGTCAGGTAGAAATATAAGTAAATATAGATATAAAATATTCAAACATTAAGACAGCCACTTTAACCAACACCTCAAAAAATAATATTTTCAGAGTATATATCATCACAGGAAATGCATACTTAGCCAACTAATGTTACTTCATGTAATCTGCCACCCACAGATAATTAATTAGGCTACTCAGAAAGTGTCATGCAAACAAATGAACATTACAGGCTTTCAGGAGTGGGCAGCAGTGTCCTGTTTACATTTCCTGGATGGTTAAATGAAGAGCTGTGTGAAACACTGAAACGCAATCCGGTGAGGAATTTCAAGTCTCGCACCTCTCCAAATGTGAAGAGGGGCTATTAGTCCTCAAAGGCCGAGGGCCCAATCAATGTCACATTGTTAAAAGCAGCTGGAAGGGATGTCTGTCCATGGAGGGGGTGTCTGGTCCGCTGGAGAAGCTTACAGACTCTTGGGCTCATTATTTTCAAAATGAAAAGAAAACCACAGCTGTGTGCTTTGATACATTTGATTAAACTGCTAAACTGAGGGTCCAGAAGAGATCGAGGACCATTCAACTGAGTTTAGGAGCACTTGTATGTATGTGTTGCCTCCCCAAACTTCTTATTGGGCAGGAAATACGTGTCACAATCATAGAACTTGCCGTGAGATCTCTGGCATGTTCTTCACTGGAACCACATCATGGAAACTTGCCTGTCTCGGGATATTTGATTCTTGCTCCCCTCGCCTGTGGCTCGCACTGCCATGAATAATATCTCAGGAGAGTAAAAGGAATTCATTATGCTTCCAAACTGCTCAAAGTAGAAACTTTGCTTTTATGTTTTGGAGGAAGTTACCTTCTGGGGGAGACACATGGGTACCAAATGCATAGAAAGCTGCAGTTTTTCTACCTCCATCAAATTTAATAAATTGTTGAAGGTCTTGTTGGTAATCGCTCTTTTTAAAAATATTTTTATTTTATTTTGAAGAGTAAAAAGAGAAGCAAAAACAAATAGAAAAAAAGGCAGGAACAGGGTAACATACAACAATACATATGCAGCAGATTTTCAAAATACGAATAGTGGGTTGTTACATGATCTGTTTTTATTGTGAAATCTTTTGCTCAGATTAACAGATATAGTCATGCAAGACTGGACAAATAATTGACTATTAATGCTCACTTTCAAGAAATCTTAATTTTTTTCCTTGTTTTTTTAAAACGTATTTTTTAAAAGAGTATAATAATTGATAAGACATTAGAAACAGTATACATTTAGAAGACCAAGGTGAGAGGTATTCAACCGTGGGTTTTGTATTACACATTTCTGTCCTTGATGTAGCTGCTCAGATGGCAGATATCAGCATACAGAGCTAGTCAAGGAGAAAATTCTACACATTAACTGCTATTTTGAAAAAGCTAGTAGACATTATGAATACCATCATCTCAGCCATCATATATATATATATATATATATATATATATATATATATATACACACACACACACGTTTTTCCCTCCTTCCTTTTTTCCTATCTTTTCTCCTTTCTCTCATCTTTGTTGTTTAAAACTTATGTTCTGTTTCTTTCCATTTTACTCTATCTATTGTACCTTTCAGGAGGTTTATTTATTCTTTCAGGGTGTTATAGTAGGGAGACAGTACGATGTTTACACATGTGGGTCTGATTTCAAACCCTTTAAGAAAAGGTGTCCCCTATAACTTTGGAGTCACCCTGCTTTCATTAAATTCATTCTTGGCATACAGGTTTTTTCTTTTCTTTATTTATATTTATTTATTTATTTATTTATTTATTTACTGCCTGTAGTTAAACCACCGACCTTCTCAAATCTACAGTTAGTGGCAACTCTAAATGAAGGGAGGAAAAAACCCTACAGCATGTTCTATAGAACTGCAATGCCCCCTCCTGTCTGCTCTGCTTGGAGTGAAGAAATTCATCTGGGTTTATGGGAGTTGACTTAGGCTAGTGGAAAGATGGCGCTTTTCTCTATTCCCTTTCTGGACTGAAAGGCTGTCAACGTCACCAGTGGTAGAAGAGCTACTGATGATACAAAGTCTATGTCACTGCCTCTTATGGTCTCCTGTGGTCCACAGGAAATAAAATATGTCACTTGATGTTGTTGCCATTTAAATTAAATTGCCCAGTTAAACTCAATTATCTTTGTGGGTATAAAGGTGGGGTAAGAGGCTTTTTGCAATGATATGTAGGTAATCCAATGCATTGTTCATGTAAATAACTATAGATATTTTTCAACAACTACAATCTTGATGAAAATGATCAAGTAGAGTTTGCTCTGTATCTCTCTATTTGTATAAACCCCACTGATGGTCCATATAATAATTTTTAAAGTACACACAGTTTTGATCCTTTCTTAACTCCTAATAACTTTTCCAAAAGAAATGACGAGACCTTTAGCTAGAACTATCCATATTTTGTTTTTGTTTCTGGTACTGGGGATTGAACTCTGGACCTTGTGCTTGCCAGGCAGGTGCTTATGCTGCTGAGCGATCTCCCCAGCTCCAGAACTATCCAAAGGAATAACTATCCCGGGTCTGTTCATATTTCCCTTTTCTCCTTCAGCTTGGCATGGCCTTCTCTGTTATTCTATGTTTCTTATCCTTCATGCTCCCTGTGGTCTGCATGCATGGTTGTTTCTGAGAAAAGCTTTTCACAAATATTGCAGAAGATGTTCAGGACCTCCCTCTCTCTGCATTTGTCCAAAGTAGATTTTCCATGGAGCCTCCATGTTTTTAAAGAAGTCTTACAAGGTTCTAATATATTCTGAACACTAGCTCAAGTTCTCACTGCACAAATGAAATGCAGTAAGTCTTCTCTTAAGAATTGCAAGTGTGTGAACATGTATCTGTATTTGGGTTTCGGTCTGGTCTACCTGTGTGGTACTGTGAAATGTGTTTTGATGGAAAAAAATTTACAAAGGCTGGCTTTGTGTGGGGAGGTGGAAACATAAACTGAAATGTTTCCTCCTACTTATGTACAAATAATGGATGCTGAAATTTTCTATGTCAGTAGTAGCTTCTAGAGTTTTAGATTTGTGTATGCCTTTAATTATGTTGGTGACAATAACTGAACCACATTATTTTACAGAATGAGTTAAATTCTTTTACAGATTTTTTTCCCAATGAGGTTAAGTTGAAAGCCTAACTTAAAGACCTCCACAATATTAACGAATCTTAGAGTGGATGGGCAGAGAGAAAAGGGTCAAGTTAAAATGATAGTAGGTAAAAAGGAGTGTACAATTGGTAGCATATGTTTAAAGCTCCCCTCTTCATCTGATAGTCCCTAAGTGAATACAGCCAGACATAAAACAGTAAATGATCTCCTGGGACCCAATTTATACCCATAAAATAGCCTTCATTGAGTAGGATCCGAGGAGGAGACTTCAATATTAAAATACTTGAAAAAATATAAAAAATTAAAATATCTGTGTTCTGATCTCACTGATGAGCTCACTCCACATCCAGCTGGCTATGGTCTCTGCTGAAGAAAATATAATGGGTTTTGGTTAAATTTCCCCTCTGGGTCTTCCCACTAGTCCTTGGTCACGAACAATGCCTGTTTTTCTTTAGCATCTGGTGGTAGAATATTTTGCAATGTCTTCAAAGCTGAGTCTTACCCCAGAAAGTCGTGACTTTCCGTGACTTGTGAAGATGCCGAACCTGAAGTTGAGTTTGTAAATGAGAGAGCTTGGTAAACACTGAACCACCTATCTGGCTCCACCAGAGCATTGCCTTTAGAAGAAAGACTCCTGCAGCTTCTCCTATTTTTGTGCTGCTGCTAATGGCAGAAGTTCAATGAGTACAGTTTCCATACTGGGTCCACTATTTGGAGGTAGTGTCTGAAATAAAATTAAGACATCTTTAGGCATAAAAATGACAAAAGGAATAAGAAAGTGACAAAGGGGCAAGATTGACATGAACATACTGCACCAAAGAGCAAACGTGTAGTCTCTCGTTCAAAGATTTTCATCACCACTCACCTGGCAGGAATGCTTGGCACAAAGGGAAAAGCTGAAAAAACTGAAAAGGAAAATAAGTTGTTTTTTTAAAAAATGTTTTTATTTTATTTATTTATTTATTTGCTACAGGGTCTCACTATACAGCTTGGACTCCTAGTGATCCTCCACTCTCAACCTCCCCAGTGCTGGGATTATAAGCTTGTGCCACCACACCGGGATTCAGTGGCCAGCATTGCATGCAGTATCGGGGATCAAACTCTTGTCCTTGCACTCGCCAGGCAGGCACTTAGCCTGCTGAGCTACCACCCCCGCCTGGGAAACAAATTTTAAGAGGAAGAGTTCAATCACTAATTATTCCAACTCTGATTTTTGTCCAAGAAAGATCTCCCCACAGGGAAACAAAACATAAAATCAATACATGCTTTTAAAACATGTGTCACTTTTTAAAAATATATTTTTTCTTTTTAAGTAATTGCCAAATTTCTCTTTGCAATTCCAGTATTCTGGAAGACTGAGGCTGAAGAATCATAATTTTGATCCTAGCCTGGACAACTTTGGAAGACCCTGTCTAAAAGTTTAAAACAAGAAAAATAAACTTAAGAGGATTGGGGAACATAGCTTTGTAGAAGACCCTGGACTTAATCCCCAGTGCTGCAATAAACAGAAAAATAAACAAACAAATATCATACCTACCCCTTTGGACATTTTATTATTTTTTTTTTGAAATGAAGAATAACAGTTATTGTAACATGAAAAAATGATGTTTTTCAACAGTTCATGAGTGGTGGGCAGTGTGTAAGGGGATTTCTATGTGTTTGAATATTCGTGCTCAAGATCCTTCAAGGAGGTAGGTGCTGCTGTTGCAGTAGAGAGCGGATACTGACTTGTCATGTGGGGGGCCTTGCATTTGAACATGTGAGTGTGCTGGCGGAGCTCAAAGGCCTTGCTCACAGACTTTGCTGCCCTAGGAATGATCTGGTGGTGTGAGGCCTGTGATTCACACACAACAATATTTCTATCTCTATTGATGAGGTCATCTTTAAGACTCTTAAAAAGCATCATAGATCATTTACTCTTCTGGAATTCTTTGGGGAACCAACCAGCAATCTGCAGTTACTGCTGCCCCCATTGCTCACGTGCTCAAGGGGATTATATTTAGTACATATCTACTTATTTCTGTCTTCTTTCTATACTTTTTAGTCTTCATGAAAGAAAGCTGAAGCTTTGATAATTATAATCATAAAAATCCTATGTTGCTTCTCTCTTTCTGAAGCTCACAAATATGGTGCAAAAGTCCTCAGTCTTTACCTATGAGCTGTACACAGTGACTTCTTTCCAGAGACCTCCACGAGGGAAGAGAGGGAATAAAGAACTTCTCAGCAGAGAATCGTGACAGATATTGTCTCAGCAGGGTGATCAAAGCTAACTTCACCCATGATAAATTATGTTGATAGGGTGTGCTTTTGATATGATGTCAGAAAAATGAAGCTTTCCCTTCGTGGTCTTCCTCTGAGAAAACACTCTACCACCATCTAATTATGAGGAAACAATTTACATCAAAAATCCCTACTGAGAGACAGTATACAAAGTACCTTACTAGTTCTCAAAACTCCAGGTCACCTAGAAATTATTAAAGTTATACTAGTATGTTGGCCTAGTGACCTGGTCACATTTACAATGTATTGAACCATGAAGTTTTAGTTTTGCCTAGCTTTAAGATTATGGAGATTGCTATAATTTTCATGGTATTTAAATCTCTTGCTTTATTGGAAGAGCAATATTTAATTTTGGTGAATTATATTGAATATATGGTTTGCTACGGAAGGGATCAGTGATGCTTCTTAAAGTTCGAAATTGACTTGAAAGCCTCAGAAATTGATTGATAACAGATATTTATGAGAATAAGCAAAAAGGCAACATTTTTACAATTTTAAATGAGTAATAAAATTTTTCTGATCTGGGAAAAAAAACCTCTAGGTCACCAAAAACAAAGGAAGTCGGAAACTCGTAGCGAAAAGGAAACTAAAACATCCTGATGTGTGGTGTGTTATTCCATACTCAAAAAGGGCATTGGATAGAAGCAAAAGTAATATGAACACAGTATGAACTTCAGTTAATAATAATGTACTGTACTGGTTCATTAAATGTGGCAAATGTACCATAATAATATAGCAAGTTAGTAATAGGAGACGCTGGGTGGGGGAATATGGGAACTCAATATATATGTAGATTTTTTTTAATTTTTTTATGTGTAGATTTTAAAAAGGTATGTGGTACAGGGTCTCAGTATGCAGGTGAGACTCGTAGTGATCCTCCTGTATTCAGCCTCCCCAGTGCTGAGATTATAGGCATGTGCCACCATGCCTGGTCTTGGTGGCTGCCTCAGTGTTCCCTGGGGACCGGGCCAGCATGGCATGTGGTGCCGGCGATTAAACCCAGTACCTACACTTGCCTAAGCAGGTACTTAGTCTCCTGAGCTATCTTGCTGGCCTGGGAACTCTAATTTACAGTAGTTTATAAACACCTGAAACTATCCAAAACCTGTTTATTTTCTAAATGACTGACTTGAAAATAATCACCAGAATAATTTAAGCATTTATAGATTTGATGCCTCTAAGGTCATATATTTCTTTAATTTCCTTCCTAAATGTGGTAACTTCATGAGAGTCTGGAAAGAAAATTTGCTTATTCATTGCTTTAGCAAGCAACAACTTAATAATGGTATGATAATAATAATAATAGCTAGCTTTATTCAATATTTATTATTTGCCAGACACAGTGCTCAAAATTTGGCTGACATCATCTATTAATAGCTATATTAGGAGGTATTATAACTGAGTTCTTAGAACTATATTGAGTTCTTATAATTGTATTATGAACCAGCCATTATTGTCCCAATTTTATAAATGGAAAACCTGAAGCTTAGAGGAACTAAGTTATCTTGCCAAAGATTTGTGAGTACTTATTTGTAGATCCAGGCTATAAGTAATTCGTAAGAAGGCTGTCTGTCTTCTCTATGCCTTTTTATTTATGTGTATGTATTCTTGCTAATTTATTTATTATTTGGTGCTGGAGACTGAACCCATGAATTTTCATATTTTAAGCAAGTGATGTACCACAGAGCTACACCCTCAGCCCCATGCTTTTGGATACTTCATCCAGTAAGAATGCCTTCAGCTACATATAACAAAACTCCAACTATAACTTATTTGAGTGATAGGATTTTATTTTCCTCATGTGAAAAGTCTAGCACTTATGCAGCAGATCCTGCAAATAATCAAAAGCTCAGATGCCTAGATCTCTCCTCCTCTGTCTTGAACTATGAATCTCCCCTATACAACTCAACCTCACACATGTCGATATTCTGGGATAAAAGATGGAACTCCCAAAGAAGCGGTATAGGGTAAGTCAGAAAGCATAACTTTTCTGTAATCCCCAACAGTTTTCTGCCATTATCTGATATTAGAATACTGTCATCTCGCTGTAAAAGCAACTAGGATATACAGTTCAGTACGTATGTTAATTTAAAACAAAAGGAAATTCAATAGAAAACTTTTGGCTCAAAACAAACAAAAAATGGGGCCCAGGATAGAGCTCAGCAGCACAGCACCTTCCTGAAAAGCACAAGGTCCTGAGTTCAATTCCTAGTTCGAAAAAAAATGCTGTAAGAAGAGAGACCATAGAGCAAGTAGTGCATGCTCAATTAGTAACTTTTTAATGAATTTTAATGGATAATGAATAGCACCTGGAAGGTCTGCCACAGTCACTGAGTTCTGCTGGGCTTCCAGGCTAGGAGTCCACTCAAGGTCCAGTTCTGAAATCACACACAGCTCGCTGGAATAGGTTATCCTACAAACAGGAAGTGATGTGAGAGCTGGTCACTGGGAGAAAGAAATGGCACAAAAACTCAGCCTGTAACAGTTGGAAAGTCTCCTTGGAGGGAAGTGTTCAGCTCTTAAGATGTAAGGATGAATGTTTATTTTAGGTACTAAAATTAAAAAAAAAAAGAAGATGTATGTTAGGACCAAAAGCAGCTTGGTACCGGTGAAGCTTGGTTCTGAATTCCAAACACTGGTCCTTCTCTTCCTCTCTCTTATCTTTCTCAGGTCCAACAGCAGGGTCTGTTAAACCCTTTCCCAGAAGACTTCCTTCAGCCCTTCAGCCTGCACCCTCAGCCCCCCGCTATAGGACACTTCATCCAGTAAGAATGCCTCCAGCTACATATAACAAAACCTCAACTGTAATTATTTGAGTGACAGAGATTTATTTTCCTTGTGTGAAAAGACTGGAACACTTGCCCTCTACTTGACCAGTTCATTGCTAACTGAGCTCTTGTGTACCCCTTTCCACTTCTTTACCAAGGACGATGAGCATTCTACAAGAATTCTGAAAATGGCAGAAATGGAGATCATTTAATTTGTTTTAATTTTAGAGGCCTGAACCTCAAATTACTTCCTTCTGGGTGTAATTCCAGACATTTCCATCAGATACTTAATCTCTATTATTTAGTATTAAACTTACACACACACACACACACACACACACACACACACACATTCTTTTTTCTCATTTCATGACTTATCTTAGTTTGATTAATCATGAATTAAGGGTGTTGAAGTAGAAATCATCTCTCATATATTTCTCCATTTTCAAAATAGCCTGATAATACATAGTAGATGAACAATACTTGTTGTCCTGAATGTACATGTAGTATAAAACAAGGGGCCAGTAAAAATGTTTTACATGTGAGTACTTCTCTGAAAAGAACTGGAAAGTTTATTTCCACTTTTATGTAAGGCTACACTAGTCATACTCGCAAATCAGTTGATGTTTTGGAAGTTCAAAGAAAATATTTCTACTGCTGATTATTGTGAGACAGTAGAATAGAACGCACAACATATCATTTTATGATTCATATTTCTACATGATTGCAGAGAAATGTTTATGTAAACAGTTCCTCTGCCCCCTGAGGGCCCATCAACTGCAAAGTCATACCATAATATGAAAAATAAATTCATTTCATAGACATTCTGAAATAACTGAATGTGATCCATACAAATTTATTCTCCTTGGATACTCCTCATTTACACTGGCATAGCGAGTTTTCTGATAGTTGTATTTTTTATTTATGATGCACTTTCTGCTTTTCGTTCATGCTGTCTCACAACCAGTAGTCTTGTTTTACAATGCAATATGCCCAGGAGCCCTAGGACAAGGTCCATAATACTGTCCTTTTCATACCGAGTCTAGGTATCCCTGTGAGTGGGGTCGGGGGCAGGCCTTTAGGTAAAGTTGTTGACGCTGTGTTATGGTTTGGGTCAAGATGCCACCCTAAAGTCTCATGCAGTTATAAGGGACTCTTCAGAGGTGGCTGGATCTACAGCGTATGATACTTTGATCGAGGGTATGTGATTACTAGATTAGTCCACAGATTGGTTTGCCATATTTCAGGCTGGGATTAAGGTTGTGAGTGCTCTACCCATCCTACCTAGGGTGGGTAAAACCTTACCTAGTAGCCTATGTAAAATATAAGGGACAGAGAGGAGGCTAATGTCCACTTGCCTGCCAGCTCCCTGTGTCCTCTGCAGTGCCACTCTGCCGTGCTACCCTGCCTTGAAGCCCGCAATTGTGGACTGAATCCTCTACAAACTCTAAGCTCATATAAACCTTTCTCCCTTCAACTTTGGGTGTCTAAGCAAAAAGAAAAGTAACTCAGACAAGCTGATAATGTTATCTGGGTATAAAAGCTAAAGAGGGGCTGGGAGTACAGTCTAGGAAGGATCCTGAGTGGTGGAAAAGGCCAAAAGATAACCTGTTAATCATGAGATCCCAGACATACAAGCAGGATAGTTCTCAAAGCCCTGCATGTGGACTTCTTGAGAGAACCTGAGCAGGTTTTTCATAGAGTGACCTAAGGTGGGTTCCCACCACTACCTGTCAGGAACCATGTGTAGATGTTCTCACAGGTTTTCTTGATATGTGGATGGTATAAAGGATACAGACACCATGAAGAGCTTGTTATCATGGCCTCTTCATCACAGCCCACCCTGCTTTCTCCAGGTGTCCTTTCATTGCTTTTCTCCCCCCCTTTACCCTGCCCAAACTCGCTCTGCAGACCCAGTTTCCCTTTCACTCTTCACTTTTACCTTTTCAAATAAAGTTTGCAATTGCTCTTTGCTCATTTTATTCAATTCTTTGAGAAAAGAAGAAACTGAAATCCAACCCTACAGGGAGAGGCAAGCAACCCAGAACCCAGTAATGTTTAGTCCACAAGCCACTTTTAGAAGGAGCTACCTGATAATAGTAGGAATACCAAAAATGGACTATGAGACTGTAAAGTTTAATCACTGAAAATCTTGGTATAAAGTCACTACCATATAGAATTCACTTTTCCAGGCAGAGGTGATTACAAATTTTAGTGGGAGTGCCATAGATGGAGAATCTGACTATAGAAGGCCATAGGATAAAACCCAAGCCAGCCATGACCCTGGATGCTTTCTTAGAAACCCTTCCTGACTCTCCCTGGGCTACTTTAGCATACTGGGCATGGTGCCTGCTTGCAGAGAGGACCTTTAGAGAACAGGTAGCGGGCACGTGATCTGCCATACTCTCTGCTTCTAGCCTCACCCCTTCCTATCACTGGCTCTCACTGTCTCCATTTCTCCCTCTTAATAGATAAGAGAAATTATGAGTTACTATTTTCATATAAAAAGGCAACATTGATAACTTTGAGTATGAAAGCTGTCTGAAGGGTTCAAAGTTTTTTATTGAGCACGTGTCATGGACATCTTTTCTGCATGACAGCTCAGAGGGAATCAGTTGTTTTATCTCTAGCTTCTAATGCAACAGTATTGTCTCAGTTACTTTTCCCATTACTGAAGCAAACTACCTTGATGCCCAAAGTTAAAAGAAGAAAGGTTTCTATCAGCTCATAGTTTGTAGAGGTTTCAGTCCATAATCAACTAGCTCCACAGCAGGGTGGCCTGGCAGAGGAGCATCACAGAGGTGAAACGACCTGTGACAGGCAGAAAGCAGAAAGAAGCCGGGGACAAACAAAGGCAGCAGCTTCTTTTGGTTCTTTCTATCTTATCGAGGACATCCACCCTTAGGGAGAGTGACACTCACACCCAGGTTGGGGTGCTATGAGTCCCAGCCTCAAACCATGAAGTAAACACAGCATCGAGGCCTTGATCTCAGCATTGCAGTCTAGAGTCAGTCACCGTCCCCCCCCCGCCAAAACTCCATCTCTGTCCACACGGGACTTGCAGAACCTCCAGATTGAAGTGCAAAAATCAGGGTTCAATCCCCAGTACCATATGTTATACCATGGTGAGACTCTGTACCAAATAAATAAATCTTTTTTTTTTTTTTTTAAAGCAATGATACAGTCATACCATCTGCCTACAATTGTTTTGCTTGGGTTTTTTTTTTTTTTTTTTTAATCCCTACTTTAATTATGGACACACTAACACAAACTTCAAACTTCCCTGCCTGGGATTTTGAGGATCTAATTTCTTCTAGTAATTTACTTTCAGATCAATTAGAACGTATAGTTCTGCCTTGTGCTCAGTTACTGAAACTTTTATAAACTTGCTTGAGTTCCAATCATATTCATTCCTAAACTACTAGACTGAGGGATAGTACAGATGTCTGAAATATGCCAATACCTTAGGTAATAAATAATATTAGGCCTTTCATACTTTTTGGTCAGTGTTTTGTAGTATTTTCTCAGAGACCTAAAAATATTCCAGTGAGTAAAACAAAATCATACTTACTCTGAAGTGCTTCTAAGGATGTGCAGCTGGGGAAGGCCTAGCATCAGAGACCTCGGCAAGGTTAGGAGGATTTCAGAGAAATCCAGGCGGAAAGGACACAAGTTTCTGGAAGGTTCTTGTCAAACCCCAACCCTCCATTTGTAACAGCTAAGCACGTCCTGTTGTTTCACGACTGGGCCCTTAGGGGGCGCTCCGTCAGCCAGAGAGGACCGGATGGACCCCTGGACCTTGCTTCCACTCTTCACGGGTTCTTCCTCTACTTTATCACACATAGACTCCAGGGAGAATTCATATCACCTGTAGTCCATCTTTTCATACTAGCTTATTGGTCCTTTTAATATAAAATTCATCTTGATTGTATTCCACATATATAGTGATATATACAAAACCAATATTCCAAAGCATTTTTTTTCTTTTTATCCTTCTCAGTCAAAAACTTAAACCTAACATATATTTTCCCTCAATTGAATTTCATAACAGAATCAAATGATGCGGTTTTTAATTTAAATATTACAGCATTGAACAATTTAGCTGGCATCTATTTTGTATTTTTTTTTTTTTTTACCCATAACAAGGTCTTACTATGTAGTTCATGCTGGCCTTGAATTCACTGTGGATCCCAGGCTGGCCTCAGATTCTCAGCAAATCTCCTGCCTCAGTCTCCCAAGTGCAGGGATTACAGGCATGTGCCACTATGCCCAGCTCTAACGTGTAATTTTAATTAGGATGCCAGTGTAATAAATTACACAGGTAAAACAGTCTTAATCTCTTCATATATAAACTATTTTTTTCCTAGATTTAGGACAGGGTCTACAGGGTGTACAGGATCTCACTATGTAGATTGGACTCACAATGATCCTCCTGTTTATGGCCTCCCAAGTGCTGGGATTAGGGGCACACACCACTACACCCAGTCTCAGTTGCCATCTCAGCGAGCCCTACCAACAGGGCCAGGATAGCATGCCAAGGATTGAATCCCAGGCCACTGCACTCTGCCTAAGCAGTTGCTTTATACTGCTGGGTTATCAAGCTGGCCCCGCTGTTCTTCTAATAACTAGTGATAAGAAAAAAGATTATCAAACATCAGTGTGAAGCTCCAGGGAAGTCCAATTCTTTCTAGTCATCAAAGCAGTAGAATTAACTTCCATTAATATTTGCTACTGTTTCTTTTAATGGCCTGGATTTTATCTTTTTGTCTTAATGAACCTTATTCTAAATATGCCCTAAATCAGATTCTTTTTAGAAAAAGTTTGGATACAAAAGTATATATAGAAATAAACACAGAAGGAAGTTTGTATCATTAGCCACAGAGGTATCTATGTCTTAAAAAAAATCTTTTTAGTTGATTAATTAATAGATTGCCTCCCACATATTTGCCTCTATTTCATGATTTGAAAAAAGGAAAACACTAGCACAACAGTGATATTTTCCATGCTATTATGTTTGATGACTTGGCAAGCATCCAGAGGAACAAAGAAACTATAGGAATGGGCTTAAGAATTTAGAAAACTGAGCGAAAACCCCACTAGAGTGAAACAAGAATTAAATTCAGATTAAGACATCTGGAGAAAGAGATTAGACACAGACATTCAGGAGGCAGGTAAAATCATAAGGGCTGTGAGAAAGCAATACTGAAGTAATAACACATCAGCTGTTTCTTTACGTAGGGACAACATAATGACTAATTCAGTTCTGTGACTCCAATTTTGAATCCATCTCCAGGAAAGTCACAGGTTATGCATCTCTTCAAAGAACTTTCATATTCCAGGATCCAGTGGAAGTGCCATGTAATTACAAGAATGAAGGAACTGCCTATGATCATGTTACAAGATTTCCACCTGCTTGTCTTCTTCAGTATTTATTTTATACTGAAGAAAGGAAGCATTCCAAAGCTCCCAAAGGGAGCTGCTAATGTGATGAATGAGAAAAACAACTATGCACAGCGTGGTGAAGCACCTCATCCTTCATGAGCTTTGAAGTTCTCATTCCTTATCTTTTTTTTTTTTTTTTTTTTTTTTTTTTTGTATTTTAAGGAGGGGTCTACAGGGTGTTCAGGGTCTCACTACTAGATTGGACTTATAGTGATCCACCTGATTACAGCCTCCCAAGAGCTAGGATTATAGGCAGGTGCCACCACGGCTGGTCTCAATCTATGGCTCAGCATGCCAGAGGTTCATCATTCCTTATCATTTAACAATGGGAGACCTGCCCAAGCCCAGGCCCTAAGAGTGTGTGGGAGGGCTTCTGCGATTCCCTGTGCTGCTGGACCTATCCAGACCAAGCCCAGGCCTGCCCTGTGAGACCTTTTGCCACACTCTTGGCACCCCCCCACCCCTTCAGAGCCAGGCTAAGCCCGCCTTATGAGTAAGAATGTCCTCCACGCTCTTGGGACCCCTCCAGACCCGCCCAAGTCCAGGCCCTGTGAGTGTGTGGGAGAGTTTCAGTGCTGTTCTGCACCCATAGGATCCCTCCAGACCCAGCCCAGTCCTGGCATACAGGCCTGAGGTGAAACTCTGCAACTGAAGTCCCTGCAGAGTGACTAGGGGCCAAAACCACCCAGCTAATCCAGGAGAACATCTTGCCAGAGGGGCACAATAGGTTCATTTCCAAGGACTGCAGCAGGAAGGAGCTGAGCACAGTAGACAGACCCAAGCCAGGAACAGCAAGATGAACTCAAACTTAGTAGATCTGCACTCAAATTTTAGTTGGTGCTAATGTTATACCTGCACCAAAGCTCTACACCAAAGGTCAGAGGACAGTGCTATACAAAATGACAAAGAGAAGGAGCAAAATACAATCTCAGGTCCTGAACACACCCAGAACAAGTGCAGAGAACACTGGCACAACTGAAATGTCTGAAGTAATAGTGTCCAAAGTAAAGAAACAACAGCAGAAAGGTATAGAGGAACCCCGATCAAAATTAATCCCTGAAATAAAGAAATCTCTGAATTAATAGCATTTGAAAAAAGGAATCAAATGCAGAAACATAGGGAGGAAAACAGATCAGAAATAATCTCTGAAGAAAAGAATTAATAGCAGCTTCTCAAGAAGACACTGATTAAAAAAAAAAACAGGAGAATAAAAAAGGGATAAATTCCTTGAATGAGCAATACAAGAAAGAAACAGATCACATGAAGAAGATTCAAAAAGATATAGAGGAACTTAAAATTTTAATCACAAGCTTGCAAAACCATTTGAGAGGAAGTGAAGAAAGAGTTTCAGATCTTGAAGATGCTGTTGCTGTTAGTGAAAAGGTAAGAAAAGATCTCTTAAAAACAACTAGAGGGGCTGGTGAGATGGCTCAGTGGTCTAAAGCACCTACTTAGAACAAGCTTAGCAAAGCACAGGGACCACGGTTCAATCCCCAGCACC
>NW_004524715.1:3474446-3503169 GCF_000260255.1 Octodon degus
TGAAAACAAATTCCAGCCCAGACTACTACACCCTGCAAAACTCTTACAATTATGTTGGGGAAGTGAAATACTTCCATGGCAAAGAACAACTGAAGAACTTCATGATGACAAAGCCAACCCTACACAGTCTACTGAAAGATGTTTTAGAGAGGGACCAAGATGATCAGAACTCCACGAATGAGAACAGAAGGAACCCACTAAATAGGGCAAACAATTAAACACAGTACAAAAAGAAGTAAACAACAGCAAGTAAATAACATGTTGAGCATAAATCAATACATCTCAATTATAACCGTCAATGTAAATGGACTCAATTCACTAATTAAAAGAAATAGACTGGCACAGTGGATTAGGCAGCACAATCCAACAATATGCTGTATACAAGAAACACACTTAACTCATAAAGAAATTCATAGGCTGAAAGTCAAAGAATGGAAAACAATACTACATGCCCCAGCAACTCAGAAAAAAGAAGGGGGTAGCAATCCTGTTCACAGACGGTCTGAACTTCAAACCAAAAATGATCAAATATAAAAAGAAGGCCACTATATACTGGTTAGGGGAAAAATTCAAGAGGAAGACATAACACCCATAAATGTATATGCACCAAACATGGGAGCACCCAACTATATAAGATGAATCTTAATGGACATGAAAAATCTAATGTACAATACTTCAATATTAACATGAGACCTTAACAACCCCGCATCCCCAAAAGATAAGTCAAGCAGACAAAAAACTAGCAAACAAGTAGCAGATCTGAACCATAGCTTGGAACAAATGGACTTAGTGGACCTATATACAGAGTGTTCCACCCAACCACAGCTGAATACACCTTTTTTTTCAGCTACATATGTTTCATTTTTTAAAATAGACCACATACTGGTCCATAGGTCATGCTTAAGTATATGTAAGAAAGCAGAAATTATCCCATGCATAGTATCTGATCACAGTGCAATGAAACTGGAAATAAATGAGACAGGAAACCTGAAAACCCCCCTAAATACATGGAAATTAAACAACACCTTACTCGGTAGCCAATGGGTCACAGATGAAATTAAACAAGAAATTCAACAATATCTATAATTCAATGAAAATTCAAACACAAATTAGCTGAACATATGGGATGCGATGAAAGCAGTTCTCAGAGGGGAATTTATAGCTGTGAAATCACACTTTAGGAAAATAGAACGGGAACAAATAAACATCCTAATATTGCACCTCCACCATCTAGAAAAGGAAGAGCAAACCAAACAGAGAGCCCAAAGACAGAAAGAAATCATAAAAATTAGAGAAGAAATTAATTCAATTAAGGTGAAGAAAAAAGTTCAAAAATTAATGAATCAAAAGCTGGTTCTTTAAAAGATTAAATAAAATTGAAAAGCCCCTAGCTAACCTCATCAAAAAGAGGAAAGAAAAAATTCAAATATAAGTAATAAGGAATGAAAAGGGTCTGACCACCACAGACCCAGTGTAAGTTCAGAAGATTGTCAATACCTACTTTGAGAATCTTTACTCTCACAGAATAGAAAACACAGATGAAATGGACAGATTTCTAGAAAGAAACAAATTACCAAAACTGAATCAAGAAGATATAACAACTCTCAACAACACGATAACAGCCAGTGAAATACTAAATGTAAAAAAAAAAAAAAAAAAAAAAAACCCCCAAAAACCCAAAAACAGCCGAGAAAAACATAAAAATAAAAAAAAAAAAAAAAAACCTACCGACATAGCAAAGTCCAGGTCCAGATGGATTCACAGCTGAATTCTACAAGGAATTTAGGGAAGACACAATCCCTATACACTTCAAACTCTTCAAAGAAATTGAAAAGGAAGCAGTCCTCTCAAAATCATTCATAGAGGCAAGTATTATACTGATACCAAAAACCAGGGAAAGATGAAACTATAAAAGAGAACTATAGGCTAATCTCCCGCATGAACATTGATACAAAGATCTTATAAAATACTAGCAAATAGAATACAGCAAATCATCAAAAAAATTATACACCATGATCAGGTAGGATTCATCCAAGGGATACAAGGATGGTTCAATATAAACAAATCTATAAATGTAATACACTATATCAATAGAGCGAAAACAAAAAACCACATGATCATCTCAATTGATACGGAAAGGCTTTTGCCAAAGTCCAATTGCCCAATTCTGCTTCTTTTCCAGTGACACTGCAAAGCTCTATAAATGCATCTCAGAGCTCTCTTTTTTATAGCCTTTGTCAAATTTTATCCTCCAGTATGTAAATATTTTCTGTTATTGGCGTAGATTATAAACACTGAAATGCCAAGTATCACATCTGTTTTATGATTTTATCTATTGTAATCATTTTGGAAGCATAATAATTAGTTATCTAATAAATATATGATGAAAAAATGGATGAATGAATGAAATGTAAACCAGTTATTTTTGTGTAGCTTAGATAATGTCGATTTTGTGATCACAAAGGGTAAAACTTGTGAGGCCCAGGCAAAAGGATTACAAATTTGAGTTCCACCTGGAGAACATAGGGACTTAGTGAGACTGTGTCTCAAACTTAAACAACAACAACGGGGCCAGGGATTGTAGTGCAGTGTGAAAGTTTTGGGTTGATGGCCCAGTAATAAAGAAAAAGTATAAAAGTGTGGTTGTACAAAAATGATGTGCTAGCAATTGCTCATTTTTAATGAAATCGAGTGTTGACTTTGGTCTAACGTATTTTTTTTGTACAGTTCATGTTATAAATTAATATTAGAATAAAAATTGAGGAAAGGAAGAGAAATATAAAATAGTCTATGGGACAGGACAAGTGCCCATAAGCAACATTAGATATCTTTTCTTTCTTTCTCTCTTTCTCTCTTTCTCTCTTTCTCTCTTTCTTTCCTTCTTCCTTCCTTCCTTCCTTCCTTCCTTCCTTCCTTCCTTCCTTCCTTTCTTTCTTTCTTTCTTTCTTTCTTTCTTTCTTTCTTTCTTTCTTTCTTTCTATTATTATTTTTTTTTATTTTAAAGAAGGGTCTACAGGGTGTTCAGGGTCTCACTACTAGGTCGTATTCATAGTGATCTACCTGTTTACAGACTCCCAAAAACTAGGATTACAGGCGTGCACCACCACGCCCAGTTTCAATTGCCATCTCAGCATGCCCTGGGGGCCCGGCTGGCAGGGCAGGCCTGGGGATCTAACCCCCGGCCCCTGCACCTGCTTACAGGTGCTTTAATCCGCTGAGGTATTTGGCCGGTCCTACATATCTTTTCAATCCCAAAACTAAGGGAGAAATTTCAGTGCTGCGTAATCCACTTCTCCTTTTCTCCATCAATGAAGAGATCGAGCTATAGGCTTGGTGCAAGATCATAGTAACTAATTAGCAGTGAAAAGAAGATGAGATTTAGGGCTGGGGAGATGGCTCAATGGAATAAGTGCTTCCCTGGCAAGTGCAAGGGCCTGAGTTCATTTTCCAGTTCTGAAAAAAAAAAAAAAAAAAAAAAAGAGATTTAAGGGCTTCCTTTTTGGTCCAGTATTTTCTCTTAGCTAGTCCTAACTTACATTGTCACAAGCAATTCAGTTTCAACATTTCTTGGTTTATGGTGGATAAAATCCGAAAATTTGATGATCTAGTTCCAAATGTAAAATTTAACTTACCCTTACCTTTCTACACAAGCATTGATAGGCATTCCAACTGTGAAACAGAGGGAAAATGTCTGCATTTCTTCTAAGTGTCATTTAATCCCACCATCTGAAGTCATGCACAATAAACCATTTATTCATGGCTACAATGCTCCTGGTGTCCAATTTCTCACATATGTGATTCCATTTGGAAAACACAACTTGAACTATTTTCATGGTCATGTAACATTACAATACAGTGAGTGGATCATAAAGAAAGAAGAGGGTCTACGTTGGACCACGTGAGGATTCACAAATAAACCTGCACAGCACATCTAATTTCTGAAATATTTCATTATGGTGTCTGACACCGAAAATTGACTGGTATTTTTCTTTTGTAGGGTGGGTGAGGGGAGTGGGGACTCTAAGCCATGCCAGTCAGTACTGATGAGATACAAACCCCAAATAGCTTCTCAATTAAATAATTCAAATGTTATGTGAAAGGCAAATCTAGTTAAAAATTAATTGCTCTTGTAAGGTACTATAATTTTCATTTCATCAATCAGTCTAGGAAAGATTTTATAGGGCTTCACCATGAGGCTGTAGTATTCTAGTATAAACTATTATTCCCAGGTAAGACATAGAAAGGAATATGTTAATTAATCTAAGAACTTTAAACTAATGATTAAATTGATATCATATAATTTTTAAGAGATCCACACTTACTTTGTTAATGAGTTACGTCCTTTAAGAGGATGTGTATTTACTATTGAAGCTTCCCCTTCTCCAAATCACGAGGTGCAGTCAACTTCCTAACCATCCCCAGTAACACTGGCATTTTGACTGTAGCAAGGCTGCTTGAATGATATGGTGACTAGAGAACTACAGAGTAATGGGCTTCAGCAGGCTTCCTAATTTTAACTAACTTCAGCAGCTCTCATAATCTGAACTGAATTTCTTAGAACTCTGGTAGGGAAGGAGATATAAATATATGAAAGAAGGAAGGATGGAAGGAATTATTTTTTTTTGTTAAGGATTGAACTAGGGCTTTGACACTAAATAACATGCCCAAAACTTTCTTAAATTGTCTTATTTTCAGATGAAATCTTGCCAAGTCACCAAGTTGCCCAGGCTCGGCTAAAAGTGATGATCTTGCTTCAGCCTCCCAGAATGTGGGATGACAGACGTAAGAGTTTCTATATTAAGCTAAGCCTATAAACTAAATAGCTTTAGAGATCATTTGTTCGACAAATGTTTGTTCCTTCTTAAATTATTTTCATGAAGTCGTTTCACCCCTGCACAAAAATCTTTCTGTTGTCTGTTGTCTTTCATTTATCTTCTGGAACCCTACAAAACAAACGCAGCCCCATTTTTAATCTCACAAATTGTTAAATATAAAAGGACAACTAATATAGCTCTAGACACGAGTTGATGGGTGATTATGGTGTTCTAACAGGCGAAAGAGAGAGGAGTAAGGGAGCTGTCCCGCAGTAGAGGGTCCCGCTTCAGGGCCTGGCTGCTCTCAGAGCACTATGGGTTGCGTGTGACATGTCCCTCCCCCCAAAGGCTCACCGTGTGGCAGGCCTGGTCATCAGTGGGCTTTTTGGTAAGTGCCTGGATTGCGAGGGCTCTATCTCCAGACTATAATTTGATGGGAGGTGATGGAGACATGAAGTGGGGGCTTGGCTAACAATCATGGAGAGGTGACGGTGAGACTTCCACTCGTGTTCCTGTTCTCTCTGCTTTGCAGATGCCATGAAGTAAACAGCTTTATCTCACCACCTGCTCTCATTGTTGTTCTGTGCCTCACCACAGCCCCAAGGGCAGGAGCAGGGGACTTGGGCCTGAAACCACAAGTCAGCATAAATCTTTCCTCCATTTGGCTGTTACTCTCCAGTGTTTTCTCATGAGGCCAATCTACCTCACAGTAGCGCAGAGGCAACAGGGGAAGAAAGGAATTGGCACTGCCAGGCGAAGGATTGTAGCACACTGCCCCGATCTATGTCCTTGCATCCTGCTCTGTCCTGTTACCCTCAAGGGCAGGGTGAGTGGTTCTAACTTCATAAGAAATGGAAGAGAAAATATTTCCAGAGAGACTCAGAAATAGATTAAGAGCTACCAGGAAAAGTGAGAAAAATAAAGAAGAAAAGTATAGGAAGTTAAAGAGGAGAATCCATCCTATTACAGAATCGAATGACCAGCTACTAAAATGAATAATCCATTACTGGCCAAATAATTAAAGTTTGGATTAATAGGAACAATTTATAAAGTGATTTTTTTTTTGACAGTTCTGGTTTTTAATTCAGGAGCCTTTCTAGAAAGCAACATCATTAAACTTTGGTGCAAACTATGTTTTTCTTGCCTATTATTTTATGTCAAATAATTAGTTTGAAAAACATTTATACACACTCCAAAGAAACATTTTGCTATTGAAAGTGAAGGACAGAGGGAGCAAGGTAAAACAGAGGGAGAGAAAGAGAAATATTTAATTAATAAAGTGTGTCTGCTCTTGAGGAGATTACTGTATATTTTGGTCAGAAGATAGAAAGGCATAAATAAATTATAGTATCATAGTTTAATAAAACTACAGAGACATACAAAAAATGCTGGTGTAGTAGAGACACTAGAACAAAGGGTTCTTCCAGCAGTGCTGGGTAAGTTGTCCTGAGGACTTAATATTTGAGACGAATCTTAGAGATGAACTGTGCTTCATCAATTAAATAAAGGGAGATGGAAAGTGGGAAGACTTCTGCACAAGCGGCTTTATGAAAGGAGCTGATGCATCCAGAACCAAAGAAAACTCCTGAAGGCCAAGGAGGGACAGAGTAGGTGATCTGGAAGGTGAGCTGCATTTTAGACTTCTGTTTGCCAAAGTAAGACACGCAATGTTTATTCAGTAGCCAGTAAGATGCAACAGACTTTTTGTGTTGGTTTCATGGGTTGTTTTAAAATTTGGGAGATGAGATAGTCATCACTGGGATTACAGGCATGTGCCACCAAGCTGGTCTTCATGGCAGGCTCAGTACGCCCAGGGGCAGGGCCAGAGCTACATGTGGTGCCAGGATCGAACCCTGGTCCCTGCGCTTGCCTACTCAGGTGCTTAGTCTACTGAGCTATCTTGCCGGCTCTCAACCATATTTTCTAAAGTAAGAAACATTAAACTGATGAGTGCTCTTGAGACAAAGGAGGAAATATAGATAGAAAAAAATACCAAAAGATGACTTGAACAGTCCTAGGGAAAGCTAATGCAGGTTTGAGTAGAAAAACAGTGGCAGTAAAGACAGGGAAATGCATTTGAAAGAAACACTTTCGCAATACGACTTATATTTTGTGTCTGACTAGATATTGATGTTGAAGATAGGCCAGTAGTTCAGGCTTCTAGAGAGAAGACTGGGAGGGGGATCACAAGTGCTGACATTTCTGAAGAAACACTGGAGCAGAGACAGCTGCAGCCAGTGTGATGTTTTGGTCTGCTGACTGGGAGCAACAAGCAGCACCCAGCATGCAGCTACTCGTGCCTCTGAAGGACACTGTTCACATCCCTGATGCCTCTGCATCATGGACTACTTTCTGTCCCAGTCACTCTGAGGCCTCGGAGACGCTTTGATTGACAGCTGACCTTGTCTTGTCTTTCCACATTCTGGTTCTTTCCATGGCCTGCTACACTGAACCTGATGCTGGCATCTCATCTGTCTGTATGCAATGCCATATGGGCACAGAAGAGGCGGGTGAGACCCCCCACCCCTTATCCCCCATCCCCTATTCCCCTTGTGCCCTGCTGGCCCTGCCCCTGGGGCACACTGAGATGGCAGCTGAGTCTGGGCATGGTGGCACGTGCCTGTAATCCCAGAGCTTGAAAGGCTGAAAACGGGAGGATCACTGAGTCTGATCTGTGTAGTGAGACCCTGTAGACCCTGTACTAAATACATAAAAAAAAAAAAAGGAAAACCAGGCACAAGAGATCACTTGGGAATATTAGTAGGATAAAATTATAAATAAAGATAATGATAAGCAACTTTCTCATATTACTTTGTGCACAGAATATCACTAACAAAATTAACTAGTAAACTATCATTCATTCATAAAAAGTCTAGAAGCACCTAGTATAAACTCTATTCCACAAGAATTCTTGGCATTGACTGTGGAGTCCCAACAGACTAGAAACTCAGCCATGTAGCTCTTCAGGCCTTGTAGGGGAGCCACACAGCAATCGATGAGCCCTGTTGATATCTGCATAGGAAAGCTGAGGCAGGAGTATGAAGGAAGACCAGGTTATGTCTATAATGATGGTCATAAATAGGTTCCCAGGACAGTCTCCTCAGAAGGACCCCAAGATGGGCTTTAGGTTAACAATAGCAAGCCAGGAAGGATGCTGGGCAGGGAGTACAGGAGTCAGAACATGGGGGCAGAATGTTTTAAGCCAAGAGGACAGTGTGACTCAGGGGCAACTTTGGCAGCTACCACTCCAGAAGGCCACAGTCAGGGCAAGCTGAATCCTCACAGGGATTGTGTGTCAATGGTGCTTGACAAATAATTATGAGTAAAAATATTCATATTTAAAACTTACTCTAATCATTCTGCCTAAAGTACATCTCTTCGAGAAAAAACCACACTTTTGAAAAGCAAAATCATTTCACATTTCTTGCTGAACCATGCATTTTCTGCCTTAAACTCATAATGTCTTCAACGAGGCATTATAAGATAAGAGAAGCTCTACTAGTTGTATGTTACTTCAAATTGTTTAGTTGAGAAGTAGAAAAAAAAAAACTATCACTAACATCTAGAGGTATGTGGAATTGAGTTAATACTTAAAAAGATTAGTTCCAGGCTGGGGAGATAGCTCAGCAGTCTAAGTGCCTGCCTGGTAAGTGCAGGGGCCTGGGTTCAATGCCTGGTGCTGAGCACGCCATGCTGACCACTGAAACCAGGCATGGTGGTGCACACCTATAATCCCAGTGCTGGAGAGACTGAGACAGGAGGATCACTGTGAGTCCAAACTGCAGAGCAAGACCCTGTATCCAATAAGTTAAAAAATACTTTAAAAGATTAGTCCTTTTTTTTTTTTTTTTACAGAACTGGGGATTGAACTCAGGCCCTTGTGCTTGCCAGGGAAGCGCTTATTCCACGGAGCTATCTCCCTGGCCCCTAGTCCTTTTTAACAATGGAATAATTATCATCTATTTTTGGATTTAGATGGTGACATTTTGAAAGACTTTTATTCTTGGGAGAAAACAAATTGCAATAATTAGGCTGTGCAGACACTGGGCCTACCAGTGCTTTGACATTAGTCTTCTCAGATGCTAGTCCTGTGAAAAATAAATTTGTATTCTTTTTCATGTTCATTATTTATTTCTGGGAAGAGCAGAGAAAAACACAAATGATTTACCCAACTTTTTTTTTTGTCAGCAAATTAAGCCCCCAAAATGCAAAAAGACATACTGTTCACCAAATATGAGTAACTCAGACATGCTACTCTTTTCACTTGCAAAGGAAAAGCAACTAAGCTTATTTGTCCAAAGTATGTTCTTACTCAGATTTTTAAAAAAATTATGATTCAAAAGTATTCTACAATTAGAAAGCAATCATCAGTTTAGAAATAGCTATGTTAGAAGAGGAAGATCAATGAAATATTTGCTCTGGCTTTATGGAATACAGGTATTGTACAGAAACTAATATATATATGCATTATAAAATATGCTTATAAATTTATATTGTTATAAAGTCTCGAGGCTCATGTATTCTTTAGAACAGCACTAAGGTAACATCAAGGATGCATACATTCATAGATAACTGTAGCTCTCTATATCCGATGCCTATAGCTATCTAATCACTCACTCTCTATTTATCTATCTATCGTCTATCATCATTGTACAATACAGAATCCCAGGCTCCTGTAATACTGCCATTGATTGACACTGGCTGCAGGAATGCCCACAGCAACTTCAGTTGTAACCCCTTGCAGACATTCTGCTTCTGGCAAATCATGTAGTAGCAACACCCAGCTAAAGAGCTCTGTGCACTTGTGGGAATACCAAACACAGGAAAAAAAAAAAAAAAACTGTTGCAGATATTCTTATTTTAACCCAGAAGCAAAAAAGTTACTCAAAGTAACATTTTTGTAAAATCCCAAGTGGGACTTTTTGATTTTTTATGATGTATATAACTGAATATATAGTTTTATAGACAGAAAAGTGCAGCTTAAATGTACGTATTTCTTTATAAGTGCTTTCCAATTCTATCTCCATAATAGAGTGATCTATAAAGATTGTGAAAATTTAGGTGCCTCAGTTCGGGATCTGAAAGGTACAACAGATACTGGGAAAAGGGAATGAACTTATTCAAAAGGAAAGTTACTGAGTTGAGGAGAAGGACAGGAGAAGGAGTGGGGGAAAGAGATTCATCTATGTACATAAGCAGGATGGTTTGGACAACTGTACTGTGCATTTCTGCTGGTCTGTGGAAAGAGGCAGTTAATGCTTTTCATTTGTTTAGCCTCCTTTTTTCAATTGTTTGTACTTTCTTTTTACATTTCTTTATTTTTTTTCTTTCTTCCAATTTTACACGAATTTGTCTGGTAATAAGAATAACTGGTTGGAAGACAACACTATGTATCACAACAAATACTGTTAAATTCGTATTACTTTGTTAAGTGAAAATTTATATAACTTGTAACTTTTTCTGTTTTGATACTTATTTGTACTCTCTTTAAAAAATAAAAAAGCAGATATTTAAAAAACATTCTGTGCTTCACTGCCATCAGGTTTAGGCAAGTTTTTTTAAACTTTCTGCCTTTCAATGATCTCACCTGTAGAGTGGTGACAACAGTACTTAGGGATCCTAGGAGGATGCTGTGCCGCATCGTATGTGGCCCCGCTGAGGTCCACATGCTAAGGGCTTGGTCACCAGCTGGTGGTGCCTCTGGGAGATGGCAGATGCTGTAGGAGGTTGTGCTTAGTAGAAGGAAGTTACGCAAGAGGGAGTGGACCCAGAAAGGAATATAAGACCCTCCCCTGTTTCCCTTTCCCTGCTTCTTGAGGCAAAAAGTTTCCTCTGCCGTGCACTTCCAACACAATGCAGTGTGGAGGGGCACCTGAGCAGCTTTCCTTGAAAGAAGAGTGATAGTCGCCATCTTGGCTGAGCCTGACCCTATCTCCTTGTACTGACGTGTACAGAGCTGGCTAGGACTTTTCCTTATCCCTTCAATCGGCTTTAAGCAATGCACATTGGTCTAGCCGAGGCGCTGGTGGTAGTCTTTAAAGACAGTACACGTGTTTCTCTGATAACCCACACCTGCTGCTCTTTAATATGAGCCGGGTTGAGACAGGATGATGAGCCAGTGCTCCACACTGTTGGCTGGGATTGAGCATTGAGATAGAGGGTATGACTTCTTGGGGCTTGAAAGATCACACATCAGAGCTGAAGCACCAGACCCCAAAATATCAGATACTATCTCTATAGTATAATGCAAATTGCTTTTCCTCATATCCTTCTCTCTGCATATGGCAGAGGTAAACGCAGGCCTCCCACCTAGCTCAGCTCACAGTACTCACCGACTTCCCACAATTCTCAGTCAATCCTCCTCAAGCCACTCCCCCACTGAATAAAACCTGGATGTGGCTTTGGGTCAGCCTCTTTGTTCCGGAAAGTCATCTTTGTGGCTGGACTTAGGGCCTCTTGGCTCTCCATAATTATAAACATGCTTTAGTGTCTGTATTTTCGCTATGGATTGCACTGGGAGTGGTAAATTGGAATTAATTTGGTGGGATTCCAATAATGTATTTTTGGGATTATAGTCTTCTTGGACCGAGATGAGGACCAGGAGGGGCTTCCTACAACGCACTGCCTCACGACAGGACCAACACAACACAACCAACCAACCATGGACTAACATCTCTGAAAGTGTGAATCAAAATAACTTTTACTTCCTTATAAATTGGTTATCTCACAGTAATAAAGGCTTAATCCAGTGGATTAAATAATTCTTGGTATGGAAAATACTCAAGATAGTTCCTAGCACTTAGAAAACTTGCCACATTTGCACTGTTCTTTAATTTGAATCTGTTCCTCACTTAGGGGGTATTCTTAAGTGCTATTCCATTTACATTTATTTAAGCATAGATCTCAAACTTCAAGATACAATGAAACAGGGCCCACCCCTGGACGGACTGAGATGAACTTCATTTGTCCCTTACATTGTATTCAGTCTACTGAGATTAGGACAGTACCAATCCAGTCAGTGGACTGATCTAGCAATCTCCTACCCTTAATCCCACTCCTGTACTAGGAATCAATTCCTAGAGGGAGCTCTATTTTCCTCCGCTGGGCCTGTAAACATGGAGCTAAATAGAAAACAAATGTTGTGTGTAGCGCTGTGGCTGCGGCAGCCTGCACGTGCGTTACTTACTTATACCTTGATGCCCAAGTAGGAGGGGCCTGCGGGGGAAGGGCGATCTGACTTTGGAACTGAAAACAAATCACTCTGTCCCTTAACTAGTCCAGAATATGATGCAGGTTTGTTATTTTCCACACATCTCCCAAGTCTTTTGAAACTTGGTTATTTTTGAAAAATGAAAACAGATATGCACATGCAAGCATAAGCGCTACTCCATTTACATTTATTTAAAGCTTAGATCTTAAACTTCAAGATGTGATGAAACAAGAGCCCACATGTGAACCCGACTGACAAGGCCTAGCAAAATAATGCCAAGCAGGCAGCGCCGGAGCGGACGGCTCTGCAGACAGCTGCGCCGCACGTTTTCAGGGGAGCCCTCAGTGGACAGAAAGCTGGAGGATCAGACGCCATTCCCCAGCAGCCACCGCTCAGGAGGAGGCTTGTGGAAGCTTGAGCCAGATGAAAAGGGTGGGACAGTGAGGTTCCGTTTCTCCTCAGGCCAGCACCATCATTGGTTTATTGCCAGAGTGGCTTTCAGGCTCCGCAGTGACGCCCGACTCCGGTTTCTTTTGCAGCAAGCAAGGCACCAAACTAGTCAGTAGAGGGCGCTGGAGGGACGCTGCCGAAGGAAACAGTTGCTCAGGGCGCTGCCAGGCTTTTGCTTCTTCTCCCCGGAGCAGGCTCGACCCAGCCATGCCTGTGGGCTGTGCAGTCTCAGCCCAGGAGCCTCCTCTCTCTGGGGGTGCAGATCAGGGTGCGGGTGACCCGTTAAACCCCACAACCCTGCCGGTAAATTCCTTCCCCGACCCTGCTCCCGCAGCGCGCCCCGAAGCTCCACCTGAGTCTGGGGGCTGCCTCCTGCCTGGCAGCGCAGCCCGCGTCGCCGTCCTTGGGGCTCCCAGCACGTCTTCGCTAGTGCGTGCCAATCCTCTCCTCAGAAAGTGCCTCTCCATGCCGCGCCTTCCCTGGGTCCTGTGCTAAGTCCTCTCAACTCCAGCGTGTTCCTCAAACCGGAGCATCAACTATGACCAGCTGTTGGTTTTTATAAATAAAGATTTATGAGAACACATTCACAGTTCGTTCATTTCTACTTTGTCACTGGCTACTTTGGCGGAATGACAGAAGGCAGTAGTTCTCACAGACGTAATGGTCCACAAAGCCTTTCTCTCTGGCTTTTCACAGAGAACGTTTGCTGGCATTCAGTTTTAGAATGCTTTACTTCCCCTTTATCATGCACTCTGGTTACAAGTATTAAGCGATTGTCTATATTAGTGTCTCCTGGTTTAAATTTTAGGTAGGTTCTGTCTCCTTGTGGTAGGAGGCAGGGCAAGGACAACTTAAAATCAAGAAGCTTTGGAGCAAACCTCAGAGATCAGACAGCAGAAGTGGCTGTGTCAAGATATCAGAAAGCCAACAGATAAAGGTCACCTTGTGCCCTCAAGGTCCCCAGGCATGTGCAAAGCTAACAGTGCATGTGCTTCACCTGGTCCAACTTCATCTGCATTGCAGTTTTTATCCCCACCCCGTCCCCGGGCTTTGGAAACCACGACACCTTCACAAGCCGCCAGGAAGCCATCAAGAGGTCATTGAAACAGACACACTCACTGAGATCATTGGTGAATCGTGAGGTTTCCTGAACACTGCGTAATGCGCCAGCCAAAATATTGGGGGCCACACGGAGTCCAGGACCTTAGCACAGTAAGCACAGGAGGAGCTGTGCCCCTGGGGAAGGCTGCAGGGTGAGTGAGGGTCGTGGGTGGTGGGTAGCAAGGGTGGCACAGACTGGATGGGCTGAGCAATTCTAAGGAATCCGGGTGAGCTTTGGGCTCAGTTGCCAGACAATCTTTGGTCCCGTAGGCTGCAGTCAACTCAGCTTGGCAGTTTTCAGATTTGCAATCTTGCGCAGGTGAAGTACCTTCATCATCTCTGCCGTAAATTGAGACCATCTGGAGTTATCAACTTCGGGCCTCATGTTAGGTACCTTTCTCTCACTGCTGAGGCAAAATACCCAGCACCCAAAGTTAGAGAGGACAAGACAGCACAAGCATCACAAAAGGGAGAGAAACGAGCTTCATTTGCCTCTTACATTGTATTCAGTCTACTGTGATCATGACAGTACCACTCCTGTCAGTGGACTGATCTAGCAATCTCCTACCCTTAATCCCAGCACCCTTAATCCCACCCCTGTACTGGGAATCAGTCACACTTATGACACCAGGAGGCTTTGCAAGGATAGGTAGACACAAACCATAACAGGCCTTCGGTTTCTTCTTGGCAGAGCAAGTGGGTTTACTGCTCACTGCCAATAACCGGCCAGACAGGGTAGACCTGGTGCTGCTCAGCACAGACACTGCCTCAAGCTGGAGACACTGCCTCTAAAAAACTTCCCCTTCTGCACAGGTGGGCAGAGTCAGGCACCCTGTTGGATTATGACTGTCAATTCCCAGTAAAGTGACCTCCTCCCATAATCCCAGGACCTTAAGAGACCCAGCGGCTCCCCCCATGGGGCTGTGAGCTCTTGTCACTAGTCTGTTCCCACCCTGTGATGTGTAGGGCTGGGGATATAGCTGAGTAGCATCAGCGCTGGCCTGGCACGCGCAAGGTCCAGAGTTTTATCTTAAGTGCTGCAACAACCACCACAAAACCTATCGCCATCCTATGGAGTGTATTTCCGGTTCTTTTGCTTTCGATAAATCTTTCTGCTGTTACTCCTTCTGAGAGTCTTGTTTAATTCTTTGTTTAAGATACTGAGAACCTGGAAACAATTGCCGCAGGACCCTCCATTCGATAACACCCTGATTGAACTTCACTGATACATGTACTACAAATCTATACTCCTGATAAGCCGTAGATTGGTACTGTTTCAATTTAGAAAGCTACTGTTTTATCCCCAATTAACAAAATCTCCAAGACAAGGGGCAACTGTGAATCTTGTTATTGCCTAGAAAATGAAAAAGAGAAAAAAGTTAGAGCAATCGTATGTTAATTATATCAATATATTATCCCCCCACATTCATGTTTTTGGTGTTTGAATTGAACGTAATCCAAACACCTTGGGTAGTAAGAACTTAGTAAATGATTTTGAATAAATGAACTAATAAAATTGTGCACAATTATTAAAAAAGTGAAAACAATTTTCCTTTCAATGCAAAAAAAATGAAATAATAAAGTATAGATAAGCAATGGGTAATATTTTCCCTCAAATATTTATTCAGAGCGTATGACAATTATAGGAAATATATAAAGAAAGGAGAGCTCTCTGTGAATACATTATCTTAAGCTATATATGCAAATGGAGTGGAAAACACAGGGACAATAATTTTATCCTGAAACATTCTGATAATTGAGTCAAGCAGTGCGTTTGCAGTTTGAATTAGCTGAGCAGAACCAGTTCTTCCTTTCACTCGGTGTGGGAGGCCACAAAAGACAGAGGGCTTCTCCTGGGTTCACTTAAATAAACACTGCAGAGCAGCTCAGTTCTTATTTTATTTAGCATTATTCATTCTTTCACTCCAGTTTCATATTCATCTAATTACCTGCAGGAACAGTACTCATTAAGAAGAAGAACTCGTTTAGGGGGAGGAGGAAGGCGACAGACCACCCTTTTGCTTTTATCTCTCTTCCTTCTCTTGAGCTTATTCTTCTTCGATTTAAAGGAATGCAAAGCAACTCAAGGCACTTTAAGCTCTGATTTCTTGTTTCCCAAACATTCCAATCTTTTTTGTTTCGTGGATAGAAATTGGCCTTTGCCAGGTAACTCACAGGAGAATTTGATATGTTATGTTATTCGCCCTTCACACGAGTGTTTTGCTGCATCAGTAGCATCATTTAGTCTGCGCAGAACGCTCTGCAGTGGTGAAGCCAGCGTTTATTCAGCGGATTGCAGGGCATTCCGTGGAAAGCTTCGGCCGCTAGTGATATTTTCTCTACTGTTTGCAAAAGCAGAAAAGAATTTCACACTTTTTGAGCACTGCAGCTGTTTCAACACCTTTAAATGCCACTTATAAGCCATTCTAAACAAACCAACCTACCTACCAGGAAACCAAAATACCTGTTAGTGCTTTTTTTCTATGAAGGATGAAGAGGTGCTTTGTTTTATTTTAATGCACCGAATGAATTCAAGGAATGCAGTTTCTTTCTAGGCCTTCATACATTGACAGAAATGTGGGTCACTCAACATTAAAAAGATAAGTCTATTGTTATCAGCAACAGGAAACTTAGAGAGTGAAAAAATTGTTATTCTTTAATAGCAAACTAATACAAAATTATATAATGTTAATTAGTCCATTTCGTTGAACCACACCCCTAGATGGGTCTGAAAGATGTTTGCTCTTGGGAATTACTTAAGAAAAATGTGAAGAATCCATTTCCGGTCTGAAATCTGGCTGAGCTTTGAGACTGTGGCAAGCCCATCATTTGATCGTCATGTGCAGAGAAGCTTGGGAACAAGTGTGTTAGGAGGACCTTTGACGCTAGGACTCCTATAACAGCCCAACAGAGCTTCCCAAAATTATGACCGGATTCATTACAAAGCAGCTGCTGCCCCTGAGCAGGGGAGACAAAGGAAGAGCTTGGTGTTCTCACAAGCAAAGCTCTTCCTTGCTTGTGATCCAGAACTTGCATAACTTTGCCCTTCAGGTGCTGGCCTCGTTGCGGGGCAAAACATCTTTCTTGGAGTGAGGAATGAAAATAGCATTATGGTTGTTATATGCACCTGCCGCTGCCTAGGCAAAGAAGCGTCGCTGCGGGCCAGTGGGTCAGACCGCAAGGAAGAAGGGATGCTTTCTTCCTTCTCCTCTCTACAATGTTGCAGTCATAGAATCAAAAGGATTGGGGTAGAAGTGCTTCAGATTTTGAAGTTTCTGTCTTTTGAAATATTTGCATATACATAATGAAATGCCTTGGAGAGGGGACCTGAGTCTAAGCATACAATTCATGTACATTTCATGTGAGACTTTCACACATAGCCCGAAGCTGGTATTTTTAGTGCTCCTGCGTTTTGCCTGTGACACAACACATGAAATCAAGTGTGGAACTTTCCAGGGGAGTGTCCTATCAGGGCTCAGAAAGTACCAGAATCTTAAACAATTTTTATTTCAAGTTTTCAGGAAAATAACTGGCCAAAGGACACGATTTGCAGAATCCCAATTCCATGCACCATCTCCAAGCAGGATTTTAAAGCATAGATTTGAAATTAAAAAACAGTACTTAATACCCTTCCTAATTGTGATAAGGAAACATACACTGATATAAAATAAACCATTTTACACATTTAGTCATAGTTTTCTTTAAAGTGAACATTACGGGTATCTTAATTGTACCAATAAACTTATATTTTTCTTCAAAGTACTAGATAGGTCTTAAAAGCATACACTCTCGTACACTGGAGGTGGACGGGTGAATTCCTGCCTTGTGGGAAAGCCATACAGGCCCGGGCGTCTTTATAACCCTGGCGAAGCAGTTTTTCTTTGAGAAATATATCCCAATGACACAATAAAAAGAGCATTACATAGAAAATATTCACAGAGACATTGTTCTTGCTAATTAAATTTTTAATAACCCCAAATAGAAAATGCTTATATATATATTAAAGTTTATAGATGAGACTTAATTTTATTAAAATATGAAGATTATGTATATGATATAGTTTATGGACATACACATGTTTACAATGTTGAGATGTTATCTTTTCCTTTAAAATTTTATCATGAGATTTGTTTTCTATTTTAAACAATAAAAGATTTTTAAAAATTTAAAATGATACAGAAGTTAAAAACAAGATAAGAAATCAGCAATGGCCGTTATACTGCGTATTGTTATGTACAAAGTAGTTGTCCAGATTACCAAACACAAGTCTGCAAAATTGATAAAAAAAAAAAATAACCATTCACTGTTCCTTTCAATAAACCAACAGAAATTAGTAACACAATTATCTTGGCTTGACTATCGTGTGTGTGTGTGTGTGTGTGTGTGTGTGTGTGTGTGTGCTGATTTCCCCTTCCTTCCTTCCTTTTTCCTCTCCTTCATCCCAGTTCTTTCCATTTGAACAATTTCTTTCCCTTTCACAATATCTGTTGTACCACTTGGATTTGATTTACTCTTCTAGTGCTCCTGTGTTTTGCCTGTGACACAACACACGAAATCAAGTGTGGAACTTTCCAGGGGAGTGTCCTATCAGGGCCCAGAAAGTACCAGAATTTTAAACAATTTTTATTTCAAGTTTTCAGGAAAATAACTGGCCAAAGGACACGATTTGCAGAATCCCAACTCCATGCAGCATCTCCAAGCAGGATTTTAAAGCATAGATTTGAAGTTAAAAAACAATACTTAATACCCTTCTTAACTATGATAAGGAAATATACACTGATATAAAATAAACCATTTTACACATTTAGTCATAGTTTTCAGTTTCTTATACTAGGTAGACAATACGATGTTTACACTTGTGAATCTGATTTATTTCACTTATGAATATGGTTTCTAGTTGATTTCATTTACTTATAGACGCCATGAGTTAGGACCAGCAAATAGCTCAGCAGATTATAGTGCCTGCTTAGGCAGAGGCAGGGGCTGGAAGTTCGATCCCTGGGTCTGCTGTTCCGGCCTCGCCCCCAGGGCTCTCTGAGATGGCGGCTGAGACTGGGATTGGTGGTGTGCAACTGTAATCTCAGCTCTTGGGAGGCTGTAAACAGGAGGATCACTACATCTGATCTACTCAGTGAGACCCTGTAGACCCTATAGACCCTGTCCTAAATAGAAAAAAATAAAAAATGAAAAAATAAAATCCATGAATTTATCTTTTTTTATAGCTGAGCAATAGTCCATTGTGTAAAAATACTATATATTTTTTTTATCTATTTCTCAGTTGGTGGGCATTTGTTTTCTTCTCTATGGCCTGAACTAAAATATGTCTAGCTCATATAAATAATATTCATTTTAACAATTCAATAATACAACTGATAAATAACAAAGATGACTCCTTTGTACAGTTTTTATTTTTTACTAGCATATGTTCATGATACATGATTACTGCATTCCTTCCTTGCAAGAAGTCGGTAGCATGTAATGTGTCTTAGTTGCTCTCTCTTCTCATCACCTTTTTTCTTTCTTCCCTCCCTCTTTTTTTTTTAATTTTTTTTTTAGGTACCAGGGATTGAACTCAGGACCTTGTGCTTGTCAGGCAAGTGTTTATCCTATTGAGCTATCTCCCTGGCCCTCCTCCCTCCCTTGATCCCCGCCCCACTAGAATAAAATCTCTCCTCCTACTTCCTATTACTTATCTTATATTTTACTTTTTATATTTTAGGTTTCATATTTGTATATAAGTAAGCTATTTAATCTAAATAAAACACTAGGAATGACTTTGCAACCCAGAAAAGATTTTTCTCAGTGAGTTTACATAAATTCATAAGAAAAATACCTAAATTTCCAATAGATGAATAAATGAAAGGACAATATCTGTAAAAGGGAAAAATAAACATGAAAAAAATTATAGGAAAATGTTGGCTATCAAATTAACAAATATCACCCGCAGTGATGAGTATAACATTGATTGGTGTGATATGAAGACAAGAAATTGTTTTGGAAAAAATGGATTAATTATTTGTAGTTAAAGCATAAATAATTCTTAATCTTATAAAGACAATTTTTGGAATCCATTTTAGGACCATAACTTGAAATATTAAAAATTTTAGAAATGTGTTTTTAAATGATTGGATAATTTTTTAAAAGTTTTTCAGTGGCATGTAGACCACATAATTTAATGCTAATTGTAACATTGTATACACTGACCAGCTACAATACTAAGAAGTAGAGCGTTTATTTCTTCGTGTCTCTGTTTTCCAATTTCTAAAATGAATATGTGCTTTTTTTTTTTTACAATTCCAAAAATAAACATCCGTGCAATTTAAATATCATAGTTATAGAAGAATAAAATCTATTCTAATTTTAAGTTTCTCTGATCTATTCCACCCTTAAAACTTCCAGTCCTGGCTGAGAGACCCTTGGTATTCGGGGACTCTGATTTTAATCCTGTCTAGATGTTACCCTACCGGAGCTAAGGGCATGAGAGGAAGGTCTCCCCGGCCAAGCACGCTTTGCTGCTCTCTGTTCTTTCAGACAGGTGTGCTCTAGGTCAGCGGTCGACAAACTGTTTTCTAGGACGAGCCATGTAATTAGTATTTTAGGATTGGCAGGTGTCCCTCACATAGGTTTCCTTTCTAAAAAAAAAAAAAAAAGACCATCTGAAGTGTAAAATCGATCCTCAGCTGGGGGTTCCGCATCCCATTGTTCATCTGAATTCAAATGCTGGGAAAGACCCTTGAATCCTCTGTCCTGAGTAGCTTGATGCTGTAACCGAAGTAGGTGAGAAGTAAAGATGCCGACAAACAGGATGTTAGTGTATCTTAATCTGAATGGCTTATTTCTGCTGTGCGATTCTTTGCAAGGGTGATCAAATAGAGCGAAAGGGCTTCTGCTCATCCTCCGTGAGGAAAGCTGGATGCCGAGAAGCCCCTGGAGGGCTCTCCGGATTTGGTCCTGAGCAATCCCATAACCAACTGCCCTAAAAGGAAATTCATCTGTTCCTGAGATCTGGAGGAGCTGCTTTGCCCCTGGGAGGCTCTGCTGTGCTCCTGGACGCCTGTGGTGGCAGCTTTCCTCTAACTTTGCTGAGAGCTTTTCTTTTGCCAGCTTGACCCTTTTGCATTATGAAAACAGTATACACTCTAGGATCTAATAGGCACAAGGGTTACATTTCCTCAGGAAGAGCTAGATTCAGGATCGATCTCCCTTCTGGTCTGGTCTGAGAGCTAGACCTGGCCCTGCTTTTCTTTTGTTTGTTTTTTCTTAATAGAATCTCATTAAACAGCATCGTGAAATTGAGGATAAAAACTTTAAGGGAGATTGATCTGTAACTTGAAGAAATCAATTAATCATATTATCTTTTTTATATTTGAAAATTTTATTGATAAACAGATAGCAATGAGACAGTTTCAAATCAAATCGGAAGTACAGTTTCAACAAATAATGCACTGCATATATTCTTCTTAGTGGTTAATTGCTGTACAAGATGCAGACTTAAGATCCTATTTACAAACACCATTAGAACAAATCATTCTATTCATTAAGAGAATGTAACTATATATCTATCCTAACCACTTTGAATACACAGATACAAAATGGACATTCATCTGTATACCCTATTTTTCTAAGTTCCGTTAATGAATATTATAGGTGTGTAAACTCAGCAAAATATTCTAAAAGAGTCCAGTAGACCATAATAGCATTGGGTCTTCTGTTTAACTGGCAATGTCAGAAATTATTGACCTGAGTCCCCCACAGCTCAACATAACAGCATGGCTTTACTTCCTATATTTCGTCTTCATACTTTTCTACTGGATGGTTAAGACCAAGGTAAATCATATTATCTTTACAGCCTAATATTTTGAGTTCTATGAAAGCTTTAAAAACTCCAAAGGGCCAGCCAGATAGCTCAGTGGACTAAAGCTCCTGCTTAGGCAGATGCAGGGACCAGGGTTCAAGCCCCGGTGTGCCATGCTGGCCCTGCCCCAGGGGCATGCTGAGACGGTAACTGAGACTGGATATGGTGGCACACGCCTGTAATCCCAGCACTTGGGAAGCTGAAAACTGGAGGATCTCTATGAGTCCAATCTGTGTAGTGACACTCTGGAGTCCCTATACTAAAAATACGTAAAAACAAAACAACAACAACAAAAACCCTACATTTTTAAAATGCAGATACTTACTGCTTACTTGTTGTAATTTAACATTAAATATTTCACTGTAAAACTTGATTTCTTATATATTTGACAACAACATCTTTTAGAAAGAATGATATCATAATTATTATGCTGCATTACTATTAAAAATAAAACCTGCAAATTAAAACAACAGTGATTGCCTTTTCTACTCTAAGTCCCTTCTGCTTCCAGCTGAATTTTAGTGTTTATTTTTTCTAGATCTGTGAGGTATATTAATGGTATTTTAATTAGAATTGCACTGAATCTGTATAACAATTTTAGGAATATGACCATCTTCACAATGATCTCTCTTTTCAGAGTACTATAATTTTCACTCTGTAAATCTTTTACTTCCTTTGTGAGACTGATTCCTAAGTATTTCTTTCTTTTTTTAGATGTTATTGTGAACGCTGTGGTTTCCATAATTTCTCTCTCAGAGTGTAGGCTAAAGATAGACTCATGCCTATCACCATGTACAAAACTATGGTCAAAATGGATCAAGGGTTTAAATATGAAAATTGAAGTACTGGATCTTCTGGAGGAGAAAGTAGATGAAATCTTAAAGACATGGGGGTAGGTGGAAAGTTTATGAACAGGAATCAAGCCTCATAGGAAATGCTTTGGAGAGTCAACAATTGGGATCTCATCTTTTTATAAAGTTTCTTCACGTCAAAAGATATCACAGAGTAAAAAGAAACCTCATGAATTGGGAAGAAATTGTGGCTGACTGTCTCTTGGACTCCTATTTAGAACATATAAAGAGTTTTAAAAAGCAGCCCTCTGAGATTCGGGGACCCAATCCAAAGGTGGGCATCTGACATAAATACACTTCACACATGAAGAGATGCAAATGGCAAATGAATATGCAGGGAATGTTCAGGTTCATCATTCATCTGAGAGATGCAAGTGAGCGCAATGTGGAGATGCTAATGCTCTGCCAGAAAGGGTGACTGTCATCAAGAGGTGGGCCAATGACAAGTGCTGCAGAGGCTATGGGGAGCAGGGAGTCCTCCTCCATTATTGGAAGGAGTGTGGACTGGTACAGCCACTGTGGAGGTCACTATGGAGATTCCTGAAAAATCTGGAATTGGAGGTCCCATTTGAGCCAGTTATTCCCTTCCAAGGTATTTTTCCAAAAGAACTGAGATCATCGGACCACAGTGATGTGTCCGCACCCATGTTCGTAGCAGCACAGTTTGTTCTGGCTGACTCTTGGAGGCATGGACAGGAATGATGTGGTAGTTTTGCACAGTGGAGTACTACTCAGCTCTAAAGGGGGATACATTTGAGGCTTTTGTAGATAGATGAGTGCATCTAGAGACTGTATTGGTGCATGAAATAAATCAGACCCGCACGTACAAACATCATGTTATCTCATTAGTGTGAAGGAGTAAATGAAATCTGAAATGTACAAAACATACTGTGAAAGGGAAAGAATCTGCTCAATGGGAAAGAAACATTGGGCTGTGGAAAAAGACTAAAGAAGGAAAGGAGAAAGATGAATGTATGTCTATGTGGAGGATAATTTTACTGCTGATTTCTGCTAGTCTTTTGAAAGGAAACGTTAGCACTTTTCTTAATTTTCTTGCTTCTTAATTTCTTGTAACTTGCTGCTGCTGCTGTTGTTGCTTTGCTTCGTTTTGTTTTTAACCAGTTTTGCAGGCTTATATCTGGTGACCTAAACAACTAATTCTGAGATAACATCATACCGTGCAGCAACCGCTGTTGAATTCCTATTACTTTGTTTAATGAAATTTTGTAACATTTCTAATGCTTTTTTAAAAAATCTATTTTGTATTCTTTGAAAAATAAAAAAAAAGTAAAAAAAAAGAACCAACACTGAAATTCCATCTTACCCCAGAAAGAATGGCCATAAATGCTATCTTATACTGATACATAAATATCAGTAGACTGCTAGGAGAAAGGGGACCTTTTGCATTATGTTGTTGGTAGGAATGTAAACTAGTACAACCACTATGTAAATCGAAGTGGAGTCTTTAGAAAACAAAAACTAGAAATTCCATTGAACTCAGGTGTTCTGAGGCTAAACATCTTCTGAAAAAAAGTTAAAGACGTCATATTAATGAATGTTTCTAGCAGCACAGTTCATATTAGCTGAATCTTGAAAGTGGCCTACCGATCTGCCAGCAGACAAGTGGATAAGGAAAATGTTTGCACACAATGAAGTACTACTCTGGTGCAAAAATAGTTACATTGAAGTCATTTGTGTGAAAATGGGCTCACGCTGAGACCTCCGTATTACATGAAAACGGTCAGCCACACAAACTTAAATATTGTATGGTATCTTCTATGTGAGAAACACGACCTACAAAGGAAGACAAAAATAAAAGGAATAGATGTAAGAGATGGGTCTTTGTCAGGTGAGCAGGAGATAAAGAGATGGAAGGAAGGGCAGGGAGGAGAGAATAAGTGGGTGAAAAAAATAATTAGATGTGTGATGTACATAGACAAATTCCCATTAAGGGAGGTAGTAATTATGTACTGCAAATGTATGGTGATAAAAATAAAAATAAACAAAAACTAACATAATTAAAACTGAAGGTGATATTAGAAGTGTAGAGTTTGCTAACCTTGTAAATGACTATCAAGGCCACAAATTCCACATGGAACTTAGAGCAAACAGGACTTTCAATTTAGGGAGGACTTTCTTGTTAGTAGTTTTATATGAGCATTTTTTTTTCTGTACTTGGTACAGGGTCTCCACAGTCTACGGGGTCTCACTACGTAGATTGCACTCATGGTGATCCTCCCATTTTCAGCCTCTCAAGCACTGGAATTACAGGTGTGCACCACCACACCCAGTCTCAGTTGCCCTCTCAGCGCACCCTGCGTGCAGGGCCAGCAGGCATGTGGGGGATGGAACCCTGGGTGCTGTGCTTTGCCAAAGCAGGTGCTTTGGTATTCTGAGTTATCAGACCAGCCCTTATATGAGCATTTTTAATAAAATGATACAAAATAGTATATATATATATATATATATATATTTTTTTTTCTTTTGGTATTCTATGGAAGCATCTACAGGGTGTTCAGGGTCTCCCTACTAGATCAGACTCATAGTGATCCACCAGTTTACAGCCTCCCAAGAGTTGGGATTACAAGCACATCCCACCATGACCAATTTCAATTGCCTTCTCAGTGCACCCAGGGGGCGGAGCAAGCACAACAGGCCCAGGGATCCAACCCCTGGCTCCTATGCCTGCTTGCAGGAACTTTAATCCACTGAGCTATTTGGCTGGCCCTAAATATGTCAATAATTGATAAGAAAAATAAGTCCAGTGTAGGTAAATTTATTGTAATAAAGCTTGAAAGGGAAAAGAAATATGTTAAGAAAACAGAGGGATGTCCTGGTTAAATAAAATTATTAGTAGTTCATTAGAAGGTAAGAGAGAACAACCAAACGCAAGTGGGATATGATTGTAACTTATTGCTTGAAATATGGTTAAGGTCTGTATCTAGTTTGCTGAAACTTTGGTCCATGATGTAGGCTGAGTAGAACTCTATTTGGTGGTGGTTATCAGAGGAAAGAGCTTCGGGTTTTCAGAATGGCTAACAATTGAGTAGAAAATTCTGGGATGGATGACTCCAAAGATGAAGACAATCTAGATCTTCATGTAAATTAGTACTGAATTGGGTTTGCATTGGAGGGATTCCAGGGAACTTAGCAGAAAGCTACAGTTAAATCATTGAGATTACTGGAGATTTGAGCTGTTACTAAATTGTAGTCATACAAATAATAAAAATAGTTGGTCATACTAAGAATTTTAGTGGAATTGTAATGCTAACACATTTCTGGTGAGCATCCAAAATATTAAACTACTTTGGAAAGACTTGAACAACTTCTATTATTGTTAAATATCTACCTGATGTGTGATTCACTTTTAGGTATTTGCCAAAACAAAGTGAAACACATACTTACAAGGAGGCTTGAAGACAAATGTTCATAGTACCTTTATTTACAATAGCCACAAACCGAAAACAAATGAAAAGTTTAATGTGGGAATGAATTAACAAACTGTGGTATATCCACACAGTGGGATGTCACTCCACAATAAAAGTAACACACAGTCAACGAACTCAGTAGCATGTGTCAGACCACACAATCATTATGTTGAGGGGAAGATGCAGAAAATAAAACAATACATTTTATATTCACTATTGAAGCATGTGCTATAGCTTATACTTGGTTCACAGCAGAATTAAATCATCTTAGATTCAAAAGTCAGTATTGGGTGCTGGGCACTGTCTTGAACTAGAGAAATTATTTTCCCATTTCAGTACAGATGTGTTAATTTCTATATCACCAGACTAGTTTTCCAAGTATTTTAAAATCTACCTAAAAGAAAAAATTTTGAAGATTACTTGTAGTGTATCTTAGTTACATTCTTGTTACTGGAAAAGAACTATCTGACAGCCACAAGTTAAAAAGGGACAAGGTCATTTGAGTTCATGGTTTGCAGAATTTTTACTCTCACGGTTGGTTCCATGGCAGGGAAGTATACTAGAGGAAAAATAATTCATGGTGTGGCAGGAAGGAACCACCTTCATTTGCTTTCCCATTTTGCTTGATCTGGGCTACAGATCCATTGATTGCTGCCACTCACCCACAGTGATTTTTCCATTTTCACTAAATCCTTTCAGTCACACCTAGAACTAGGCTAAGCCAATTTATGGCCTGATCCAGTATCACACACCCATGGCCCAGTGATTCTCAAAAGCCCAACCTATGAGTGCATGAGGCTTTGGGAGGACATCTACATATAAAGCAAACAATGTATATTGATAGTATGTAAGACATGAGTACATAAGAAGCAATTATTACAACCACTATCCCTACCCCACTTATCTCTATAGAACTTACAGCTATTTTAAAATTTTTTAAATGTTTCTCACAATGTCCCTGCACAGTAGGTTAGATAAAGAGATAAATTAATTTTAAAGTTTGTAGCTTGGAGATGACTTGGCTCCTAGCTCACATCTAAACTTTAGCTTCAGAATAGCCCACAGGGCCCTAGAAATTGAGCAAGAGCACTTCCAACAGTACTGGCTCCACCTCAGAGTAGGCTCACATGGAGAGAGCCATTAGGAGGATTAAAGTGCTGTGCAGAGCCCTTTGGCAATGTGCTTTAATGATATTAAAGATTATTCAATGATTTTTCTCCCTTCATGCATCACTAAGGCCTTGGTTTATAATTCTGCTGATTCCAAAACTTGCCCCATGTTCCTCTTTGTTGCAGATTTACTGTGATATAGCCCAATCCTCCCGAACGCAGTCTGAGCCCTGGACAGCTAAGGAGCCCTAGTGAGCCCTGACCTGCTCTATCCCCAACAATCAAAGGAGCCTCTCTGAGCTACTGCTCATATCCTCACCATTATGGAAGCCATGCTGAACCCTGGACAGTGGGAGCTTCATAAGACAATCCCCAAACATAGTTACAACAGCCTTGCTGACCCATGCCCCCATCCCATTACCTTCATTGCTGAGCACAAGTGAACACTGGGAACTGGAAAAATATCAAACCATAGGAGCAAAGGCAATCTCAGGCCTCCAGCCCACCCAGAACGAGTCCAGGATACGAGGTCATAAAAGAACTTGGAAGCCACACTGCTGAAATTTCAGAAATGATAGCAACTGAAGTAAGGAAACATCATCAGGCTATAGAGGAAAACAGATCAGAAATAATCTTTCAGGTAAAAGAAGAAATGATGATCATGAAAGAATTTCTCAGCACATCTAAAGAAGACATAGATTTAAAAAGTAGGTGAATAGATAAATGATGGAAACATTGAGTGAAAAAAAATAGGAAATAATTAGAATGCATGAAACAGATTCAAAAAGTATCCAGAAAATTAAGAATTCCATTGAGAGCAGGTAAAATTTCTTGAATGAAACTGAAGATAGACTTTCAAACCCTGAAGACACCAACTAGTGATCATGAAAAGAAAATCTCTTACAAATAACAAGGAACCAGAAATCACATCTCAATAGCTATAAGAGATGCAAAGAGAAACAATATACGATTGATAGGTGTCAACAGAACAGCAGAAGTCAATACAAATGACATAGATTATTCAGAGAAGTGGTAGCAGAAAATTTTCCAGACATGGGAAAAGAATCTGACATGCATATTAATGAGGAATATAGAACTTCAAGTAGACATAATAAAAATAAATATACACCCAAAAACATAATAATCAAGATGCCAAAAAGTCAGCAAAAGAATAGACTGTTAAAAGGTATTGCATATGAAAACCAGATCACCTATAATGGAAAGACTATCAGAATCATGGTAAACTTCTTAACACAAACCATCAGGTCAATATGAGCTTGAAGTGAAGTATTTGAGGTCATGACAGAAAACAGCTTCTAGCCCAGAATGATGTACCCTGTAAAACTATCTATCAAATTTAATAGAGATAAGATACTTCCATGATAAAGAACAACTGAGGATATTCATGACTACCAAACCAACCACACAAAGAGTAGAGACAGATATTCAAGAAAGGGACAAAAAAATGACAACAAAGAGTAGTGACAGACATTCTAGAAAGAGACAAAAAATGACAACTCCAAGAAACACAGCAGAAAGGAACCACCAAGCAGATCAAACAATTAAACCAAAGATACTACTACAGAACACACAGCAGGAAAATAACATAACAAAGATGAGCTAATATTTATCAGTTATAGCCATCAATATAAATGGCCTTAGTGCATCAATAAAAATAAGTAGAATGGCAGAAAATCAAGAATCAAAATCAAATAGAATGTTGTGTACCCAAAACACATTTCACTTAAAAGAAAATTCATAGACCAAAAGTCAAAGGATGAAAACAATACTTCATGCAACACGAGCCCAGAAAAAGACAGGGGTAACTATTCTAGTGGCTGACAATGTCAATTTCAAACCAAGAGAGATTAAAAGAAATAAAGAAAGTCACTACATACTTGTTAG